>NC_132995.1:54000153-54303183 GCF_048564905.1 Vicugna pacos
CACCCTGGGACCCCAGAACCTCACTTGGATTTACTTGCTGGTGGCTTTTGTGTGCAGCCTCCTCCTCAATACTATCGGTGAACTCAGTACGCGCATCTTCCGTGTCGTCCCCTGCAGCTGCACCTACAAGTAAGTCCAGAAGAGAAAGGTGACTCCCTTTGTAGGTGCCTTCCAGACAGCAGCTAAAATTACACTCGTTTTTGCCATTCGCCTCTGATGTCTTCCTTTCCCCATATGCATGGCCCCTAGCCAGCAGGCTCACAAGGAAGGCAGGACCAACGTGCCAGATCTGTACAAAAGACTCTCACTGATGCTTTCTTACTAACACTCAAGCTTACAGCTCAAAACGGAAGCTGCCTTTGACTGCACAGACCTGTACCTGAAGAGCCAGCTGTCAGAGAGAGTGGTTACCCCCTCACTTATTTCCAGAAAGCTTGAACTATTCCCCCTCCTGCCACTACCTGGCCATGTAACCACCTTCCCGCCTGTGACATGGGCCCAACCTGCTTGACTTTTTTCCCATCGCTGAGTGCTGAGAGGGTCCCGGATTTCCTTGGGATTAGGGCAGCCCTGCTCTACTCACTTTTCCATTGTGGGGATCAGCTGTGTGTGGGGTGATAACCTCTCTGAGGAACCCTCCTCTGAGGGCCCTGTGTCCTACTGAAGCTCAGGTCCAGTCAAGACCCAAGGCACAGAATGGTTCAGCTGTTTCCTAATTCCTTCCTCTTACCTCCCCTCCTCCCCATCTCCCCCAAACTCTTCTCCAGTGCCAAGATCTTTTGCCTGATGATTTGTTGCACTGTTTTGTCCAAATGGAATTTAATCCATTTTTTTCATTCCCCGAAGATGAAGTTACTTGAGGCACAAACATACATGCTTGCACTAAGGGACAAGCAGTTGCAGTTCATGGTCTGGATAAAGGTCTACGTTGACCAAAAGAATCTTCTGCAGCTTGAGGCCTATGCTGTTCAATTCAGTAGACACTAGTCACATGTGGCTATTGAGCCTGAAGAACTGACTTTAATATAATTTAAATTAATTTTAATTTAAGTAGCCATACATGGCTGGTGGCTACCATGTTGGACAGCACAGATCTAGGGTATTTCTTCTTCTCCACATCTGTTAAAATAAGACTATTCATCAAATTTTAGATTAATACTAGTGGCCCACATTATTGATTTCTTCTGAAAGTGTAGGAATTTGTAATTGTTAATTCCTTTGGACACCAAAGAAAATCTACTGTGACACTCCCTGAGCCTTATAGAACTTACCCAAATTAGAGATTAGAGAAACAGTTCCGACCCTGGCCTTGGGAACCAACCTGTTAAAACTCTTCTTCTGACCACTGGGTTAACTGGGCCTCAAAGAGATTAGGTGGCTTGACCAAGGTTACAATGGCTAGTCCCGGACAGGAGCTGAGCCAAGATGTCAAGTCTCTGGACTGTCAGACAGAGGCAACTCACTGAAGTACTAAAAGGGAATAAGCATTGTCCTCACAGCTTAATCTTATGACTCATTCCCTGGTCTTCATTATGAATGGTGGGTTCACTTTGGATCAAGGCAGTACCCTGTTCAATACAGCTGTACTCACAAGGAGGCACCTTTACCACTAAGCATCTTTAAAGATCATGGCCAACTGTGTACAATAGGGATTTCCAATACTTACTTTTTCAAGCCCCAGAACCATCTCATTCAGGATACTGGTTGTGTAGAGGTGAATGAACACACTACCTAAGCTTTGCCTGTTCAGAAACTCACTGAACCTAGGATGCTGATTCATTTGAGGACATCTATAGTATATTATGCTTACTTTGGAAAAATCTTTCCCTGTGCAAAAATAGAGATCAGAGCCTTTTTTTTTTTTTAGCAAAGAAATGAATTGTCCCACTCAGTGATTGAAAAAAATATACTTTTCACATTGTTTCCCTTCTGGGTGTAGGACTAGAGAAGGATCCTTGGCTGAAGAAAGTTCAGCTCTATGAGGTCAGGATCCTCATCCCTGTAGCGCTGGGCCCACAGCCAAGGTGATTCGGGTGCTACGTTCCAGAAGTAAGGTAAGTGGGGGTGAGGAGGGTGATTGTCACTGGCCTTGAGTGCTTGTAACACTTTTGGCCCTTCACTTACCTTTGTCGACCTTTCTGATGCCACGTCTGCATTTCTAGATAGTCTTTTCTTTAATTCACTCTGGGGTGGGATACCATGATTTTGACTTCATTCGGAGTTAAAAGGAGACAAAGCAAAAAAGGCCAATTCCATCTTGACACCCTACTACATGGGGGTTTTGTTTTCCTTACTCATTTTTTAGCTAGCTTGTGGTCTGCTGTACTTCCTTCGGGGCAGCTTGAAGGGTTGCTCAGCCTTTACCAATTTGAATTAGAATGCTGAAAGCTTTTGTGTGTGTTTCCCTGAGGTTTGTAAAGTTAAAAAATTTATAGAAAAAAAGTTATCCTACACAAGGTCCTATCTAAGTTTACATTAGACATCCCTCTTTCTGTTGTCATTTCTGGTTTTTCATAAGCGACAACAGAAAATTGCTCTTTGTGGGCAATACCCTTGTCTAAGCTTTTACAAAGCAACAAAACACTATGTTCAGAACTAAATTGGAGTAGTACTTTAAATTTCTAACTTGACGTTACTATATACTCACTAATTTACTGCTTATTTATGATAAATATGAAACAACATGCCTGCCACCTTTAGAATTTCTGAAAGCTAAGAATCTCTTCCCTCAATTTTAACTTGCTTTTCCAGGTTTTATCTCCAAGGTTGTTTTACATGTTTGACTGAAAATTTTATTAAAAATTTTAATATTTTTTAATACTTCTCAAGTTGTGGTTCTTTCAAGTTTCTTGGCTCTGAGACATACATAATGAGACACACATAATGAGACACACATAACCTCCCTTTCCTAGATTTAGAAAATTATCTTCTACCAGCTATCTGACTCTAGAAAGTATACATAAATAAACTTCTCAAATACACTACTATAAAATCTTTGGGTGAAATTTTAAGTATTATACAAATATAAGGTCTTCTTTTATCATTAAGGCAAAAATTCACACTTTTGTGCTTTTTAAGTTGAGGATGGCATAATTACTGAGAACACAGACTCCGGAGCCAGATTGCCTAGGTTAGATTTCTGCATTTGTCATTAGTTATGTGACTTCAGACAAATCACAATCTTCCTGTAACTCAGTCCCCTCACCTATTAATTAGGGTTAATAGTAATATCCACTGTGTACACTTGTCAACTTTAAAAAGTTTCCTGCTTTTGAAGTGCTTAGAACAGTGCTCGGCATACACTGTGTACTCCATAAATGTTGCCTTATTATTATTGTTGTTTTACATTACTGTTGGTAAACTGGTCTCTGGGCTGAAGAGTTGAGGGTTGGAAATGGAGACCAGAGAACCTAAATGCAGTCAGCAGAAGGATCTCTCACATTATCAATGGATGATCCTGACTGAGTCTACCTGCGCTTCTTCACTGCTGAGTATCTGTTCCCCCACAGGAGGTGTGAAGTAACATTCCTAGGTTCTCCCTCCTTCACAGGACCGCTGAGAGACCACAGAGCGGTCAGTAAAGTAAGATGCACTCTTTTGAGTAGGTGCTTTACAAATAGGATTCATCATCATGAAACAACTGCCTTAAAAACCATCGTGCATGAATAAGCCTTGAGGGAAAGTCACGAAGTGTTATTTTGATTCCTCAGTGATGAGTCCAAACTGGGCTGCAACAATGCCATTGTCTCCAGATTCTACTCTCTAGTCATTATAATTTCCTTTTTAAGCCATTTATATGCAACCGACAGAAAAAGACTAAGATTTTCCCATAAGTTACTCAGAACGTGGGAGTCATATTTGAGTAATTTCTGAAAGGGGATTCAAAGCGCTAAACTTTACAGCACAAACAACTTTGCAGCGCCAAGGGCCCGGCCGTTTTCCCCTCAGCGCCAGGCTCTTGTGTGGCGGCCCCCTGGGCCCGTCTCACTGCCACTCCTAGGCACTCTGCCACGCGCTCTTCACCAAACTCTCACGTGTTCAGTCATGAGCCAACTACTGCTGATAAAATATGATGATGCTACCTGACAGAATGAAAGGAAACATGTCTGCCATCAAACTGCAATTCTACCTGCATCTATTCTCCTCTGGACCATAGGAAAATTTTAAGATTTCATAGTCTTCCATAAGCTTCTGCCGAGAAATAAAATTCTATAGCTAGACAGATTCTGATCCTGGAACAGAAGTAGCTAGAAAACTGCTGTCTGCGGTCGAGCCCCATTATGGTGGTATCTCTGTGTCTTTAAATTGCAACATCTCTTAGGTACCCTTCCAGCCTGTTCTTAATTCAGAAAGCAGCTATTTTCAGTGATTTAAAATTCTGTAATGTCAATGAATTCTCCCTGCTTATGATCTCTTTTTCCCTCAGAGAAGACAAGAAGAGGACTTTCCGGGAACATTTACAGGGACGGCACCACCGATCATCGCAACTGGCTCCTCACATTTCCATCCCACTCTCTACTACTTCCTTCAGCAAGGAGAGCAGAAAAGGTTTTTAAGGTAAAACAGTCCATTTCACATTTCTGGGGGAAAAATAATGCTGTTTCTTTAGTCTCACTTCCTTGAGAGCACAAAAATTCAGGTTTCTTCCTCTTCCTTCCTTCACATAAATACAAAGGCACTTGCTCATTCCAGAGCCTTCCTTTGACTTGGAATTTTAGTACAGTAATCAATAGACTGATTCTCCTATAAGGAAAAAAAAAGGTACGAGCTTTCTCTTCTTTTCACATAGATCTTTTAAGAGTGAAACCAAATAGTTACTGTTTGGCCTTTGATAATTTTATTGGATCAGTAACAATTTTTTGTGTGTCTCAACTAAAGTAGCTGAAATTCTAACGCTTATGTATAAAAAAGCACACGCTCCATTTCAGCACAGATGTTAACACAGTTTAACACAGCACAGTGCCATGAAGAGATGAACTTCCAGAGGGAAATGTACAGCTTGTTTTGGTGGGAAATAGTCCTGGAAATAATCTAGCGCCAAGTTACTGGGTCATTTAACATGTCATTTCCTTCTTCATTTAAATTGTTATGAATCACTTTAATTTTTCCCAACAGCCCTAGGATCAAAGGTTTACGTGGAATAAAAGTAAACCTGCTTTTATTATCCAACTGATAATACTTATTGGAAACAGACAGAAATTCATGATTTATAAAACATATTTGTATATATACACATGCCTCTAAAGTTTACAGACTGAGAGAGAGATTGGTATTTCATAGCAACGATTTTGGTAACTGCAAAAAGAAGCATTGCATACTCAAGTTATATACTAAAAGCAAACCTACATGCATTTGCTAGACAATTATGAGTTCTCAAAGGGAACAAGGAAGTCGATTTGGTTCATGTACTTAATTAACACCCTACTCTTCATTAGATCAAGCATTTTCTGGTATTGCTAAACTTTCCATTTTATCCAGAAAAAAGCTGTATGATACTTTTATGTCTGGAATCTGACTTTAAACTACAAAAAGGGAATGTAGTGCAAAAGGAATTAATATGCTGCTTTATGCATTTGATTATTCTTATTTGAAATCTGATAAAATTAGTATTGTCAGCTCTACAGTTTTATGTTTCCCTTCCACTTCCCATCCTTTGTTGAAAGCAAATTACAAATGCTAATTTTTTATTTGGGAACTTCATCCTGCCTCATGTGATTATACAGAAGTTGAGGACTTACCTTCTGTCAATATTCAAACTACTTAAAAGCTACATGATTTTTTTAAATCATAATACAAAGGTTTTAAGTTATTGCTCCAAATGTCTAGTGAGAGGGTAGCATCCAAAACGCAGTAAGACGGAGAACTATTACCCCACAGAAATCACTCTGACGTAATTTCCCATTGACTCATTCTTTCTGTTTTTCACTGGGTTGCCTTATATAAGCTCCATATTCCTAGCTATTCTTTCTATAATACACATGGTCCTGTACTACCAAAGGGAGAAAAGCAATCTGAGTTTTACCCCAAGAGAAACAAGGTAAAATACTCTATATGCTTACAGCCACAGGGTGTTAGTATCTGAAAAAGACAGCTAATTTCATCTATTGTACCTCAAGTACCATTTCTACAAGGCAGATGGAAAATGGACTTTAGAAGCATGTAGGTGACTAATATTTCCTCCCCACGCCCTAGGAAGTTTGTCGCACTTCCCTGCCGGGCACTGGCTGCCGAGCTGAAGAATCACCAGTGAGGCCCTAGCTGATGAGGCAACTTGAGTTTTCCAGGGATGTGAAGATTCTGTGCCTTTTTCAAATAAAAAGACCAAGAATCCAGAAAACAATGACTATCCTAACAACAGGAACTAGAGTTTTCTAATACCGGCTCAAGGAAAGCAAAAGTATGGAAGTATTGTTCCTTCTAGGGCTTGCAGTCCAAAGGGAAGACTTTACGTAGGTCAGTTAACCTCTCTTCCTCGGGGAAAGGCGAAGTTTTGGTGTCATCTGATCTGTCCCTCCTTTCCCTGATCAGAGGACTCTAGACCCAACTGCAGACTGAAGCAGACAGAACTGAGATCAATTTTCTCAAACTGTTTTGACGCTATGAGGCAAACTTCTCAACCAGAAACTGAATTAAAAGCATAAGTAAGCATAAAAGTGATAAGCCTTTTATATGTATCTGCCACTGAGGCCACTTCTGTATAAACTGCACAACAGAATATACTAAGGAACCGCCTAAGGGAACTTGTGGCTTAGATCTAACATCCTATCCAGGTCAAGACTCTCTTGATCTTTAACAGATCTCTCACCTCACATAATGACAAAAGTAAATCTTTTAAAAATATGAATGAGGAAGGAGAAGAACCAAAACTATTGCTGCTGTCCACAAATGAATGAAGGGAGGTGGGTGTGGGAGAGGGGCGGGGTGGTGGGTAAGGGTAAGAGGTCACCCGTTCAAAGTAAAAGCTTGACAATATTAAAACAGCCCCATCATGCCTTTTCCAAAAAGTTGTGACTTGGCTTAATAGCTAAAGAGAGAACATGCAAAAAAATGTTGATTTATACTAGTCACTAACAATCGCTAGACTTCAGTAGTTTAGTTTAAACCTGTAATAGAAAGGAGTTTAGGGGAAATATCTGTCAAAAGGACTTCCACTTCATCATTAAATACATCTTGGAGGTCCCGTTCAACTCTCTACTGCTAAAAGCTACACACTTCAACTACCCTGACCTCTTACAAACATTACAACCAAGAAGGAAATGTGAGAAAAACCAAATCTAGCAACATGGATTTTTCTCAATTTAAGTTCTATGCTTCCAATTAAGCATAGCCTGAGCCTTTCAAGTTTTTTATTCAAGCACAAGGTTCTATAAGCACACAGTGCTTTATCTGAAATTATTGTGATGCTGAGAAATGCCTGGCAAAGTTAGATAGTTCATAGGAGGAAAGGTCTGTGCTCCTGAAGAGAGAATGGAATCATATTATCTCATGCTAAATATGATTATATGAATGACGTGGTCCATGAAAGCATCATGCATCTATGGGCTGCAGAACAAAATGACTTAGAATCATATTCCCTAATAAGATGCCAAATTATCACACAAAATTGTTAGACCAGCAAGCTCTCTCCAGTTAGCACTGTTTGCCAGCCTCATTCCAGATATAAAGACCAGAAAGTCAGTATCAGATTTTAGTCACATCTACGGTACCAAGATCAAACTCTTAATTTCTCCTTTGCCACTAAATCATTTAATTTTCTAAAATGCTTCTCAAGGACCGAGATCAATGGCAAGTAACTATAGCAGCATAAGTTACTCTATCTTTTTAGGGTCCAAATCAGGACCAGAATTCACTTACTTTTTCCCCTAATCTACATATTTTAATAATTTTCCCGTAGGAAGTTGGGTCTCTCATTATTCACCCAACTATCTTAATATTTCTAATACTCAGCAGCTGTTCAAGATACCAAGGGAACTTCCTACTCTTGTTGGAGGGTGATAGAAGCAGGAGTGGTTGTTACACAAACTACTGTGATCACTATAAGCTATGAGAACTCAAGAATCACCTGTGGCTGAATGTTAATAGGAAACTTAGACAGCATCATTGGTCTATTAGTAAAATTAAGGGAAGACACTTCCTAAATGCCTTGTCATCATATGACAGACTCGTCTTTGGTGGGATGACATTTCTACAGCTCCACTACCTGCCTCTTCACTTCCAGAAAGTTACAAAAATCTTTGTGGGGGAAAGGGTCACTAAAGATTGGAAGACTAAGAAAAAAGGATGATTCTGCTTATACTTCCTATCTCCTTTCATAAACGACCCTCTTTTCCCCCCAAAGCCCATTAAAACTGGAAAGCATTTTCTTTAAGAGGAGGGCTTATGGCTGCCAATCTTTTGCAAAATACTTAATCAGAAAATCCCAGGATGTTTCTCCAGTAGAGTATTTTCTTTCCTGTCCACTTTAGAGTGACTGATGCTCTTTCTGTTACAGGCGTGGCTAAGGTTACAGAAACCTGGACAAAATTTAGAATGTAAGTAAACCGTGTCCACACACAAAAGTGAAAGAAATAAAAGTGTCATGTAAAAATGCAGGGAAAAAGTAAAAACCCTTGTGCTCTGCCTAGTTTAGAAAGGGGACACATTCACAGTGCGAAAGAGCCTCAATTCCTATTAACCAAATTCCATGTTTAAAAACTGAAAACTCAGCTTCTAACTAGGAAATTTGTATCTAGCAGAAACAAGAAACCTCGTGGGTGAACAAAGCTCTAAAGTAATCTTGGTTACTTTTTATACCCTTGACATTTAGGATAGCAGAAATACAGTCTCCAGGGCCCCCTTGTTGCCACAAGAAAGCACTGAGACAGTGACCAAAATCTAGAAAGATCTGTGACATTTCGCTCTAAACCATCCAAACACTTCAAAGTCTGAAGTCTATTACTTACTTTAATATGGAGAAATGTTAAAGCACTAAATGGAGAAAATTATAGGCCTTCACGTAGTGCCAAATGAAAAGATGTAAGAAATAGTCTCCTCTGACTATAAGGTACTTCGTGAAATACTGAATTTAAAGGGGGGGACATTATCTTTGAAATTACCTTTCTATATAGAGAATTCTGACTCTAGAAGACCTCGGAGCTTTCTTAAAATCATGTTCTGACTCAATAGTACACCCTCAGTTTAAAGAAAACACTTAAATGAAATTTAATCTGCACCGAATCTAATTTCACTGTCATTCAGTCATCAACTCTGCAATATTAGAGGTAAAGGTTTACTGTGAACACTTTCATAGTCTTTGCCTCTGCTGTATAACTTGGCCCTCCCAGTAGTTGCAGTCTACTATTGCAAGACTTGGCTTGGTTACCGTCTAATAAGGATTATACCACTTTTGCAAGGTCATTCTTAGACTTTCAACCTCTTTCTCTCTCACTCTCTAATCTTGAAACTTGTGTTTGATTAAGAAATTGCTCTCACTCAAAAATCAGGAGTTGATTGAATGGCAAAAATAATACACACACATGCATATGACATGATATGGAACATATGAAATGGATTGTGAAAGTGGGGGAGGAATAAACTTTATTGGCCCATAGAAGGGATGAGAGAATAAGGAGGGAGGGCTGGGGAGAAGAATGAATATGGGTGGGAAAACTAAAATGGAATGATTTAAAAAGTGTAAATATACTTTGTAGCCTTCACCATTCACCTTCGTGATAGATACGTACAGGGAAATACAGGCAGACTACAGTGAGTTTCACTTTGTAGCTGATGCTGCTTCTACCAGTTCTATCATTAGTAAGTCACCATTTAATTCTTCCACAGCCAGACAAGGCTCTCTGCTTAGTACAATCATAGTCATGACCTCACCTACTTTCCAGTACCCTCTGGACCCAAGAGGGTGATTTTTGATCTCAGCGATGTTGCCGCCTGGCACCTGCCATCTCAGCGTCCCCAGGCACAGCCGTGAAAATGAAATCTCCTTCATGTCCATGACGTGTGCCTCTGTTGTCTGGCTGACTGGGTCGTCTCCGTGATAGGCAGCGACGGCAGAAATGGGTGTCATGGGAGGGGCTGACAAAGGGAAAGTTGCATTGGCCCTACTGAACTGTTCTCTCCTTTCAGGTGACTCCTGGGAGGACCGTCCCCAAGGGCCTTTGAGTTTCCAAGGGTCAGAGATGCAAGCTTCACAAGCACAACTGCAGACAAGCTCCCAGGTGACCCATCACCTGCAGCTGCAGCGGGACCAGCAGTTTGACTGTGGTGACGGCAACGCCAGGCTCGGCCTTTCCTCCACCGTGTGGGGCTTCACAGCCAACACTGAGTTTGGAGACCAATGGCCGCCCCTCCAAGGTAAGAAAGGAAAGGAAGCTGTAGTCCAAGAGCTGGTCGTTCCAGGGCTGGGGGTGGAGGAGACAGTGGGGCCTCTGCCATGCTCCTTTCATGTCCTCTCGAAATCCTCAATGCTCTAACAGAGGGTAGCGAGCAAGAGCCTTAGATTTAGGGCCGGCTCTGCCCCAGGTCCTGGGTTTGCAAACGCCTGGTTTTTTAACTGAAGCAACTTATTTATCTTCTGAGGTATTCACTTCTTTTTTCCCTTATCTGACCTCCCGAAAGTTAAATCTGCCTTCCAGGGTTGTTTTCAGTGTTCAGAAACATAGTTCCCAGAGTCCCTGGTTCGATAAAACCTGCGTCAGCGCACCTGTGACTGTGTGTTCTCTACCCATGTATCTTGCTGGAGATTTCACACTTACACAGTGCGTGCAAATGCAGTCTCTCAGCTGAAATGCGGGACTTTGGATGGTCAACACTTTCTCTAGACCCCGTCTTCCCTCGCTTTCTCAGAAAGGCACGTTTGCCAGTGTTCTCTTCTCATCATCCATCCTCAAGCCAATTTTCCCCTGTCAGGTGCACTCAGTAACAGTGAGTTTCTAACGTTATGTAGCAACGTAAAGACTGACTGTACACTTCAGTCTGCTGTTTCACATGGCGGTTGTTTTTCTGTTTTTAGCCCTTTATTTAAAAGAAAGAACCACCTTTGTAGATGAGGTGAGCCCCTCAGGTTCTTTTCTGATACTCCATTTAATTTGTCCTCTTCACTCGTCTCCACGGTCATGTCCTCAGTTTTCTTACCATGATCCCACTCTTCTCTGATTTTCGTAAATGAGCTTTCAAACCCTCACGTACATGTCATCTCAGTCGTATTCATCTTTCCCCTCTACTGCTCTCAGTATCTCCATTAGAGACTGGGCCCGCCTGGTGCTCATCTGTCAGGCAATGGCCTCATCTGAGAAATGAGGAGAGGGGAGGTGAGAGAAGAAGGAGCACCACTGACCACCTTACAAAGATCTCATGGGAAGGGCTCAGGGCATGTTAGGGATGTGTGGCCATGACAAGTGCCATTAGCCCTAGTGGTATTTCTTTGTGTTCCCTTCCCTCTGGTCTCTCTTTTTCTTGACCTTGCCTTCCTACATTCCTGGCCAGGAATCAGCCCCACTGGCTCAGTCGCTCTCTCTCCTGCTCACTTTCCCCGGAGGCCCGAGTATGAATCCAGGCATCACAACAGATTTTGCTGCAATGCCTAGTCTTCATGCCCTTTATTCTCATAATCGCCCAGATCTAATAGTTCATGTTACCACCTTACCTCTCTTATTCCTCTTATATGTTTCTTTTTCCTTTTTCAAAGTCAACTCATCAGAGGCTGTTACAATGATGCATTGCACATCTCAGTTCCAATATCCATTTCTTCCTTTATACACACACACAATTGTGAGAGTTGTTGTATGTTTTTTAAACATCTTCCATGCCTTATTTAGCTTGAGTATGTATAAACATTATATATAGCGTATGAACATATATATGGGAAACATATACTGATACACATATGTAACGATTTCCCGTTTGGGGCTTCCCCAGTTCTTTGTATGTTGAGGTTTTGTTTCAACATTGAATTTCTTTACTTTCTACAATCCCTTCCCTTCCAGCAGTATTACCTCTGAATGCCCTGATTTCCTTGCCTTTGTCTTTTCTAACTGGGAAATTTTTGTTTTCATGAATTCTATTTTTCTTTAACAAATATTCTTTTGGCAACGTGAAGATGTTTTCCTCTTGGCAATCTTACCAGAAATACATAGTTTGGGGACGATCAACAAAAGTGAAAACTACCAAGGTGTCTCCACTGGCTTCACCTGGCAGGGACGTTGAGATGGCCTCTCTTGTTCCTGGACACTTTGCTTACTTGATGTTCCACTTGGTAGACGAGTAAGTCATTGTAAGGTCATGAATAACAGTGGATCCTGTTTTCTGTGGTTTTATCTTCAGAGCTGGGTTTGGATGCTTCCATTGGAATGAAGAACCCCCCCAAGGTGGAGGGTGAGGGCTCAAGTGCCAGCCAACATGAGTGTCAAGTCTCTAGCAACAGCAATGCCTCCAGTGTCCTGAAACAGAAGATTCTGCGAAGAAAAGTGCTGCGCAGCAAGTGGAGAATTGCATGCAGATTCCCTGGCCTTCAAGCTTAGGGGACAGAGGTAATCACATCTAGGCCCTTCCATGCATGTCTTCCCTGTTGCTCCTCATCTAAGATTACAGCTCAGACTCCACTCTCTTTTCTCTTCCTTGTTCCTTCACTGAAGAGTTGATCCTACCTGCGTCTGGTCTTTCCTTGTTTTTCTGTGGGAGCTGCCACCCTGCCAGGCCCTTCCATCCCCACTTTCTGTTTGTACTGTGAACTCTGCTGTGTTCTTGCTGCTGCTGCTGCTGCCCTGGTACTTCTTCTCACCTCTACTCGTAGCTACTGGGAAGCCCGGCCCCGCGGTCCTCCTCATCAGAAGAGCGTCATTTAGGGCCCTGAACACGGGGTTCTTTGCCTGAAATCACACACTCCCTTGGTGTCATTGCCTTCCTTTCCCTACCCTTCCTCCCTCCACTCCACTGCCTCTTCCAGAATCACTGACGTCATGAATCACATGCACATGGGTTGGGTTTTGCAGAACACAGCTAGGACAACCTTCACTCCTCGACGTCTCCACGTGAATAAAATTGGTACAACTGAGGAATGAGAACCCTGGTTACAAGAACCAAATATAAATCTCTGTCATAGGTGGGAGCGCTGGACTGGCCTGGAGTCAGGTTTCTCGCCAGACACTGGTGGTCAGCTCTGTGCTAATGTCCATGGGGCTCCCAGTGCCTCACTGGAGCTGGCATTAGGTGGAGGACGGTAGATGGCACCCTAAAGGGACATTGGCCAAAAGCAGAGGCACAGGCCATGTGTTGACAGAACACAAAGAACGTGACGTGCCTAGGGTTTCAGACCTCTCTTCCTTTTACTCACATGACTCTTACTACATGTTCAGTGAAAGTCCAGGAAAAAACATGGGCTGAGTTGGCATCTGACGCCAGGGAATCTAGGAGAGCATCCCAGTGAATTAACCTGGGGCAGATTTATGAAGACTCAGGTATACAGGATACAAGAAGATCATTGCCTCAGGCAAGGCCGTTTGAGAAGGCAAGTGATTTCTTCTAGACTGCGAGAAGGAAGGTGAAAAAATCTTCATGGCCAGCAGGACAGGAGTTCATGGTGGAAGTAATGAAGCGAAAGAAAAAGAAAGGTGTGAAGTAGTGTAGGTCTAGTGGGTAGCTCTAAATCTTGCTATCATGAAGAAACGCTGGGTGAGCTTGGATCTATCTAACATGAATGACTTGACCCAACCCCTTGATATTCTGATTCTAACGTTCTGAGGTGAGGTTTGGGCATTAGTATTTTGAAAAGCTCTGCTGACATGCATCTAGGGATTGGAAGGACTATGGATCTGGTGGAATATCAGGAAGCAGTAGAGGAGTGTCCCAAGGATCCTTGCTCCAGACAGCAGTCTGTTTCTGAATGTATATGAGGGATGCTCAGCCCATTCCTCCCTGGGACATATGAGAAAGGCAGCACTTCGGTCCAGGTCAAGGGCAATCAAAAGTCAGTTGGTTGCTGAGGAGCCAGCGGTGGGGATCTGGCTAAGACTCTGCAGCAGCTGTGAGGTGGCGTGTCCCCAAACACTGGTGGGGTGAGGACAGGGGACCCTAGATTCTGCACCACAGTCTGCACGTTTGTTTCAGGAGGGATTTCTTCTAACGTGTGGATCTCACTTTTCCCTTCAGCCAGCCTCGGGCTCGACCTTCAGCTCCTCCTATCAAGACGATCCCGGGCTGCTCTTGCCTCTTCCAAACATGTGGTCATCCCCCCAGGCGCAGCCATCAACAGAACCCAACAGAAACCCACATTTGATCCCTCTGTGTCTCTCTCTGTCCTTCTATCTATCTCTCCTCTGACTCTGTATCTCTCCTCTGTCTCTCTTTCACAGCTACCCAGTATTTTAGCTACTCTAAACAGATATTCCAATTTGGAAGAAACCGCATCATCAAATTTATTTTTCCTACTAGATGCAAAAAGTCTACGGCATGAAATCAAGTTCAAGTCCACACAGAACACTGCAGGGATCCTTTCCTGAGAATCATCATCACAACCACCAGCCACATCCCATGATTATTATTGCAAAACACTGATTTGATGGGAGAACTCCCAGGCATCAGTCTCCAAATGTTACCCATTGAAAAGGAGACCAGCGCTTTGATGGATACTCAGCTTTGAGAGATCGTAATGCTCACTCCTCTCAATTGCCATCCTGTTCACACTGGCATCTGGAGCAGGTGGAAGAAGGCAACATGTCAGCCTGGACATTCTCTGCCACCAGATGGGCTGTGCTCGGTGCAGCCGGCTTTGAACATGCAGTGTCCGTGCTGAACAGGTTTCGTTCGAGTTTCATCACAAGGAAGTTATCAGACAACTGTAGAATCTAGACCATTGAACAGGACAACTGGCCTGTCTTTTTCAAACTGCCAATGCCTCCACAAACGGGATGACAGAACGGAGAAGAGATATTTTGGGTTCCAAAGAACTAAAGAGATTGTGCTACTGTATTTCTTTAGTTCTTTTGAGCCCAAAACCTCTCCTCACCTTACTGTGTTTGTCTTTAATGGTGGTGACATTGACTTGTTTGCAGAGGACAGGTCAGTTGTCTGGCTCAGAAGTCTACATTCTGCAGTTGTCTGACCCTTCCTCATGATTAAACTCGGGCCTAGCCTTCTGCCAAGGGCACCACATAGTGCACACTGTGTGCTTCCTAGCACAGCCCCTCTGGAGATGAAGAATGTCCACTTTGCCTGTCACCACTCTTGTCATCTAAGCATTGAACATTTGGCTATAGAGGGAGGAGCCAGTGAGATCCATTCATTGGAACACACGTTTTTCTGTCTAGAATCAGTCATTTGACGAGTAGCTCTTCCAGAGTGTATAAATATCTTATTCTATGATTCTCATTCTCTAACAAACAAACAAAAAACCATTCTTTTACCATCCCTGATCGATCCCTGATGTGTGTCAATGACCATATTTGTGTTTGTACAGCGGAACTTTTCCAAATCAGTCAGTTTATTTGTACTGCTGGCATTGTGCTGTGGAAAAGACAATCCCCACCCCTTCCATTTCATTAAAAAGTTCTTTGGAGTTTTACTGTGAAGTTGTGTATTTTTTAATTCAGCTTTATAATCTATGATTCTCCTGCCTGATTTAGTAGGTATGGATATATATTGATAGAAACATTCCTGTTTGTCCTCTTCATTTTCATATCTTAAACTCTCCCACAGCTTTTAAGCTATATGTACCAATTGTAGTAGATTGCATTCAGTGTTTGTTTTCTCTCTGTTATTTCTGTGTGTGTGTGTGTGTGTGTGTGTGTGTGTGTGTGTGTGTGTGTAGTTTTTCTAGTATGTAGGAAGGGCTAAATAGCTAGTGTGTAGCACTGCACTAAAATATTTGTCATCTCAGTCCCTTAGTATGTTGTCACATAGTTTCAATGTGAAGTAGAAATTTTGAGTGATATCTCTCAACTTCAGCTTTTTACCAGTGTGACCATCAAGGACATTATTCTAGTTTTCTGTTTCCTTCTGTCTTTACCTGCCACTTCTGATAATTTTCTAACAGTATTTCAACCTAGTCCAATGTATACCCTTTACATACTATTTTTTCCTACCTTGTCCCCACCACCTCCCCATTTTGTGTTAACTTCAGAAAAAAGTAGGGTAGGGACAAGATCTGGAGGAGGAGCCCATGGGGGACTTTGGGGATCCCTACCTGCACAGGAGGCTGCCCCACCCCAGGAGCGTCAGTGGCCTCGTCGCAGAGGTCCCAGGCCCCAAGCAGGCTGCCCCAAACGCAGGGCACATGTACACCGGCTTAAATGTATAATTACATCTACTCAGTGGTGACCAGGTCTTCAAAAGTCAGACTTTCCTGGGTCACTTCTTGACATGTAGAGTTCATCCTTCAGGATTTCTAACGGTGGAAATGAGGGCTCCTTACCTTTCGCGTGTTATCTACTCATTTTCTCTTGCTTTGATACATGGACAGCTTGGCTGAATATGAAGGACGTGCCCACAATGACTCGCGTTGAGTTTTTAAAAAACATTGTCCTCCTCGGTATTTTGTTTGAGACGTGCAATGTAAACTGATTTTCTCTTCTAGTTGGAGCCAAGGAAGGTCTGGAGCTTCACAGGAATTGTTTCTTTAAAAATGTAATCTTTTACACTGGAATTTGACACAACATTGTAAGGTGATTGTAAATCAATAAAAAATGTTAAAAAAATGTAATCTTTTAGCCCTAATAGGATGGGTGTTAAGGTTGAACATGGCAGTCCTATTTCTTCCAGATATCTATGACTTTCTCTCTGACCCTTTCTCATTATCTTTGACACATTTTCTTTTTGTTCAATGCTTTCATTTTTGAATTCTATGTGCCCTATGATTGTAGAGAAATGAGATCCTTTATACATTTTCATTGAGCCTATTTTTCAGAGAATTCTCTTTTTCTTCAGTTTTTCCCTAATTACTGCCAATTCTCGTTTCCTCTATCGCGTCTAAGTTTGTGTTCTGGGTTCCCTTTCTTGTCTGTGTGAGTCTTAGTGTGTGTGTGTGTGTGTGTGTGTGTGTGTGTGTGTGTGTGTATCTGGATCTCAAATAGGTTCTGTTTAGAATACTTATTTCCGAAATAGATCCTGTTTTATATTTTTTCTAAGTTTTTGATTGATTTTGAGGGAAGTCTTTTCATGAGCTGAAATCTCTAACTCTATTTTTGTTTTTCTCTAATGTCACCTTAGAAGAAATGTCTGCTCTGTGATTTTCCTTTCCGTTAAAGTAGGATTGACCTGTGTGAGACATGGCAGTTCTAGGTGGGATCTGATGCATCTTTAAGCAGCTTAGTCAGTTTGTTTTGTCTAGATCTCTTTGTCTTGTGCAATTACTGTAGCAGATGTAAGCTTTTGAGGAAAGGCATGGTGTGTCTCCTGGTTCTGAGATTCTATTTTCTTCCAGTTGGACCTTGAATTTCTACTGGTTGCTTCATTCTTTCTCTTCACACCAAGCATGCAAAGGACATTACCTTCATCTAGGTCTCACCGTGGCCCCCACAATTGTGCCTCCTGAAGACTGTCACCCTCTGGTCCTCTGCACTGCCCAACCCCTTCCTGGCAACTCCCCAGTCGTCAGAGCTGTAGTCCACCAGGTCTCAGGCATGCTGTGAGTTTGTCCCCATGCTCATTTGTAGGTAATTTTTCCTGCGTTCCCTCCTTAGGATTCCCTCCCTGCTGTCCTCCCCTCTGTGTGTACTGTCTTGGCTGCTCCCTCTACTGCTGTGTAGCCCCAAGCCCTGGCTAAATACAAACCACCAGGAGTCCAGTGTTGTGTGGCCCCTGGTTCTTCACGGGAAGCGCTCTGCATGGTTTTGTTGACTCTAGCATAATCCCTAGCCCTCTGAAATCGGTGTTGAGAGATTCAGCTGCCATCATCCTGGTGGACTTGTAATCTCTAATCATTCAGTGTCACATGCAGAATATCAATAGGACACAAAAATAGACAGGACATCAAACAACAACAATAGCAGAAATAACAGAAAAATACAACATAAAAGAATTAGAAAGAACAGAACATCCCCATCCTTGTAAGCCATCTTCCACAATTATCAACTACTGGTGGACCTTGTATCACTACAATCCCACCTACTTACCTTTTCCTGTATTATTGAAGTAAATGTCAGACCTCACACTTCATCTGGAATTACACCACTGTGTTCCCCTCCGTGAGGACTCTTTCTGAAATTTGTATCATAGTATTACTGCTGTTGGTAAATGGACTCAAACTTTTGAATATCATAAAATAGACAGTGTTCAAAGCTCCCATGGTTGTTTTTAAGTTAGTTTCTTTTTGGGGGTTCCAAAAACAAATCCACAAACTATAATCAGTAGGATATGTTTTATGTCCCTTCATGTATGTTTTTCCTCAGGTCCTCCCTCCCTCCCTCCTTCTTTCCTTCTCTCTCTCTTGCTGCTCCTGCTCCCAGTGTGTTCCTTGATCTCTTGCCCTCCTGTGTTTGCAATTCATTTACTCAAGTTACAGCCTTGTTTTTCTCTAGTAGCCCACATCCTGAGTTTGGTCCCTGGGTATAAATCGGCATAACCTCCTGTCCTCCTTTATGGTGGCAGAATCCAGAGCAGCATTGTCCTAATACAAAGAAGGTAGAAGCCACACATGCAATTAAACTTTTTCTAGTAGCTACACTGAAAACCAAGAAGTACACCAGAATTCAGAAACAATCGTACACATAAGACACTTAAGTATCGATTGCTACATGTTAAAGGAACTGTAATTCTAAAGCATTAAAATTGTATTCAATAGGAAAATTTTTACCTATTCGGTTTTAAAATTTACATTTAAATGAATTCCAATTAAGCAGAATTAAAATCCATCTCCTCATTCCTGCCAGCCTCATTTAAATATCCAGTAGCCACATGCATCTACTGGCCACTGTTTTAGACCTGGCAGATGTAGAGACTTACCAGGTTCATGTTTGACATGTTGGCAAGAACACCTCAGAGGTGGTGCGTGCTCTCTGATCAGGAGGCACATCAACTCCTGTGTGATACTTCTAAGAGTATTAGAGGCCGTTTTATTTCAAGGCCTAGATCCATTAACTGATTGTTTGGAGCAAAATGGTGCTAATCCATCATCACGAGTTACTTACCTGGACACTTCTATAGCGATTAACTTCCCCGAAATCGTACAGATTGTATACTTAGTGGTACAGCCTGGAGCTTAATGAGCTAATTCCTCAACATTTGTGTGTGGTCATCAATTAGTTTCTTTGCTTTTTCTTTCTTGTTTTCCTGTGTTCATATGAAATCAAGGTTTCAATCACACTGAAGTGTTTCAATGCATTGCTATAGAGTGCTTCCTGATACTCCAACTGTCCTCTCTTTCAGCAGTGAACATGAATTTAGCCTGACCCCTACGTCCCTTTGCTAAGATCCTAACAGACTTTGAGACCTTTCCTGATATCACTAGGACAAGGTGTTTTTCATCTTGAATATTTACTACCGCTGACCTGGACTCAGTCCTTTCTTTAAGACTCTCTGGTGTCTTTATTTCCAACACAGTATTCACAGAGCAAACTGAAAATCCTAGAGATACTCATTGGAATTGGTTTATTTAGGCCTTTCCAGTGGACAGAGCTAGGAAATACGTATTCATCGTGTGTGGGTTCATGTATTCACCTACAGTCACCAACATGACAATTCAAGTTCAGAACTACAGGCTTTATATTGAAACTTCTTTGTCTGAAACAAAGCATTTTCACTTTTAATGACTCTTTGAGTAGTAGAAAAACAATATCCTAGAAAGCCTCATTACATTTCCGCACATTATATGAACACACGATAAAAGATATAGCAAAAATTCTGCTAACACCACAATGGAGGAAAGCAGTTTCTGGTTTGACTGCCATCGGGTGCACATATTGTGTTTTAGTCTCTTGGCCTCGTTCTTCTCCACACTGCAGGTCAACAAGGGGTGCACAGGGGCATTTTCAAAGGCTAGAGGTGACATTCACGAATTTACTGGGGGTAGGAAGGGAGAAATTGTGAGTTTGAGATTGCAAATAGTAACTACTATACATACAATAAACAAATAAGTTACAGGGAACTATATGCAATAATGAAAAAGAATACGGAGACGAATATACCTATTTGTTTGTATGACTGAATCATTAGGCTGTACACCAGAAATGTGGTCTCCAACTCAAGTGTAATCAAACAAAGTATATTGAAGTATGGTCTAGCCTTCACTGAAAGATCTGCAAGTGTCTCAAATCCCTGGAGGGAAGTGGACCAGGGAAGCCTGATCTCTACAGACTCTCAAACCCATAGCCTGTTCTCTTCTTTCTGGCTGGGCTTGGGATGAAAGGACAATATTTTAGGAGTGAATTTTTAAATTTTAGCCTAACTGCAGTTTATCGTATCCATTGAAGACATAGGACTAAGAAATTCTGAATAAAAGCGGAGTAAGCCGGAAAAAAATTAAGTAAAATCTGGAATAAAATAGGGCATCTGAATAAAACCCAGGACTTCCAATTCAGGTCTGCAACCATGAAACCGAAAACTGAGACCCAGGCTTCCTCCTGGCGGATCAGCGACAGCACAGCCCCTCACACCTACCATTTACTCACAGAGACTGACGAGGCCCTGGTTACAGGACGTGAGGTGTGAAGCCCCTGGCGATGCAGGTTTCCGTTGGGGGGACGGTGGGCGCGGCCTCTGCCCTTTAACCCTGAGACCCAGGGTGACCCGACGAGGGGGTGGCCCTGGCTGAGTCTCCGCGCCCTTAGCGGCCGGGCCGGGGCTTCCGATGTCCGGCTCCGGGCACAGTCGGCCTGGTCCAGCGGGGACGCCCCGGGCTGGGTTCCCCCACCTGCCCGCTGCCTGGACCCCACCTCCCAGAGAAGCCCGTTTCTGGGACCCAAGCTCCTGAGCCGGAGGCGGCAAAACGCGGGGAACGCGGGGAACGCGGCGGCGGGAGCCAAGGGACTGTGGCTGCGGGAGCCCATTGGCCACACAGCTTCGTTTCTGGGACCGAGACCGTCGGGGACCGAGAGCAGCACAAAGTGGGAGGCGGGAGCGGGACAGCACGTCCACTCCGCGCGTATCTGAGGCGCGAGTTCGCTTGCCGGCAGCTACGGAGGTGGGGCTGCGAATAAAAGACGGCTGGGCGCGGTCTAAAGGGAAAGCTGCAAGGAGACTCGAACTCGGATCACCCGGATTCAGAGTCCAGAGTGCTCACCATTACACCACGGAAACGCAGGCCAGCCCGCCGCTCCCCTGGAGAGCCAGGCGGCCATCAGCCCCGCGGGAGCCGAACCCGCCTCCTGCCCGGCGCTCGCTTCCTCCGCGACGCCAGGAGGCGCCTCACTCGCTTTCCGTCGGCGCGATCCCGCAGGTTTCTACCTCGTGGATGAGACGACGTCCGCTCGGGGATGATCCACAGGCAGGGCTTTTAAACCTTGCCCGAAATCCACCTGCTGTGCCGGGATTACCTCAGGTTTCTGCTCTGAGGTAAAATTCCCGCCAGGAAAGAAAAGATGCAAAAAGCGTTCCTTACCTTTTGTGTTCAGCTGTCCTTTTCCCCCCGCCCTGGGAGCTCTGCGACCCTCAGAGCAGCCCTCGGGTCTCCCTGGGATTGCCCCGCCGTTGGACCGGAGGTGGAAACGGTAGAAGCCCGGCCGGCTTCCATCGGGGGCCTCATTCCTCGGCTGGGAGTCGTGTTCGGAGCCTAAAGACCCCTAGGCGGAGCCCCGCCAGAGCCTGGCCTCGTCTGCCCCGTGGGGGATGGTCGGGGGTAAGGAGGTGACAGCGTTTCTTCTGGCCTCTTTCCCCTCTCCCTTCTTTCTCCTCTTCGCTTTCCGGGTCCCTCCTTCCTGGCCTCTCGCGTCCCCGAGACTACAGGCGACGCTCGGTCTCGGGTGGGGAGCTCCGTGTACTGCTCGACTGGCTTCTACACGTTTCCATGCTCCTGACGTTTCAGGGCTTCAGCAGCCAGTGTGAGAGCTTCCAAGAGCGGCCCCTTTGGAAAGCCTTTCCCAGCCTCCCTTTGTGGGGAGGGTGCAACGCGCCATGTGAGCGCAGGGAAGGTGGTACATGGGGGACGTCTGCCCGAGAGGCGGGGTCGTCAGCTGAGGGGGCTCCAGGGTGGCGGGGACCTGGCGGCCAAGGCCATGGGGTCCCGCGATGGGGCGTCGTGTGCCGCTTCCTGGTGTCAGGCCCCGAGCGTGCCCCCGTGAAGAGCCAGCCCGTGTGCCCAGAGCCAGCGGGTCTGAATGGGCTTCCAGCCGAGGAGGGAGGGGTTGGGGAGCACGTTCGCTCCGCGTGGCAACAGCGTAAGATTTTATAATCCTGCTCTGAGCACAACAGGAGCCTACGACTGCTAATTGGAAGACCTGTGCTTCAAGCCCAGCACGGAACGTTCTAGTCTTACTTCCACTCATTCTCCTGCTTCTCAGAGTCCCAATTTACCAAGCCTCCCTCCTGAGCTGCTTTTATGCTTCAGGCAGCGACCTGTAGCTCTCAGTTCTTGTCCTCACTAGCTTTGCTCTGTGGGCGCAGGGCGTGCAGCTGTGGAAGCTCAGTCGTCCTGGGTATTGACGGAGCTCGGCCCAGCGCGATGGATTCTCGCCATCGGGGTCTCACCAGATGCCTCTGGTCTCTCTGCACCTTCTGGAGCAACCAACCACACCTTGACCTACCTGATGGGACCTGTGGATTCCACAGGACCTGCCATGCTGATGGAGGCTGAAGAAAGGGCGTGGATATCAACTTCTCAGACTCCAGGTTGGTGCATCTCCACAGTCAGTCATAACCAGCCATCACAGGGTGCCACCAACACTTTGATTTCAGGGTGTTGTGTGCTTACCGTTTTAAAACATTTAACAACATTGCTTTTTTATTTTTTTAATTTTTAAATTAAAGTGTACTCAGTTTACAGCGTTGTGTCAATTTCTGGTGTACAGCGTACTTTTTCAGTTATATATATATATATATTACTGTTTCGATTCATTTTGCATTACCACAAGATATTGAATGTAGTTCTCTGTGCTGTAGAGAAGAAGAAGGTTGCTGCTTATCTACTTCATATGTTGTAGTGAGCATCCTCACATCTTCAATTCCCAATGAACCCCTTCTCATCCCCTTTCCCCCACTGGTGACCATAAGTTGGTTTTCTATGTCTGTGAATCTGTTTCTGACTTATAAATAAGTCCTTTTGTGGTTTTGTTTTGTTTTTTTAGATTCCACATGTAAGTGATAGCATATGGTATTTTTTTTTTCTGTTTCTAGCTTACTTCACTTTAAATGACAGTGTCCTGGTCCATTTGTGTTGCTCCAAATGACATTATTTTATTCTTCCTTACGGCTGAGTCGTATTCCATTGCATATACACACCACGACTTCTTTATCCAGTCATCTGTCAATGAACATTTAGTTTTCTCCAATGACACTGCTTTTTACACAGGTTTAGGTGTACACATACATGAAGCAGATATTACAGAGTCCTCTCGTATGCTCTGTTCTCCCTCACACAATTTCTTCTATTATTAATATCTTGCAGTCGTTTGCGACAAGGGCAGATGGATACCATGATCAAAGTGGAAGGCAGTTTTCCCAAAGTGAGGCTTATGCACTGCACCTCTAATGTGCTGACACTTACCATTTCCCCGAAACTGGCAATCGTGAATACACAAATTGTAGTATCGGGGAACTGTGTTTGAACTCTTTACTGCCATTTATGGTGAATAAGAGACCATTTATTCTATTTAATAGTTGGGGTAAAGTCTTGGAAGGCACTTCTGGGACACATTTTCCCCAGAGGGCAAAGCTTCCTGCTCCCCTTCTAGGTTGCTTTGGGGAAAAAATGCTGCATTTCCTTCAGGTGACAGACTGTGAATTAACAACCTTCCAGGTGAATGAAGATTAAGGTCTTAATCCGCAAAATAGGAACACTTTATTTCAGACTAGTTCCACTCCCCATTTTCTGTTGGAAAGAGAGAGTTGGTCATCTTACTCCTTTACTGCAGAAACACCACTTGAGATCTTGAACTCAGGGAGACCTATGTGGACAGGTGACTGCCTCTCCCAGCCCAGGGAAAACAGATGTTCCTGATAGTTTACCTAGTTTTCCACAGTTTAATTTTTGTCTTTTATATCGGTCATGCGATACCCCCAACTCACAAGCAGTAGTATCTAGCACCTTGTCCAGTGCGTAGCAAGTCAGGCAACGGAACATTTTCTACCAGCTAGGGGAGGAAGATCTTGTGAGTGGAGTACTTTCCAGGGTCTCTATTGGAACGACACAGTAAGTTTCTGGAAAGAGAGTCTGGGAATCTTTGCCCATCCTTCAGTGACTGGTTTCTAGCCCAGGGACTTGAAATGTATAGTGTCTCTTCCTGGCACCCTCAGAAACATAAGTCAGCCTTGGACCAGTGTTTCCCTAGAGACACCCCATGAAACTGCGCATGTTCACTTTGGCCTATTTGTAGTCATGATCATCCTTCCTTGAGGGACCTTTTGGCGATTACAAGTAACCAAGGCTGACATGCTGTTAAAAAGGCTTTTCTGCTCACAGAGAAATGGTTTTTAGCACAGCCCTCAAAGGAACATCCCCTCGGTCTTTGGGCAGGGGCCTGTGGTACTTCTGCATCCCCTAATAAAGACTCAGACAGTTCTGTCCTTGGAACTGGTAGGGTGCTTTTAAAATGCAAGCTCTAACAGTTTCCCTTAGTTTCACCCTGGTTGTGGCTGTGTTCTTTATCGTGTAAAGGCCACTTCAGAATTCTGAGAGACATTTTCCAGCTTGGAGTTTTAAAAGGGTGCCATGTGAATACAGAGTAAGGGAAGTTGGATTTACTTTCCTGAGAGAAAGAACAAAAGAAAATGACGACAACACACTGGGTGAGATACAGGAAACAAGCATTTTCAAGAGAATGAGCGTGAGGCAACAAAGGTTAGTGAGTGATCCCTGAGAAATGGAAAACAAACAAGTGAGCCCTGCAATTGCTCCAGTTTGCCACCTGGAGAGAGTTTCCAGGCAAGGTGAGAGAGGAGACGGACAAGAAGCCCCATGGATTTCACTGAGTGGAGGACAGTGAGCTGAGAGTCTTGGTTCCTTCTCATCATCTCCCTTTCCCCACGTTGAGCCTTTTGGAGTTTGGTGTTCTCACCTGCTGATAACCCACAGTGTCCTGGGAAGAGTCAGGTTTAAGCCCTCTTCAGAAAGGAATGTGCCGCTCAATGTGAATCTCCCCAGTAGAATTAACACCATGCTTTACCCGCAGGGACTCCATAAATGCTGATAAATGATTAGGTACATAAATGGACGCCTCAACTGAGGTGACACTACGGGCCAAACTGATTTCTTCTTATGTTGGAAATAAACAATCTCCAAGAAAGACTATTAAACTCAGACAAGATTATTCTAAGACCTGAGTAATCTGGCAAAAGAAGGCTACCTTATAATTTTGTCCAGGCACAGACAAACCAAGGTCACTGTGCAACCGATAAAATCCCAAACTTCCTCTTCTCTTAAGGCAATGTTTTTCACATCTGTACTTCAGTCATAGACCTGCCTGTGCTGAGTCACAGTATTCAATATGGAACAAACCCTCCTTCCTCCCATCCTCCTTCGTATCTTCCAGCCAAAGCCCAAGTCTGATACGAGACTCCTTCTGATACCCTTTTCCTTAGATCATATTGTCTCTAACTGGCTACAAAGAACTAAAAACCCATATTGTTTAATGAGAAGTGTGTTCCTAGAGTTTGGCTTAAGTGAATTCACACGAGCTTTCCAGAAATGAGCATCTGCAAAGGGAGCCTCAGAAAGAAAGGTTATGTTGTGTGTCAGATAGCTAGGCTTAGAACTCCAGAACTTGCTGTTATCCTTAAGAAAAAAAAAAAACAAAGATCCTTTCTATCAAACCCTTTAATAAGTGACCTTAGGAGGTCAGACAGGATTGTCCCATGTGTTATTGAAGAGAGAGATTGAGGATAAGGTTCAGGGAGAAGGTTATTAAGGGAGACTGGTCAGCACAAACTTAGCTTAAAGAGACCTGGGATCTGGCAAAACAGAGAAACAAACAACGTTGTTGACCTTGAACCAGCAGCCAGTGCAGTAAGAGGTGAATGAGCTCAGAGATCACTCAGGGAAAGAGAGAGTCACCCTCTAACTTGCATCCTTCCCATGGAGTTGGAGCCTGAAAAAAAGAGGGATGTTCCCAAGAGATGGGTCACCATAACATAGCTGGGATTGGCTGGGTTGGTGGTTTCACAAGGGTGACAATGACCATAACCTCCAAGTGATCCACGAAGCATTCATGACGTAGTGATGGAAGGATAGAGCGGATTACTTTTCAACTCCAGGGCCCCAGGTTCATCACAACCCTGTTCACACTGAGGGATGATACTTCTGTGTGAGGACACTCAAAAGTACATTCTGTCCAGTCAAAACTAGTTGTCCAAATTCATCCTAAACTGAGGTGATTGATAATGAATTCATTACTCGGTTGACGTTCCTAGAGTCCTCGTGCAGTATTTGAGGTGCTATGAAAAATAACTTTCTATATCACTTATGAAGTAAGTACCAGCTTATTAAAAACCTTCAAAGTCTGACCCACAGCTTGCTCAGTGAGGAAAGCCAGGATTCAGGCTGATGAGTTATTTTGTAGTTATTTGTACAATGGGAAGCATTTCATCACTAAGACTGTATCCAGAGAGCGTATGTTCTTTATAAAACTGTTAGCATGGATAGAAAAATCAGGATTCTGTAGGAAAAAATGTGAGATAACTTATGGAGGAGAAAGAGTGCTGCTCAACTGCACTGGCCCACAGAGACACAGGAATCTCTTCATGCACTTAAACAAGCTGTAGGCCCGTGCCTGCCCCTAACATTGTGTAATAATACAGAGACCTTTAATTTACAGGATAAAGTGAATGAAGATGATGACAATGACCACAGCTTATCAGGAAAATCTAGCTTTGGGCTTTGGGAGTTGCAAATGGATTTGTATACAAGAGCAGTATGTGATTTTGGAAGACAACTTAGCAACATATTTGATTAAAATGGCCATTGAATATTTAGTCCATGTGCTGCCAATCACTTGATAGAGTGACTAGCCTACTTTGACTCTCGCCAACACTGACAATTTGAGAAAGGTCAAGGACTGACAGAAGATCACATCCCCGCAGGAGTGGTGATACTTGTGACTTCAAGTAAGTCAAGTACCTTTTGTGAGCCTTTGGGTTCATCATTGTAGAGTGAGGAAATTTGGCACATTTTGTTTTTTCCCCCACAGAATTTGCGGCCCCACAGACAGCAGAAAATCGATTTCTTTCAAGCCTCTTCTGCGTCTCACACACCAATGGCATTAAGCAGTGTGGTTGGAGGATGACTTGGGGTCGGGAGAAGGTAAGCTTTCCTAAGTGGCTGATGCAGTCTTCCGTCTTTAACCTTGACACAAATGCTCCGGGGCACTTGGTCACACCCATTTCACCCTCAAGTCAGGTTAGTGCAGCAGCTAAACTGAAGGGACTGATGCTTCTGAGTGTCTCCTAAATCTCAGGGTCACCCGACCCAGGTGCTGAGAAAGTGAGGACTTCCTTTAGAACATCACTTTCCCCTGCCTGCCTGTCTTTCTCTTCTCAAGCTAATCTTCTATGTCCCTGAGCACAAGGGCACACAAACGCTGAGGATCATCAGCCTTCCCTGACCCATGACCTTGAACTTACCATGTTTTATTTTTCAGATCTAGACCAGGGCAATGGCACGTGTAAAACTCAAAGAGATCTGTCAAAGCAAGTTGCACGAACACTGCTTTGGATCCCTTTCTGTTCGATATGTGGGTGAAGTGGATGAATATAGAAGAGCAGCGTCATGCTGACAAGTCTTTCCAAATAGATGGTCTCTATTCAATGACATAAGCAGAAATTGCTTTTATCATTTAGACAGCTTGGAGACAGATTTTGTGGGACTACAACGCAATTCATATGTGAGAAGTATAAAATGTAGTGTTTAGTGACATTGCAAAAAACAGCAAATAGAGCAATCCACACCTAGAGGAGGAGTTTAGAAGACTGGCACGTCAAACCTGACGTACGTTTATGGAGCCAAGAAGTTGTCCAAGTGAGATGAGGATCTGAGCTAACAAGGGATGCAGTGAACAGAATATTGAGTCAGGACGGAAAACACTGTTTAAATGAATTATTCATTCACATGATACAATATTCTGCTCTTTGTCCTACAGTTTTTGTGATTTACACAAAACTGGCAAAGACCCAGAGGACAATGTCGTGTCATTCTACAAGTCTGCCATCCTTCACGGTGAAAAAGCCTTAAAATGTGTGAGCACTTAATGAGAAAGTGGTGTGACTTTATGACAGCCTTTAAGAAAATAAGACTTTCAAGGAAACACTTTATCTCTTGATATTTTTATAGACACAGGAGACAACACGAGAACTATGCTTGGATGACTTTTGGGAAGAGATAGGTTGGTGGTATCAGCACAAGTGTAGAAAGCGATCAAGAGTGGCTGGAGAAGGAGTGTCCCCATAGGTGGCGACGTTCATGAGACCCCAAGCGGCGTGGCCTAGGCAACTGGAAGGCAGGGGCCCCCAGGATTCCATGCCCCTCCCCCACCGTCGAGTTCTGTTATTGCAACTGCAGGCGGTTACCTGGCACGCCAGGGCCCGCTCCATCACTCCTGTTAGAGTCTGCGCAGCAGGCAGTGCCTGGGGCCCTGAGCTCTGTGCTCTTGAACGTCGTTTGTGTGGTTCGAGACCCTCAAGCGTTGTGAGCTGGTGATCCAGTTGTTGCCAACAGTAAGTTAAGTACTCCCGTTGTTGTCATGCCTCAATCCTGATTAAATTTATGTGGCTTCACTTGTTTTTAATCCATCATATGCTGCGTTTCTTCTCCCCAGCCCCCAGCTCTACATCCTCTACCTCACGTCACCATGGCAGAATGTCTTGGCCCTTTATGTGGTCCGAGGGCAGAAGTTACACTGTTGGAGATCAACCAGGAGCTGCACTTAGAGCTGACCAAACAGAAGCAGGACTTCCGAGATCTCACCCAGAAATTCCTTGTATGCCAAGCTACTACCTACTACCTGGCCAACCAGCTGCAGAAATACAGTAAGTCCTAAGGGTCATGGTCAGCAACGTGGGGAATGATCACTTTCTTCCCTCTCAGAAACGGAAACTCTCCAGACTTTCCCTTGCACCCCTTTGTCAGCATAAATGTCATTCTGAGCACAAGGCAGGAAAGGTAGAAGTAGCTATTTGACCCTCATTTCCCTGAGGATGGGAAAGCTGCGGCACAAAGAGTTGAGCAAATGTTCCAGGTGTGTAGTGAGCTGTAGTGTGCGACTAGAGTTCAAATCCCAGTTCTTGATGCCTCGTGAGATCTCTCTACAACAAGCTAAACTCTGTCCATTGGAATCTTTGCTGAGGTGTATCTGGTCTTGCATCACTGTCGCCTAAACGTCTGGGACTAATGACTGCCCTCAGCAAGCTTCCCTGAGGTCACCGTGGCAAAGCACTGTGCCAGTTACACTGAGGTCATGTGGTGACAGCACACACTGGGGGAAGCAGTGATAGCACCTGCTTTGAAGGAGCTAAAGGATGAGCCAAGTCCTCGTGGAAACCGTGGTCTCGATGAGTGATACCATTCAGACAGGGGCTCCCTGGTGAGAGGGAAGCTGAGTTTCCTGGGTGGAGGGCCTCCTTCCAGAATCCCAGGAGGTCATGTGACACCCTGTGTTGAGAGTCCGGATGTTTTCTGGAGAAATCTGACAATCTGCATCACCCAGTTTGTCTCTTGCTGTGCTGGTGAAACTTTGGTGATGTGGGTCAGCAGGAAATCCAGGCGACCTTGAAGGCTGGATCATGAGACATGTGGCCAAAATGAGAATGAGGGTAAGTGGGGGAGAACCCCATCCCTAGTAAAACCCACAGCAGTATGTGGGGCAGGCCCTTCCTAGTGCAGAGAAGATCAGAGACTCTCGGCCAGGCTTCCTGGGCTCATAATCCATGCTGCATTTCTTTCTGTGCCTCAGTTACCCTCTCTGTCCATCCAGTGTTGCTGCATGTTTGAGATGCAAACAATAGTAAATTCTTGTAAAACTCTTACAACAGTGCAGGCAGATTGTAAAGACACTTCCTAGCATTGCAACTTGGACTAACACAGATTATCCTAGTATTTTGGCTCATGTCTTTCACGTCCTTATAGTTTTATGCAACATATTTCACACAAGTGTATCCAGAAGAATTTTCTTTACCCTTTGAGGTACTTCTTCATTACTGAAATCCCAGCACAAGGGAACCATGAGTCCATTAGTCCTAGGGTCCATCCCAACCACACAGGAAGCCACCACTTCATGCCCGTGCTCGGTGTTTCACCTCTGAGGTTGCAAGTCTTGGTAGAGTGGCCCGTGATGCAGGGTCAGTCTCAGGAGATGTGAATTCTGACCTTTGCTAATGCCACTTTGTCTTCTTTACTTCCTTTCTGTGCCTTGGAGTTTCTCGTTCCTCAGCTCTGAAATGGGGACTAATGGAATGCCATGCAGTCGGGAGGCTGAGGAATGAGACGTGGAAATCCCTGCCTAGAGCCTTGTAGCAGGGTTACCTCTGACCTTGGGCTGGACCCTGCCTCCTCCCTGGAGGGCAGTGAGCACAGCAGGGTGTGCAGCTTTCCCCTGAGGCAGCGTCTCTGTTTCCTCAGAGTGTGAAGAGTGCAAGGACATCATTGAATCCGTGCTGGGGGAGAAGCTGCAGTTTCGGGTGGTGACGTTGGCAGAGAAGCTGGCAGAGAAGCTGGCAGAGAAGCCAGTGCTAGCTGATGAGAGGTTCAGGTAAGGAGGGCTCTGTGCAGGGGGGCTGGTGGGAAGTGTAGGCCTGTCCGAAGTGGGGCCGCGAGCGACTTTGGGCCAGGGGAGTGCAGAAATGGACATCACAGTACATGAAATTCACCAGATTCAAATCCAGTGAACAAGTCAGTGGCCTTTGGAACCTTCACCACGTTGTGCAACCAGTACCTCACTGACCTCTGAATCACAGTCCCCTCCTGAATCACTACACCTTGTCATCCTTCCTTGACTCTCTCATTCTCCTGTGCTTTCCACTTGTCACCAGCTGGACGTGTCCACACCATGTATGACTTTGTGACACTCACTGCCCAACATACCCTACATGGATCTTTACATGCAAAGGGGCATGGCTCCGTGAGACACTGAACAGACAGCATCATGAAGCAGGCTTAGGAAGGCATTAGGGTTTGTTGCCAGAAGAAGAAGATGACTGGGACGTAACGGAATCTTAGAAGAGTATCCCTGATAAAGAGGAAGCCTTTGTTATACCATTTGTCTCCTCTTTCCACAGGACATTCCCCCCATATGTGCCAGAATTCTGCTCTGATGGCTCCTCGGGGATGTTCTCACAGAATTGCCTTTGAAACCTCTGACCACGTATCATCCAACTGTGCATTTTAACACCGTCTCTTCTATCTCTTCTTAGGGAATACGATACCCTAATTCGCTCTCAGGCACGAGAGCTGACCGAGTTACGGAGGAAATTACGGGACGGGAGAGAAGACTCTGTCCTGCTCATCCAGCAGCTGAAGGACATCCTCACCCACGATGACCTGGACAACAACCAGGGACAGGGCTTCCAAGAGCAGCTGACCAAGGGACGCAGGCTGGCAGAGCGCCTTGCCCGCAAGCTCAGCCCAGGTAACGTGGCCACAGGCTCTGATAGTGCTTGCCTCTCAGGCAAAGCTTCCTGGCTCATAAGAGACTCCTCACCTCGACTAGGAGTGTGCTGTTTCCATGTTTCATTTTGGGGAGCATGACAGGACCAGGACTGGCTGAGTGGGAGGACAGAGGAGAAATGCACAAGATAGAGGTCACAGTGTTTCAACGACCTGCTTCCCCCTGATGGACGGTGGCCTTTGGGGCAAGAGAGCATCCCCCGGGGTTAAAGCCCGGGAAGGAGGATGTGACAGGGGGTAGCTTGTGGGAGTGGAAAGTGCCCTGCGCTATGCATCAAAGTTCCCAGACTCCAGCCTGAGTGTTGCCTTTACTGACTGTGAGCGAGTGATTGATTTTCCCTATTTCAGTGTCTAGTTCCTCTTCTGTACAATGGATCAAACGGTCTGTTGATGGTGCTGCAGTGATTAATCTGGGAATCTTCATGAATCAGTTCAGAAAAAGAGAAGCCCTTCACTGTGTAGGGTTGGATTGGGCACTGAACGTTGCTGAAGTTGTGTTGGGAAATTTGTGTCAGTGCGCAGTTTCCATAGAGAGAATTTCCACTGATAACACTCAGAGAGCATGTGAAGTTCCCAGGATCCGTGCACGTGGAGGCATGTGGGACAGGGTCGTTTTCCTCTTCTTTCACAAAGCAGAGGATCTCTATGAGAGCCGTGAAAGGGTGTACAGCCTGTGTCTAGGGAGAACTTTTTGGCCAGATAGATGAATGTGTTGTAGAGGTTGAGACGGGAGGTGGACACTTGTACAGTGGTATAGGGAACAAAGGCCATTTAAATGTCGACCCCATGTCAGGTAGAGGGGACGGGAATGTCATCCAGCTGTTTGGTGTCACACTGAACGATGGATCAGACATCTGGACCAGGCCAATTATTTAAAGACATTGCATTGGAACTTGAGCACAGCAGTGACTCATACAAAAATATTTATGTTCCCATGGCCATATATAGCCATTCTGATTGCAGTCTGTGAATTGGGGAAAAGCTGACTGGATATTTGTGAATTTGTTCGCAGAAGTTGATGAAGATGAGGAATATAAACTGGAAGAAGAAACACTCACCCCCAGGTAACCATGAAGTCTTAGGCACCGGTAATGGGTAGGTGAGCTACGGAGAGGGTAGAAGAAAGATGAAGACATGAGGGCAAGACAGTGTCATGTAGCAGATGTGAGAAACGCAAACCTGCAGATTGCATTGATTGATTTCAATCACCCAGCATGGAAGTGGCCCTTTCACTTGGTTGTCTACTGTTCTGTGGCCCTTGTAGCTACGGCCCAAGAGAATGTACCACCTTTAGGGTTTCCTGCGCACACAGAGACTATGGATACTCTCCTAAATGAACACTAAGATGAGATAAATAAGTACTTTTACAGAGTTTTCAGTGCTTGTTAGTAAGGAAGGTAGCAATGGAATCAGCAAAGGAGGAACTCAAAAAATAAAGCACCAATGAAACTGCCTAGAAAAAAGTGGAGTTCTCGTGTGGCACCAGTAAGAGAAAGGCTTTAGAGGCCTTTCTGTTCCTAAATAGAAGGGATAATATCTCTGAGGCCCTAGAATTCCTTGATACTTAGAATCACTTGACTACCTTATCTTAAACTGAATATGATAGAGGCCGATGGCAATAACACCTGGTGTGGCGGTTCACTTGTGCTTCGTGATCGTGATAGGACCACACTGGGATGTTTGAATCTCATTCCTCATCACACGTTGTGTGGCCAGTGCACCGAGCAACTACTGGTCTCTCCCTCTGCCACCCCCTGACAGCCACACTCTGCTTGACATCAAGAAGAATAGTTAGTTCCCTCTTTCTGAGGACTGACAACTTTCCTTTTCATGACTACATCCTATGCCCTCAATCAAAATCAGTTATGACAACATGGTGTCCGATGGACATAGCTGAATTTTCTGTCATCACTTTCCCACCTGATACAGCATTGAGCTGCAGGAGTTGGAGAAGGAGGAAGTGCTCCAGGACGGCCAGGATGAATGTGTTCTGAATCCTTCACTTCTCCAAGAAGGATCTGTCTGCAACCAGCTAGGCAGTGAAGGCAACGTTGCAGTCGGTGAAGAGAAAGTCGGCCGTGCTCCGGATGTTTCTGGTGATTGCTCCTGTGTTCCAGAGGGTGAAATTCCAACTGACCTCCCAGGTAGCCTTTCTAGTTTTGTTCCCCCACACACTGTCTACAATGAAGAAAGTTTTCTATGGAATTAGACACTAGTGGTACATGCTGGCTTAACCCGGAGAACAGGATGGATTAAGAAAGAGAGGCATTTGTGAACCAGGAAGCCTTGATTCCTTTCTAGGCCCAATTCTTACAACTGAAACCCTCGAGCCAAAGTCAGGCCATGGGACCCAAGTCAGGGGTGACAAACTTGCCCCCACTTTCGCGGAACATTCACACAAAGTGTCTGTCAGACATCGTTTGTGTGAAGTGTGTCTTCCAACCTACAGTGATCTAAGTGTTCTTTTGGACACTGTCCCTAGCCTTTCTCTGCCTTAGCAAACAGAATGGTAGCCTCCCCTATATGTTAGGTCATGTGGTGTCTCTGGTTTCACTGATGTGAGTGCAAGTCTTCATCTTCCTGTTGTTGGCTTCTCTTAGTTAAGTAGATGTTTGAAAATCAGAAAAGAACCCAGTGTTCCTGTACCTTGCTCGGATGTTTCCATGAAGTAAGGCTGGGCTCTGGCAGTCTCTCCAGCCTTGAATGCCCATGGTTTCTGTGTAGCAGCAGATTTTCTCATGGATTTGAAGGTTTGTAGAATTCACCTGGTCTCAAGCACAAATTCCTCCATAGCATCAGCAACCGCCTTATGTGATGGGATGAAGCAATAGTATAGAAAGTCTTCTAGAAAGCACCTGAGCTGATTTCTAGGAACTTGAAGGAAAATATTCTATGAAATCTACAGTCTCAGAAGATGGGATAGTGGGAAAAAGCTCACCCAGATCAGCCAGAGAATGTCCCCCAAGCATTTGGCAGAAGTCCTGTGTAAATCTCCTAAGACTTAAGTGTCCTGAAATACCTCTCCTAAAATATTCTGTTGTTGCACTGAGAATATTAATGTCCTTGTGCTACCTGCGTGCAGTGTGTTGGCATGCGTGAGGTGTGATTAGTTCATCGTGACCTGCTGTCTCTGAATTTCTTCCCAGACAATCAGAATGACCGTGACGAAGCAGCTGGACAAGAGCCAACGACCCCCAGGTAATTCTGAGGATTTCTGGGCTGTTGATGCCAATCTTGACACCAGAAGACCTCAGATGCAGGGAAAAGATAATGTGCTGAGTATACCTTTTTGACCCATTCACTCAACAGCCCCATATGCACTTTAAAAATGTTGTTTCTTTCCATTGTGCTAGATGTGTGTGTTTGAATTTGTGACTCTCTCCAATTTAGTCATGTGCAGTGATTTGACCAAGGTGAACTAGCCAAACTTGGGGGTCTCAGCTGTCAGGAGTCCTCCCCTGTGTGGATAAAGGCAGGGTGAGATTCACATGTGTTTTGTGCCTGTTTGGCATCAGCATGTCGATAAGCATTTGACTGCAAGTGAAGAAAACAGACAAAAAGATTCAAAAGTATCTCAAAATGTTGAGAGTACACTCCTTCAAGTTAGGAGTTAGATGTGTGTAATTCCTAAAAAAGCCCTGTTTTCTTGGGCACCACATGTATAGCTCAACACAATGTATGCTGAAAGCAGGAGCCAGGGTCGTAGTCCTCTCTGTTTCCTGGGAGTCATGCCTGTAACAGCACACACGGCGAGTCCAAGTGCTCCTTCAACAGCTGGTTGCATGGCCAGGGCTCGGAGCACCTGCTGCTCTCTCCCTCTCCCACGCCATGGCGGCCACACTCTGCCTCACATATAGGAGAGTCATTTCCCTCTTTAAGGGGCCTTCCCTCTGGCTTTCTGTGACCACTACCTATGCTTTCCTTCCATAGCAGGTGATCTGATTAGGTGTCTAACCCTCTTAGTTAAATATTCTGTCATTCCTTTCCCACCTGGCACAGCACGGGCCTACAGAAGTTTGAGAAGGATGAAGTGCTCCACAAATCCCAGGATGAAGGTGTTTGGGCTCCTTCCCTTCATCAGGAAGGTTCTGACGTCTGTGAGACTCACAGTGATGGAAAATTTGCATTTTATGAACAGAAAGTGATGTCTACCCTGGAGGGAGCCGGTGGTGGCCCCCATGTTAAAGAGGATGAAATTCCAAGTGACCTCCCAGGTAGTCTGCATTGTCTTTACCCCACACGATTTGTCTAGTCTATGAGAATTTGTTGACATGTATACATTATAAGCTTACATTATGTTTCGAATCAGGCCCTACTATTGCCTTCATTTGTTTCTTTATTTATTCATTTGGTTATTTGCAGTATGTTTAGTGTACAACGTGTCAGTTTCTGGAATTACAGCATGATATTTCAGTCGTCCATATGCATACATATATTCATTTTTATATTCTTTTCCATTGTAGGTTACTACAAGATATTGAATAGAATTCCCTGTGCTATACGGAAGAAATTTGTTGTTTAACGTCCTTTATATATAATAGTTAATATTTGCACAACTGGAACTCCCAGTTTATCCCTTCTCTCACCCCCTTTCTCTCCAGCAACCATAAGTTTGTTTTGTATGTCTGTGAGTCTATTTCCGTTAGGCAGGTAACTTCATTAGTGTCTTCTTGTTTCTCGTTTATATTCCGTACATGAGTGATATCATGTGGTCCTTGTCTCTCTCTTTGTGGCTTACTTCCCTTGAACGAGCATCTCTAAATTCATCCATGTTGCTGCAAATGGCCCTATTTTATTCTTTTGTACGGCTGAGTAGTATTCCATTGTACAAATATGCCACAGACTCTTTATCCAGGTATCTGTGGATGGTCATTTAGGTTGTTTCCATGTCTTGGCGATCGTATACGGTGCTGCTATTAACATTGGGGTGCGTGTGTCTTTTCCAATTAGACTTCACTCTGGATGTATGCCCAGGATTGGAATTGCTGGATCATATGGTAAGTGTGTTTTTAGTTTTTGAGGAATCTCCAATCCTCTTTTCCTGTAATGGCTGCCCCAAACTGCATGTCCACCAATACTGTTGGAGGGTTCCCTTTTCTCCACACCCTTTCCAGCATTTAGGGTTTGTGAGCTTTTTCATAAAGGCCATTCTGACTGATGTGAGGTGATCCTTAATTGCAGTTTTGATTTGCATTTGTCTGATAATTAGCGGTATTCAACATGTTTTCATGTACCTCTTGGCCATTTGCATGTCTTCCTTGAAGAATTCCTTTTTAGGTCCTGTGCCCATTTTTGGATATGATTTTTTGGGTTTCTGTTGTTGTTGTTTTTAAGCTGTATGTGACGTTTGTATACCCTGGAAAGTCAACCGTTGTCAGTTGCATCATTTGCAACTATTTTCTCCCATTTCGTAGGTTATTGTTTTGTTTTTCTTTTGGTTCCCTTTGCTGTGCAAAAGCTTCTAGGTTTAATTACGTCCCATTTGTTAATTTTTGCTTTTTCTCATTTGCCTGGGTAGACTGCCCCAGGAAAACATTGCTAAGATTTATGTTGAAGAATAATTTGTCTATGATTTCTTCTCAGCGGTTTATAGTGTCTTGTCTTGTATTTAAGTGTTTAAGCCATTTTGATTTTATTTTTGTTTATAGTGTCCTCACGTCGTTGATATATGTGTGCCTGTCCAGTTTTCCCAACGCCGCTTGCTGAAGGGACTGTCTTTTCTCCATCGTATATTCTTGCCTCCGTTGTAGAAGATGACATGATTGTAATTCTGTGGGTTTATTTCTGGGCTCTCGATTCTGTTCCATACAATTGCCTTTAAAATAACACATTCCCTGAGTTAGTGAACATTACTCAATTCCTAGTCACGTTTGTCTCACTGGCCAATCACTAGACCAAAGGTGGTCCTACCAGACTCCCATAGAGCTCTCCAGTTGTGTCATAGGAAGTAACTTTCTGGTCTCCTAATTTTGAATGACTCTCTTATCTTGCATTTCATGCTCTAATTTTGGTTCCTGAGCAGTGTCCTTGAGTTTCTAGACCTGTCCTAGGGTGTTGGCAGTCTAGTTTATATCTTTGGAGATGTCACTTCTTTGATTGTTTGTGTCAACCCAAAAGTATCTCCTTCCATTTGTCTTATCTTATCCAGAGGCTTCAGAAACCTGAACGCAAGCACCACTATCATCTTTGGTATGTTTCTCTGAAGCAAGGCAGGGTCCTGGAACGTGCAACCAAATGAATGGCCACCCTTTCTTGGGGGCACTGAAGACCGTGTTGACTTGTGTTTAGATTCTGCTCATCAGTCTAATGTCAATGGAGAATGTATCTACCCCAGTAACAGACAGCATTTCAGATGGAAAAATTCTGAATATTAGTGCAAACTTCTAAGAAATAGCTAGGCAGTCCCTCAGGATCTGTGGGTAAAAGGATGTGGTTACTGTTTGCCTAGACTCAGGACATAGTGTGGGGACATCCTGTCATATTAAGGAGACGTGTCCAGGGGCTCAAGAAGCATACCAAGTGCCTTCTTCTAAGGTTCTGTCTAGGGCCTCCCGGAATATTTCTCCCACACTACCCCGTTACCACATTGCATACGTGCATGTTGCTGTGCTAAGTTTTGCATGGTATTGATCATAGGGAAGTGGGTTTTGCCCAATGTAACTGTTCTGTGAACTCATTTACAGAAAAGCAAAATGATCAAGATGGTGTGAAAGGAGCAGAGCCAATCGTCCCCAGGTAATTTTGAATATTTTTACCCTGTTGATAAAATGTGACTTCTGTAGTCCCCTAATCCAGGGTCAGCAGGAAGTGCTGAATACAACTGTATGGTCCACTTTGCCAACCAGAAATTACCTTTTTTGTAATCTTTTCTGCTTTCATTGTGCTACTTACATGGTTTCCTTTTCTAATTAACTTCTTACTTTGGTTTTCTTTTTGATACTCTGATTTTCATGCACTCATTTTTTCTCTCCTGTGTGATTGACAGAGTGAGATGCAAATCTGCTTTCTGCCTGTTTTGTGTTCGCATGTTGGCATGTGTTTGATAGCAAGAGTGTAAATAGACAGTAACAGAATTATATTCTGCCACAATAATCTTACAAAGAGGCCTTGGTAGCATGAGATTTCTGGGACACTAGGGTGCCCCCAAAGCTATATGCACTTTCTCTCTCCATGTAGCACTGAGTGCAATCGAAATGAAAGGGTGAAAGGCAATGTTACGTGGCCCTATGTGATGGGTCATGATTCTATGGTATAGAGAGAATCAGTCTCTTTCTTCATCAGCTTGTTATTTGGCCAGGGTCCTGAGCACCCACTGTCAATTCTGTCTCCTGCTCCTCTGAAGAAACACACACTGTCCCACCAGAAAAGATATTTTATCCTGCTTATTGGGTCAGCCTTCGGCTTCCTTCACCACTCAATTAAACATTCCATCGAAAGGAGAAAGGAGTCTAGATTTCTGATTGCTATTATGTTAATCTTTGGTCTCCCTACCCACTAGGCTCAGCACGGAGCTGCTGCAGGTGGTAGAGGATGACATCCCACTGCCCCCAGTGGAGGAATCCTATTTGATTTACTCAGTTCTTCGAAACCTGTCAGACTCCTTCTGGCCTTCTAGGAGCGCTGCCATCTACTCATTTGAGGGATTGGAACTCTCTTATGCTCGGGATGTCACCAGTGAGTACTTTTATCAGTATGATAAACCTCCAACTGGACTGCCAGGTGGACTTTGTGTCTTTTGTACTTCACACCTCTGGCGGTGCTGAGCTATGGCATCCCTGTGGGCACACCCTATAGAGATATATTGAGAAGGTTTAGGTCCCAGAATTGAGTTTTAAGCACAGACATCATGTGGGTCAGGGAGCTGTGCTCTCTTTCTTATCCCAGGGCAACCATATGCTTTGGGCCTCAAAGTAGATCACTGAACCCAAAGCAAGGGTGTCAATGTCACTCAAACCTCTGTGCCTTTGTACTGAGGTGCGTTTTTTCCTGATTCCCATCAAATGTCTCTTCTTACTTATAATCTTCTCATGTTCATACCCTAAAATACCCCTTGAGTTTCTATGCGTTTCAAAAGATGTTGACAGCCTTAACTACATCTCTGGATTTGTTGTTTCCCTGGGGTCACTGCTGTCATCCCCAGTGTCTGTCTCCTCTAACTTGACTGTCTTAGTGGAGCAGCAACCTGAACAGCAGGACACAAGCAGCTCTACCATCACCTTGCATGTATGTTTCCATGGAGTGCAGCTGAAGCCAGCATTTCCCCGCTCCATCGAGGGTTGATGTTTCTCTTTAGCAGAAAGCTCATTTTCATGCTAGGGTTTGTAGATTCCAACCAGTAGTCTGTTTTCAGTGTATAAATTCTGCTAAACCACCCAGCATACAGTGAGGGAAGGGCTGAATATCCCGGTATTCTTTTTAGAATGCAGATGGGCTATTCCTCAGAATCTGTGGGGAAAAGATACATTTCACTTTTGACTCAGACTTGGAAAGCGTGAGTGTGGTGAGGATCGACCTGACTGAGGAGAGACCGCCCAGTGATCAGGAAAGCAAACCCAGGCAGCTCCACGGGAGGCCACGGGAGGCCTCCTGGGATGTTCTTCTTCCATTATCCTCCCGTGCTTCTGGTGATAATTTTTCCCTGCGATAGTATTGGATACCTCCGTATTAACACGTATAGTGGGATCTGATTAATGTTTCTTGCCCTGTCTGAATTGATCCATAGACAATCATACTGTTGTTGAGGAAGAGAAAGAACAAGACTGCATACGTTCCAGGTAATTCTGAAGAATCATGGGTCTTTTGTTTCCTTTATGCTAATTAATGATTGATTGATTGATTGATTGATTGATATCAGAGTCTAGTCAGTTGACAATGTTGTGTCCATTTCTGTTCTATAGCGTAATAACGAATCATGGCTCTTAATTTAATGTTGACATATGGTGAGGTCAGATCCAGAGAAATGAGAAACTGCTGCAGATACCTCATTCTTCCATTCAGAAAACCACAGTGTGTCCCTGTAACAGTGCTGTCTGTTTTGACGGTGGTACTTTTATAAGCCCCTTTGATAATCTCCCTCAAAGAGAGTAACTGCTTTCAGTTGCTGCAGGGCTGCTTATTAGTTCCAGGATTTCTTGGCCTCCCCTCATCTCTCTTTTCATTCAAAGCAGCGTAAGATGCATATCGGCCTCTGCTTCTTTGTTCTTACCACACTGACAAGTATTTCCTAAAAAGAAATATACCTAGAAAAAGGACACTCATGTCACATCTCAGTAGTAGAGAAATGGCATTGGAGACACAGGATTATGCTGCCAGAGTCTTGTTCACTCAGCTGTTGTATGTCAATTTCAACCAGCTTCGTGCAAGGCTTCAAGCCTCCTTTGCAGTTTCTGAGTGTGTGTGTCCTCACTGTTGTGGACTGGGGTAGTTCTGTCTCCTTCGTCCGGAGCTCATTTTCTGGTCAGTGCTGGGACCACCTCCTGCTGTCTCTCCTATTCCCACTGTAAGCACACTCTGGCCCCAGATGGAGGACGATTGTTATATCTCCCTTTGTGGAGAATTTCCATTTGTTTTCTGCCACCAGTCCCTTAACGCTCCCATCAAACCCAGCTAGGACCCTGTGTTCACTCATCCATTTTGTTTAATCATCAGTCCGGCTGACTCCACAAGGCTCCTTAGTGAGCAGCCGGTGGGAGAAGAGAATGAAGACCCACAGGACTCACTGGATGGATGTTATTTGACTAGTTCAGTTGGCCATGACCTGTCAGACTCCTGTAGGCCTTACAGAGGTGTCTCATTCCCATGGGACCAACAGGGAGTCTTCTCAGCGCTTGCTGTAGATGGTGAGTACTCCCCTGGACAGGCCAGACAGCTCCTAATGGGTCCCCAGGTATCCTCTCTAGTCTTTGTAGTCAACGACCTCTATAGATTATGTCAGTCATTTCTGTAAACAAGCCCTGAGACTTCTGTTGATTTGAATCAGGCTGTTGGATCTAATTTGCAGAAGGCATCATGTGAGTAAGAGAACTTTCCTTTCCCCACGTCTCAGGATGCCTTCTGTCACCTGGACCACCTTCACCATTGCAGGCTGTTGGAATCAAGTGAGGCTGGAGACGGGAAGTGAGATGTGTGGGATGTGGCCCAGCCCTGCCAGGCCATGATTCAGAATGGGCAAGAGAGGTGAAAATCCCACACACAAATGGGCTGAGGTGAATGAATGGGACACATCAATTATCCTCGGATCCTTCCTCTTTGTGGATTCTGATCATGGCCTGTGAACAGTGTGTACAGCTTTGATACTGGCAGTGAGGCCACAGGAGATCTGCTCTTTCGCCCCATCCGCCCTGATCAGGGAGAAATGCTGTAGGCACAGCACAAACACTTGATCTTTAAAGACAACTTCAGAATTTTTGGAGGCTTTTCTCTACTTTCCAAACTAATACTGTTGGGGATTCCTTGTGATGTTTAATGAAATATTTTGCCTTTTCCCATGCAAATGGAAAGAATTTTCAAAGCATAGTTTAATAAAACCCATTTGTTGGGAAAAGGGAGAGAAAACGAAATGAGGAAATGAAGCAGTGATATTTAAAATTAATGCTAGAATGTGATTCAAAATAGCATTTGAACATGGTTTTACTGGGTTTGAAATTGTTTCACATAATAAAGTTTTTAATTTCAGAGATGTTACCCTTCACACCAATGTGAATTATCAGTTAACCTTGTTCAGTATCCTGAAATCCAGTGATTAATGATGAATAAACTGTCTGGAGGGAATGAGAAGGGCACAAGAGGCTGAGAGCAGTGATTCTAGGAAAAGCCCAGGAAGCTCTACAAGGTCCTGGTGCAGGGCTGGGGTCAGGAGGGGCAGCTCACATCCAGGAAGGAGTTGAACAAGGGGGATTTGGGAAGTGATGTTCCCGAAGAAAGAGGGGCCGGAACGTAGCAGGACAGTCCAGGCAAGGTGAGGATTTGAGTTCATGTAGGGAGAGTGGGGAGTACCAGTTTCCACAGGCTAAGTTAGACTGGTGAGACTGCTGATAGTGTGGAGAGACAGAATCAGACGAAGCAGTTAGAAGGAGGCTGGATCAGTCACCCATGAGACTCAGACAGAGTGCGCCCTCTGGAAGACGACGTGGTAACAGACACAGGAGAGACACGTTTAAGAAACACTGAAACAAACCTTGTTGAGCAGGCGGGTCTTGAGGGCGGACCTGTGAGGGGAGCCCCACAGCAATGGGGAGCAGGCCCCGTGGGCCATGAGCCCACCTGAGCCTGACCTGGACTGGATGAGCTACTTGAGCTCTTTGGTTAGCCCACTTTCTGAGAATACGGATTCATTTCACGGTGAATGTAAACATGTGTGATGAGCAGCAGTGCCTGGTGCCCCTGCAGGGGGGTGTAATATAAGGAATGTGCACTGTATCATCTCCCAGAAGAACCAGACATCCTGATTCTGTAGCTTCCAGTAAGGGACTCAGACCTCAGCTACCCTAGTTACAGGTGCTCATATCCACCAGCCCACCCAGGACACATGTAGCCACAGGACGTATCCCCGTGTGGTGGCTGGAAGGCCAGTCAAAACACACGGGGAAGGGAGTTGAGAAGGCTCTAGAAGTGGGAAGAGTTCTCATAACTTGGTCCCCGTGCTATAGTCTCCCAAGTCCCTTTTCTAGTGGAATTTGAAGCCTTTAGGCCCTACTTCTCTTGTTACTTCTGTATTCTACTTAGACATCAACGATTCTTTGTCCTCCCTTCCGTGAGGCCGGTCCAGAACCTTGTCTCCAGGCTACAAGGAAAGGTCGCTAATAACAGACCCATAGTCATGACCTCATCTGCCTTCCAGTACCCTCTGGACCCAAGTGGGTGATTTTTGATCTCAGCGATGTTGCCGCCTCGCACCTGCCATCTCAGCGTCCCCAGGCACAGCCGTGAAAATGAAATCTCCTTCATGTCCATGACGTGTGCCTCTGTTGTCTGGCTGACTGGGTCGTCTCCGTGATAGGCAGCGACGGCAGAAATGGGTGTCATGGGAGGGGCTGACAAAGGGAAAGTTGCATTGGCCCTACTGAACTGTTCTCTCCTTTCAGGTGACTCCTGGGAGGACCGTCCCCAAGGGCCTTTGAGTTTCCAAGGGTCAGAGATGCAAGCTTCACAAGCACAACTGCAGACAAGCTCCCAGGTGACCCATCACCTGCAGCTGCAGCGGGACCAGCAGTTTGACTGTGGTGACGGCAACGCCAGGCTCGGCCTTTCCTCCACCGTGTGGGGCTTCACTGCCAACACTGAGTTTGGAGACCAATGGCCGCCCCTCCAAGGTAAGAAAGAAAAGGAAGCTGTAGTCCAAGAGCTGGTCGTTCCAGGGCTGGGGGTGGAGGAGACAGTGGGGCCTCTGCCATGCTCCTTTCATGTCCTCTCGAAATCCTCAATGCTCTAACAGAGGGTAGCGAGCAAGAGCCTTAGATTTAGGGCCGGCTCTGCCCCAGGTCCTGGGTTTGCAAACGCCTGGTTCTTTAACTGAAGCAACTTATTTATCTTCTGAGGTATTCACTTCTTTTTTCCCTTATCTGACCTCCCGAAAGTTAAATCTGCCTTCCAGGGTTGTTTTCAGTGTTCAGAAACATAGTTCCCAGAGTCCCTGGTTCGATAAAACCTGCGTCAGCGCACCTGTGACTGTGTGTTCTCTACCCATGTATCTTGCTGGAGATTTCACACTTACACAGTGCGTGCAAATGCAGTCTCTCAGCTGAAATGCGGGACTTTGGATGGTCAACACTTTCTCTAGACCCCGTCTTCCCTCGCTTTCTCAGAAAGGCACGTTTGCCAGTGTTCTCTTCTCATCATCCATCCTCAAGCCAATTTTCCCCTGTCAGGTGCACTCAGTAACAGTGAGTTTCTAACGTTATGTAGCAACGTAAAGACTGACCGTACACTTCAGTCTGCTGTTTCACATGGCGGTTGTTTTTCTGTTTTTAGCCCTTTATTTAAAAGAAAGAACCACCTTTGTAGATGAGGTGAGCCCCTCAGGTTCTTTTCTGATACTCCATTTAATTTGTCCTCTTCACTCGTCTCCACGGTCATGTCCTCAGTTTTCTTACCATGATCCCACTCTTCTCTGATTTTCGTAAATGAGCTTTCAAACCCTCACGTACATGTCATCTCAGTCGTATTCATCTTTCCCCTCTACTGCTCTCAGTATCTCCATTAGAGACTGGGCCCGCCTGGTGCTCATCTGTCAGGCAATGGCCTCATCTGAGAAATGAGGAGAGGGGAGGTGAGAGAAGAAGGAGCACCACTGACCACCTTACAAAGATCTCATGGGAAGGGCTCAGGGCATGTTAGGGATGTGTGGCCATGACAAGTGCCATTAGCCCTAGTGGTATTTCTTTGTGTTCCCTTCCCTCTGGTCTCTCTTTTTCTTGACCTTGCCTTCCTACATTCCTGGCCAGGAATCAGCCCCACTGGCTCAGTCGCTCTCTCTCCTGCTCACTTTCCCCGGAGGCCCGAGTATGAATCCAGGCATCACAACAGATTTTGCTGCAATGCCTAGTCTTCATGCCCTTTATTCTCATAATCGCCCAGATCTAATAGTTCATGTTACCACCTTACCTCTCTTATTCCTCTTATATGTTTCTTTTTCCTTTTTCAAAGTCAACTCATCAGAGGCTGTTACAATGATGCATTGCACATCTCAGTTCCAATATCCATTTCTTCCTTTATACACACACACAATTGTGAGAGTTGTTGTATGTTTTTTAAACATCTTCCATGCCTTATTTAGCTTGAGTATGTATAAACATTATATATAGCGTATGAACATATATATGGGAAACATATACTGATACACATATGTAACAATTTCCCGTTTGGGACTTCCCCAGTTCTTTCTATGTTGAGGTTTTGTTTCAACATTGAATTTGTTTACTTTCTACAATCCCTTCCCTTCCAGCAGTATTACCTCTGAATGCCCTGATTTCCTTGCCTTTGTCTTTTCTAACTGGGAAATTTTTGTTTTCATGAATTCTATTTTTCTTTAACAAATATTCTTTTGGCAATGTGAAGATGTTTTCCTCTTGGCAATCTTACCAGAAATACATAGTCTGGGGACGATCAACAAAAGTGAAAACTACCAAGCTGTCTCCACTGGCTTTACCTGGCAGGGACGTTGACATGGCCTCTTTTGTTCCTGGACACTTTGCTTACTTGATGTTCCACTTGGAAGACGAGTAAGTCATTGTAAGGTCATGTATAACAGTGGATCCTGTTTTCTGTGGTTTTATCTTCAGAGCTGGGTTTGGATGCTTCCATTGGAAAGAAGAACCACCCCAAGGTGGAGGGTGAGGGCTCAAGTGCCAGCCAACATGAGTGTCAAGTCTCTAGCAACAGCAATGCCTCCAGTGTCCTGAAACAGAAGATTCTGCGAAGAAAACTTCTGCGCAGCAAGTGGAGAATTGCATGCAGATTCCCTGGCCTTCAAGCTTAGGGGACAGAGGTAATCACATCTAGGCCCTTCCATGTACGTCTTCCCTGTTGCTCCTCATCTAAGATTACAGCTCAGACTCCACTCTCTTTTCTCTTCCTTGTTCCTTCACTGAAGAGTTGATCCTACCTGCGTCTGGTCTTTCCTTGTTTTTCTGTGGGAGCTGCCACCCTGCCAGGCCCTTCCATCCCCACTTTCTGTTTGTACTGTGAACTCTGCTGTGTTCTTGCTGCTGCTGCTGCTGCCCTGGTACTTCTTCTCACCTCTACTCGTAGCTACTGGGAAGCCCGGCCCCGCGGTCCTCCTCATGAGAAGAGCGTCATTTAGGGCCCTGAACACGGGGTTCTTTGCCTGAAATCACACACTCCCTTGGTGTCATTGCCTTCCTTTCCCTACCCTTCCTCCCTCCACTCCACTGCCTCTTCCAGAATCACTGACGTCATGAATCACATGCACATGGGTTGGGTTTTGCAGAACACAGCTAGGACAACCTTCACTCCTCGACGTCTCCACGTGAATAAAATTGGTACAACTGAGGAATGAGAACCCTGGTTACAAGAACCAAATATAAATCTCTGTCATAGGTGGGAGCGCTGGACTGGCCTGGAGTCAGGTTTCTCGCCAGACACTGGTGGTCAGCTCTGTGCTAATGTCCATGGGGCTCCCAGTGCCTCACTGGAGCTGGCATTAGGTGGAGGACGGTAGATGGCACCCTAAAGGGACATTGGCCAAAAGCAGAGGCACAGGCCATGTGTTGACAGAACACAAAGAGCGTGACGTGCCTAGGGTTTCAGACCTCTCTTCCTTTTACTCACATGACTCTTACTACATGTTCAGTGAAAGTCCAGGAAAAAACATGGGCTGAGTTGGCATCTGACGCCAGGGAATCTAGGAGAGCATCCCAGTGAATTAACCTGGGGCAGATTTATGAAGACTCAGGTATACAGGATACAAGAAGATCATTGCCTCAGGCAAGGCCGTTTGAGAAGGCAAGTGATTTCCTCTAGACTGTGAGAAGGAAGGTGAAAAAAATCTTCATGGCCAGCGGGACAGGAGTTCATGGTGGAAGTAATGAAGCAAAGGAAAAAGAAAGGTGTGAAGTGGTGTAGGTCTAGTGGGTAGCTCTAAATCTTGCTATCATGAAGAAACGCTGGGTGAGCTTGGATCTATCTAACATGAATGACTTGACCCAACCCCTTGATATTCTGATTCTAACGTTCTGAGGTGAGGTTTGGGCATTAGTATTTTGAAAAGCTCTGCTGACATGCATCTAGGGATTGGAAGGACTATGGATCTGTTGGAATATCAGGAAGCAGTAGAGGAGTGTCCCAAGGATCCTTGCTCCAGACAGCAGTCTGTTTCTGAATGTATATGAGGGATGCTCAGCCCATCCCTCCCTGGGACATGTGAGAAAGGCAGCACTTCGGTCCAGGTCAAGGGCAATCAAAAGTCAGTTGGTTGCTGAGGAGCCAGCGGTAGGGATCTGGCTAAGACTCTGCAGCAGCTGTGAGGTGGCGTGTCCCCAAACACTGGTGGGGCGAGGACAGGGGACCCTAGATTCTGCACCACAGTCTGCACGTTTGTTTCAGGAGGGATTTCTTCTAATGTGTGGATCTCACTTTTCCCTTCAGCCAGCCTCGGGCTCGACCTTCAGCTCCTCCTATCAAGACGATCCCGGGCTGCTCTTGCCTCTTCCAAACATGTGGTCATCCCCCCAGGCGCAGCCATCAACAGAACCCAACAGAGACCCACATTTGATCCCTCTGTCATTCTCCTTGTCCCTCTATCTCTCCTCTGTCTATCTCTCCGCTGTCTCTCTTTCACAGCTACCCAGTATTTTAGCTACTCTGAACAGATATTCCAATTTGGAAGAAACCGCATCATCAAATTTATTTTTCCTACTAGATGCAAAAAGTCTACGGCATGAAATCAAGTTCAAGTCCACACAGAACACTGCAGGGATCCTTTCCTGAGAATCATCATCACAACCACCAGCCACATCCCATGATTATTATTGCAAAACACTGATTTGATGGGAGAACTCCCAGGCATCAGTCTCCAAACGTTACCCATTGAAAAGGAGACCAGCGCTTTGATGGATACTCAGCTTTGAGAGACCGTAATGCTCACTCCTCTCAATTGCCATCCTGTTCACACTGGCATCTGGAGCAGGTGGAAGAAGGCAACATGTCAGCCTGGACATTCTCTGCCACCAGATGGGCTGTGCTCGGTGCAGCCGGCTTTGAACATGCAGTGTCCGTGCTGAACAGGTTTCGTTCGAGTTTCATCACAAGGAAGTTATCAGACAACTGTAGAATCTAGACCATTGAACAGGACAACTGGCCTGTCTTTTTCAAACTGCCAATGCCTCCACAAACGGGATGACAGAAAGGAGAAGAGTTATTTTGGGTTCCAAAGAACTAAAGAGATTGTACTACTGTATTTCTTTAGTTCTTTTGAGCCCAAAACCTCTCCTCACCTTACTGTGTTTGTCTTTAATGGTGGTGACATTGACTTGTTTGCAGAGGACAGGTCAGTTGTCTGGCTCAGAAGTCTACATTCTGCAGTTGTCTGACCCTTCCTCATGATTAAACTCGGGCCTAGCCTTCTGCCAAGGGCACCACATAGTGCACACTGTGTGCTTCGTAGCACAGACCCTCTGGAGTTGAAGAATGTCCACTTTGCCTGTCACCACTCTTGTCATCTAAGCATTGAACATTTGGCTATAGAGGGAGGAGCCAGTGAGATCCATTCATTGGAACACACGTTTTTCTGTCTAGAATCAGTCATTTGACGAGTAGCTCTTCGAGAGTGTATAAATATTTTATTCTATGATTCTCATTGTCTAACAATTTTACCGTCCCTGATCGATCCCTGATGTGTGTCAATGACCATATTTGTGTTTGTACAGCGGAACTTTTCCAAATCAGTCAGTTTATTTGTACTGCTTGCATTGTGCTGTGGAAAAGACAATCCCCACCCCTTCCGTTTCATTAAAAGTTCTATGGAGTTTTACTGTGAAGTTGTGTATTTTTCAATTCAGTGTTATAATCTATGATTCTCCTGCCTGATTTAGTAGGTATGGATATATATTGATAGAAACAGTCCTGTTTCTCCTCTTCATTTTCATATCTTAAACTCTCCCACAGCTTTTAAGCTATATGTACCAATTGTAGTAGATTGCATTCAGTGTTTGTTTTCTCTCTGTTATTTCTGTGTGTGTGTGTGTGTGTGTGTGTAGTTTTTCTAGTATGTAGGAAGGGCTAAATAGCTAGTGTGTAGCACTGGACTAAAATATTTGTCATCTCAGTCCCTTAGTATGTCGTCACATAGTTTCAATGTGAAGTCGAAATTTTGAATGATATCTCTCAACTTCAGCTTTTTACCAGTGTGACCATGAAGGACATTATTCCACTTTTCTGTTTCCTTTTGTCTTTACCTGCCACTTCTGATAATTTTCTAACACTATTTCAACCTAGTCCAATGTACACCCTTTACATACCATTGTTTCCTACCTTGTCCCCACCACCTCCCCATTTTGTGTTAACTTCAGAAAAAAGTAGGGTAGGGACAAGATCTGGAGGAGGAGCCCATGGGGGACTTTGGGGATCCCTACCTGCACAGGAGGCTGCCCCACCCCAGGAGCGTCAGTGGCCTCGTCGCAGAGGTCCCAGGCCCCAAGCAGGCTGCCCCAAACGCAGGGCACATGTACACCGGCTTAAATGTATAATTACATCTACTCAGTGGTGACCAGGTCTTCAAAAGTCAGACTTTCCTGGGTCACTTCTTGACATGTAGAGTTCATCCTTCAGGATTTCTAACGGTGGAAATGAGGGCTCCTTACCTTTCGCGTGTTATCTACTCATTTTCTCTTGCTTTGATACATGGACAGCTTGGCTGAATATGAAGGACGTGCCCACAATGACTCGCGTTGAGTTTTTAAAAAACATTGTCCTCCTCGGTATTTTGTTTGAGACGTGCAATGTAAACTGATTTTCTCTTCTAGCTGGAGCCAAGGAAGGTCTGGAGCTTCACAGGAATTGTTTCTTTAAAAATGTAATCTTTTACACTGGAATTTGACACAACATTGTAAGATGATTGTAAATCAATAAAAAATGTTAAAAAAATGTAATCTTTTAGCCCTAATAGGATGGGTGTTAAGGTTGAACATGGCAGTCCTATTTCTTCCAGATATCTATGACTTTCTCTCTGACCCTTTCTCATTATCTTTGACACATTTTCTTTTTGTTCAATGCTTTCATTTTTGAATTCTATGTGCCCTATGATTGTAGAGAAATGAGATCCTTTATACATTTTCATTGAGCCTATTTTTCAGAGAATTCTCTTTTTCTTCAGTTTTTCCCTAATTACTGCCAATTCTCGTTTCCTCTATCGCGTCTAAGTTTGTGTTCTGGGTTCCCTTTCTTGTCTGTGTGAGTCTTAGTGTGTGTGTGTGTGTGTGTGTGTGTGTGTGTGTGTGTATCTGGATCTCAAATAGGTTCTGTTTAGAATACTTATTTCCGAAATAGATCCTGTTTTATATTTTTTCTAAGTTTTTGATTGATTTTGAGGGAAGTCTTTTCATGAGCTGAAATCTCTAACTCTATTTTTGTTTTTCTCTAATGTCACCTTAGAAGAAATGTCTGCTCTGTGATTTTCCTTTCCGCTAGAGTAGGATTGACCTGTGTGAGACATGGCAGTTCTAGGTGGGATCTGATGCATCTTTAAGCAGCTTAGTCAGTTTGTTTTGTCTAGATCTCTTTGTCTTGTGCAATTACTGTAGCAGATGTAAGCTTTTGAGGAAAGGCATGGTGTGTCTCCTGGTTCTGAGATTCTATTTTCTTCCGGTTGGACCTTGAATTTCTACTGGTTGCTTCATTCTTTCTCTTCACTACAAGCATGCAAAGGACATTACCTTCATCCAGGTCTCACCGTGGCCCCCACAATTGTGCCTCCTGAAGACTGTCACCCTCTGGTCCTCTGCACTGCCCAACCCCTTCCTGGCAACTCCCCAGTCGTCAGAGCTGTAGTCCACCAGGTCTCAGGCATGCTGTGAGTTTGTCCCCTTGCTCATTTGTAGGTAATTTTTCCTGCGTTCCCTCCTTAGGATTCCCTCCCTGCTGTCCTCCCCTCTGTGTGTACTGTCTTGGCTGCTCCCTCTACTGCTGTGTAGCCCCAAGCCCTGGCTAAATACAAACCACCAGGAGTCCAGTGTTGTGTGGCCCCTGGTTCTTCACGGGAAGCGTTCTGCATGGTTTTGTTGACTCTAGCATAATCCCTAGCCCTCTGAAATCGGTGTTGAGAGATTCAGCTGCCATCATCCTGGTGGACTTGTAATCTCTAATCATTCAGTGTCAGATGCAGAATATCAATAGGACACAAAAATAGACAGGACATCAAACAACAACAACAGCAGAAATAACAGAAAAATACAACATAAAAGAATTAGAAAGAACAGAACATCCCCATCCTTGTAAGCCATCTTCCACAATTATCAACTACTGGTGGACCTTGTTTCACTACAATCCCACCTACTTACCTTTTCCTGTATTATTGAAGTAAATGTCAGACCTCACACTTCATCTGGAATTACACCACTGTGTTCCCCTCCGTGAGGACTCTTTCTGAAATTTGTATCATAGTATTACTGCTGTTGGTAAATGGACTCAAACTTTTGAATATCATAAAATAGACAGTGTTCAAAGCTCCCATGGTTGTTTTTAAGTTAGTTTCTTTTTGGGGGTTCCAAAAACAAATCCACAAACTATAATCAGTAGGATATGTTTTATGTCCCTTCATGTATGTTTCTCCTGAGGTCCTCCCTCCCTCCCTCCTTCTTTCCTTCTCTCTCTCTTGCTGCTCCTGCTCCCGCTGTGTTCCTTGATCTCTTGCCCTCCTGTGTTTGCAATTCATTTACTCAAGTTACAGCCTTGTTTTTCTCTAGTAGCCCACATCCTGAGTTTGGTCCCTGGGTATAAATCGGCATAACCTCCTGTCCTCCTTTATGGTGGCAGAATCCAGAGCAGCATTGTCCTAATACAAAGAAGGTAGAAGCCACACATGCAATTAAACATTTTCTAGTAGCTACACTGAAAACCAAGAAGTACACCAGAATTCAGAAACAATCGTACACATAAGACACTTAAGTATCGATTGCTACATGTTAAAGGAACTGTAATTCTAAAGCATTAAAATTGTATTCAATAGGAAAATTTTTACCTATTCGGTTTTAAAATTTACATTTAAATGAATTCCAATTAAGCAGAATTAAAATCCATCTCCTCATTCCTGCCAGCCTCATTTAAATATCCAGTAGCCACATGCATCTACTGGCCACTGTTTTAGACCTGGCAGATGTAGAGACTTACGAGGTTCATGTTTGACATGTTGGCAAGAACACCTCAGAGGTGGTGCGTGCTCTCTGATCAGGAGGCACATCAACTCCTGTGTGATACTTCTAAGAGTATTAGAGGCCGTTTTATTTCAAGGCCTAGATCCATTAACTGATTGTTTGGAGCAAAATGGTGCTAATCCATCATCACGAGTTACTTACCTGGACACTTCTATAGCGATTAACTTCCCCGAAATCGTACAGATTGTATACTTAGTGGTACAGCCTGGAGCTTAATGAGCTAATTCCTCAACATTTGTGTGTGGTCATCAATTAGTTTCTTTGCTTTTTCTTTCTTGTTTTCCTGTGTTCATATGAAATCAAGGTTTCAATCACACTGAAGTGTTTCAATGCATTGCTATAGAGTGCTTCCTGATACTCCAACTGTCCTCTCTTTCAGCAGTGAACATGAATTTAGCCTGACCCCTACGTCCCTTTGCTAAGATCCTAACAGACTTTGAGACCTTTCCTGATATCACTAGGACAAGGTGTTTTTCATCTTGAATATTTACTACCGCTGACCTGGACTCAGTCCTTTCTTTAAGACTCTCTGGTGTCTTTATTTCCAACACAGTATTCACAGAGCAAACTGAATATCCTAGAGATACTCATTGGAATTGGTTTATTTAGGCCTTTCCAGTGGACAGAGCTAGGAAACACGTATTCATAGTGTGTGGGTTCATGTATTCACCTACAGTCACCAACATGACAATTCAAGTTCAGAACTACAGGCTTTATATTGAAACTTCTTTGTCTGAAACAAAGCATTTTCACTTTTAATGACTCTTTGAGGAGTAGAAAAACAATATCCTAGAAAGCCTCATTACATTTCCGCACATTATATGAACACACGATAAAAGATATAGCAAAAATTCTGCTAACACCACAATGGAGGAAAGCAGTTTCTGGTTTGGTTACTGACATCGGGTGCACATATTGTGTTTTAGTCTCTTGGCCTCGTTCTTCTCCACATTGCAGGTCAACAAGGGGTGCACAGGGACATTTTCAAAGGCTAGAGGTGACATTCACGAATTTACTGGGGGTAGGAAGGGAGAAATTGTGAGTTTGAGATTGCAAATAGTAACTACTATACATACAATAAACAAATAAGTTACAGGGAACTATATGCAATAATGAAAAAGAATACGGAGACGAATATACCTATTTGTTTGTATGACTGAATCATTAGGCTGTACACCAGAAATGTGGTCTCCAACTCAAGTGTAATCAAACAAGGTATATTGAAGTATGCTCTAGCCTTCACTGAAAGATCTGCAAGTGTCTCAAATCCCTGGAGGGAAGTAGACCAGGGAAGCCTGATCTCTACAGACTCTCAAACCCATAGCCTGTTCTCTTCTTTCTGGCTGGGCTTGGGATGAAAGGACAATATTTTAGGAGTGAATTTTTAAATTTTAGCCTAACTGCAGTTTATCGTATCCATTGAAGACATAGGACTAAGAAATTCTGAATAAAAGCGGAGTAAGCCGGAAAAAAATTAAGTAAAATCTGGAATAAAATAGGGCATCTGAATAAAACCCAGGACTTCCAATTCAGGTCTGCAACCATGAAGCCGAAAACTGAGACCCAGGCTTCCTCCTGGCGGATCAGCGACAGCACAGCCCCTCACACCTACCATTTACTCACAGAGACTGACGATGCCCTGGTTACAGGACGTGAGGTGTGAAGCCCCTGGCGATGCAGGTTTCCGTTGGGGGGACGGTGGGCGCGGCCTCTGCCCTTTAACCCTGAGACCCAGGGTGACCCGACGAGGGGGTGGCCCTGGCTGAGTCTCCGCGCCCTTAGCGGCCGGGCCGGGGCTTCCGATGTCCGGCTCCGGGCACAGTCGGCCTGGTCCAGCGGGGACGCCCCGGGCTGGGTTCCCCCACCTGCCCGCTGCCTGGACCCCACCTCCCAGAGAAGCCCGTTTCTGGGACCCAAGCTACTGAGCCGGAGGCGGCAAAACGCGGGGAACGCGGGGAACGCGGCGGCGGGAGCCAAGGGACTGTGGCTGCGGGAGCCCATTGGCCACACAGCTTCGTTTCTGGGACCGAGACCGTCGGGGACCGAGAGCAGCACAAAGTGGGAGGCGGGAGCGGGACAGCACGTCCACTCCGCGCGTATCTGAGGCGCGAGTTCGCTTGCCGGCAGCTACGGAGGTGGGGCTGCGAATAAAAGACGGCTGGGCGCGGTCTAAAGGGAAAGCTGCAAGGAGACTCGAACTCGGATCACCCGGATTCAGAGTCCAGAGTGCTCACCATTACACCACGGAAACGCAGGCCAGCCCGCCGCTCCCCTGGAGAGCCAGGCGGCCATCAGCCCCGCGGGAGCCGAACCCGCCTCCTGCCCGGCGCTCGCTTCCTCCGCGACGCCAGGAGGCGCCTCACTCGCTTTCCGTCGGCGCGATCCCGCAGGTTTCTACCTCGTGGATGAGACGACGTCCGCTCGGGGATGATCCACAGGCAGGGCTTTTAAACCTTGCCCGAAATCCACCTGCTGTGCCGGGATTACCTCAGGTTTCTGCTCTGAGGTAAAATTCCCGCCAGGAAAGAAAAGATGCAAAAAGCGTTCCTTACCTTTTGTGTTCAGCTGTCCTTTTCCCCCCGCCCTGGGAGCTCTGCGACCCTCAGAGCAGCCCTCGGGTCTCCCTGGGATTGCCCCGCTGTTGGACCGGAGGTGGAAACGGTAGAAGCCCGGCCGGCTTCCATCGGGGGCCTCATTCCTCGGCTGGGAGTCGTGTTCGGAGCCTAAAGACCCCTAGGCGGAGCCCCGCCAGAGCCTGGCCTCGTCTGCCCCGTGGGGGATGGTCGGGGGTAAGGAGGTGACAGCGTTTCTTCTGGCCTCTTTCCCCTCTCCCTTCTTTCTCCTCTTCGCTTTCCGGGTCCCTCCTTCCTGGCCTCTCGCGTCCCCGAGACTACAGGCGACGCTCGGTCTCGGGTGGGGAGCTCCGTGTACTGCTCGACTGGCTTCTACACGTTTCCATGCTCCTGACGTTTCAGGGCTTCAGCAGCCAGTGTGAGAGCTTCCAAGAGCGGCCCCTTTGGAAAGCCTTTCCCAGCCTCCCTTTGTGGGGAGGGTGCAACGCGCCATGTGAGCGCAGGGAAGGTGGTACATGGGGGACGTCTGCCCGAGAGGCGGGGTCGTCAGCTGAGGGGGCTCCAGGGTGGCGGGGACCTGGCGGCCAAGGCCATGGGGTCCCGCGATGGGGCGTCGTGTGCCGCTTCCTGGTGTCAGGCCCCGAGCGTGCCCCCGTGAAGAGCCAGCCCGTGTGCCCAGAGCCAGCGGGTCTGAATGGGCTTCCAGCCGAGGAGGGAGGGGTTGGGGAGCACGTTCGCTCCGCGTGGCAACAGCGTAAGATTTTATAATCCTGCTCTGAGCACAACAGGAGCCTACGACTGCTAATTGGAAGACCTGTGCTTCAAGCCCAGCACGGAACGTTCTAGTCTTACTTCCACTCATTCTCCTGCTTCTCAGTGTCCCAATCTACCAAGCCTCCCTCCTGAGCTGCTTTTATGCTTCAGGCAGCGACCTGTAGCTCTCAGTTCTTGTCCTCACCAGCTTTGCTCTGTGGGCGCAGGGCGTGCAGCTGTGGAAGCTCAGTCGTCCTGGGTATTGACGGAGCTCGGCCCAGCGCGATGGATTCTCGCCATCGGGGTCTCACCAGATGCCTCTGGTCTCTCTGCACCTTCTGGAGCAACCAACCACACCTTGACCTACCTGATGGGACCTGTGGATTCCACAGGACCTGCCATGCTGATGGAGGCTGAAGAAAGGGCGTGGATATCAACTTCTCAGACTCCAGGTTGGTGCATCTCCACAGTCAGTCATAACCAGCCATCACAGGGTGCCACCAACACTTTGATTTCAGGGTGTTGTGTGCTTACCGTTTTAAAACATTTAACAACATTGCTTTTTTATTTTTTTAATTTTAAAATTAAAGTGTACTCAGTTTACAGCGTTGTGTCAATTTCTGGTGTACGGCGTACTTTTTCAGTTATATATATATATATTACTGTTTCGATTCATTTTGCATTACCACAAGATATTGAATGTAGTTCTCTGTGCTGTAGAGAAGAAGAAGGTTGCTGCTTATCTACTTTATATGTAGTAGTGAGCATCCTCACATCTTCAATTCCCAATGAACCCCTTCTCATCCCCTTTCCCCCACTGGTGACCATAAGTTGGTTTTCTATGTCTGTGAATCTGTTTCTGACTTATAAATAAGTCCTTTTGTGGTTTTGTTTTGTTTTTTTAGATTCCACATGTAAGTGATAGCATATGGTATTTTTTTTTTCTGTTTCTACCTTACTTCACTTTAAATGACAGTGTCCTGGTCCATTTGTGTTGCTCCAAATGGCATTATTTTATTCTTCCTTACGGCTGAGTCGTATTCCATTGTATATACACACCACGACTTCTTTATCCAGTCATCTGTCAATGAACATTTAGTTTTCTCCAATGACACTGCTTTTTACACAGGTTTAGGTGTACACATACATGAAGCAGATATTACAGAGTCCTCTCGTATGCTCTGTTCTCCCTCACACAATTTCTTCTATTATTAATATCTTGCAGTCGTTTGCGACAAGGGCAGATGGATACCATGATCAAAGTGGAAGGCAGTTTTCCCAAAGTGAGGCTTATGCACTGCACCTCTAATGTGCTGACACTTACCATTTCCCCGAAACTGGCAATCGTGAATACACAAATTGTAGTATCGGGGAACTGTGTTTGAACTCTTTACTGCCATTTATGGTGAATAAGAGACCATTTATTCTATTTAATAGTTGGGGTAAAGTCTTGGAAGGCACTTCTGGGACACATTTTCCCCAGAGGGCAAAGCTTCCTGCTCCCCTTCTAAGTTGCTTTGGGGAAAAAATGCTGCATTTCCTTCAGGTGACAGACTGTGAATTAACAACCTTCCAGGTGAATGAAGATTAAGGTCTTAATCCGCAAAATAGGAACACTTTATTTCAGACTAGTTCCACTCCCCATTTTCTGTTGGAAAGAGAGAGTTGGTCATCTTACTCCTTTACTGCAGAAACACCACTTGAGATCTTGAACTCAGGGAGACCTATGTGGACAGGTGACTGCCTCTCCGAGCCCAGGGAAGACAGATGTTTCTGATAGTCTACCTAGCTTTCCCCAGTTTTACTTTTGTCTTTTATATCGGACATGCAATAACCCCAACTCACAAGCAGTAGTATCTAGCACGGTGTCCAGGGCGTAGCAAGTCAGGCACCAGAACATTTTCTACCAACTAGGGGAGAAAGATTTTGTGAGTGGAGTATTTTCCGGGGTCTCTATTGGAACGATACAGTGAGGTTCCCGAAAGAGAGTCTGGGAATCTTTGCCCATCCTTCAGTGACTGGTTTCCAGCATAGGGACCTGAAACATCTGGTGTCTCTTCCTCGCTCCCGCAGGAACATAAGTCAGCCTTGGACCAGTGTTTCCCTAGAGACACCCCATGAAAGTGCACACGTTCCCTTTCGCCTGTCTGTGGTCATGATCATCCTTCCGTTGAGGGACCTTTTGGGGATTACAAGTAACCAAGGCTGACATGCTGTTAAAAAGGCTTTTCTGCTCACAGAGAAATGGTTTTTAGCGCAGACCTCAAAGGAACATCCCCTCAGTCTTTGGGCAGCGGCCTGTGGGACTTCTGCATCCCCTAATATAGACTCAGACAGTTTTGTTCTTGGAAATGGTAGGGTGCTTTTAAAATGCAAATTTTAAGAGTTTCCCTTAGTTTCGCCCTGGTTGTGGCTGTGTTCTTTATCGTGTAAAAGCCATTTCAGAATCTTGAGAGACATTTTCCAGCTTGGAGTTTTAAAAGGGGTGCCATGTGAATACAGAGTAAGGGAAGTTGGATTTACTTTCCTGAGAGAAAGGACAAAAGAAAATGACGACAACACACTGGGTGAGACACAGGAAACAAGCATTTTCAAGAGAATGAGCGTGAGGCAACAAAGGTTAGTGAGTGATCCCTGAGAAATGGAAAACAAACAAGTGAGCCCTGCAATTGCTCCAGTTTGCCACCTGGAGAGAGTTTCCAGGCAAGGTGAGAGAGGAGACTGACAAGAAGCCTCATGGATTTCACTGAGTGGAGGACAGTGAGCTGAGAGTCTTGGTTCCTTCTCATCATCCCCCTTTCCCCACGTTGAGCCTTTTGGAGTTTGGTGTTCTCACCTGCTGTTAACCCACAGTGTCCTGGGAAGAGTCAGGTTTAAGCCCTCTTCAGAAAGGAATGTGCCGCTCAGTGTGAATCTCCCCAGTAGAATTAACACCATGCTTTACCCGCAGGGACTCCATAAATGCTGATAAATGATTAGGTACATAAATGGACGCCTCAACTGAGGTGACACTACGGGCCAAACTGATTTCTTCTTATGTTGGAAATAAACAATCTCCGAGAAAGACTATTAAACTCAGACAAGATGATTCTAAGACCTGAGTAATCTGGCAAAAGAAGGCTACCTTATAATTTTGTCCAGGCACAGACAAACCAAGGTCACTGTGCAACCGATAAAATCCCAAACTTCCTCTTCTCTTAAGGCAATGTTTTTCACATCTGTACTTCAGTCATAGACCTGCCTGTGCTGAGTCACAGTATTCAATATGGAACAAACCCTCCTTCCTCCCATCCTCCTTCGTATCTTCCAGCCAAAGCCCAAGTCTGATACGAGACTCCTTCTGATACCCTTTTCCTTAGATCATATTGTCTCTAACTGGCTACAAAGAACTAAAAACCCATATTGTTTAATGAGAAGTGTGTTCCTAGAGTTTGGCTTAAGTGAATTCACATGAGCTTTCCAGAAATGAGCATCTGCAAAGGGAGCCTCAGAAAGAAAGGTTATGTTGTGTGTCAGATAGCTAGGCTTAGAACTCCAGAACTTGCTGTTATCCTTAAGAAAAAAAACAAAACAAAACAAAGATCCTTTCTATCAAACCCTTTAATAAGTGACCTTAGGAGGTCAGACAGGATTGTCCCATGTGTTATTGAAGAGAGAGATTGAGGATAAGGTTCAGGGAGAAGGTTATTAAGGGAGACTGGTCAGCACAAACTTAGCTTAAAGAGACCTGGGATCTGGCAAAACAGAGAAACAAACAACGTTGTTGACCTTGAACCAGCAGCCAGTGCAGTAAGAGGTGAATGAGCTCAGAGATCACTCAGGGAAAGAGAGAGTCACCTTCTAACTTGCATCCTTCCCATGGAGTTGGAGCCTGAAAAAAAGAGGGATGTTCCCAAGAGATGGGTCACCATAACATAGCTGGGATTGGCTGGGTTGGTGGTTTCACAAGGGTGACAATGACCATAACCTCCAAGTGATCCACGAAGCATTCATGACGTAGTGATGGAAGGATAGAGCGGATTACTTTTCAACTCCAGGGCCCCAGGTTCATCACAACCCTGTTCACACTGAGGGATGATACTTCTGTGTGAGGAAACTCAAAAGTACATTCTGTCCAGTCAAAACTAGTTGTCCAAATTCATCCTAAACTGAGGTGATTGATAATGAATTCATTACTCGGTTGACGTTCCTAGAGTCCTCGTGCAGTATTTGAGGTGCTATGAAAAATAACTTTCTATATCACTTATGAAGTAAGTACCAGCTTATTAAAAACCTTCAAAGTCTGACCCACAGCTTGCTCAGTGAGGAAAGCCAGGATTCAGGCTGATGAGTTATTTTGTAGTTATTTGTACAATGGGAAGCATTTCATCACTAAGACTGTATCCAGAGAGCGTATGTTCTTTATAAAACTGTTAGCATGGATAGAAAAATCAGGATTCTGTAGGAAAAAATGTGAGATAACTTATGGAGGAGAAAGAGTGCTGCTCAACTGCACTGGCCCACAGAGACACAGGAATCTCTTCATGCACTTAAACAAGCTGTAGGCCCGTGCCTGCCCCTAACATTGTGTAATAATACAGAGACCTTTAATTTACAGGATAAAGTGAATGAAGATGATGACAATGACCACAGCTTATCAGGAAAATCTAGCTTTGGGCTTTGGGAGTTGCAAATGGATTTGTATACAAGAGCAGTATGTGATTTTGGAAGACAACTTAGCAACATATTTGATTAAAATGGCCATTGAATATTTAGTCCATGTGCTGCCAATCACTTGATAGAGTGACTAGCCTACTTTGACTCTCGCCAACACTGACAATTTGAGAAAGGTCAAGGACTGACAGAAGAGCACATCCCCGCAGGAGTGGAGATACTTGTGACTTCAAGTAAGTCAAGTACCTTTTGTGAGCCTTTGGGTTCATCATTGTAGAGTGAGGAAATTTGGCACATTTTGTTTTTTCCCCCACAGAATTTGCGGCCCCACAGACAGCAGAAAATCGATTTCTTTCAAGCCTCTTCTGCGTCTCACACACCAATGGCATTAAGCAGTGTGGTTGGAGGATGACTTGGGGTCGGGAGAAGGTAAGCTTTCCTAAGTGGCTGATGCAGTCTTCCGTCTTTAACCTTGACACAAATGCTCCGGGGCACTTGGTCACACCCATTTCACCCTCAAGTCAGGTTAGTGCAGCAGCTAAACTGAAGGGACTGATGCTTCTGAGTGTCTCCTAAATCTCAGGGTCACCCGACCCAGGTGCTGAGAAAGTGAGGACTTCCTTTAGAACATCACTTTCCCCTGCCTGCCTGTCTTTCTCTTCTCAAGCTAATCTTCTATGTCCCTGAGCACAAGGGCACACAAACGCTGAGGATCATCAGCCTTCCCTGACCCATGACCTTGAACTTACCATGTTTTATTTTTCAGATCTAGACCAGGGCAGTGGCACGTGTAAAACTCAAAGAGATCTGTCAAAGCAAGTTGCACGAACACTGCTTTGGATCCCTTTCTGTTCGATATGTGGGTGAAGTGGATGAATATAGAAGAGCAGCGTCATGCTGACAAGTCTTTCCAAATAGATGGTCTCTATTCAATGACATAAGCAGAAATTGCTTTTATCATTTAGACAGCTTGGAGACAGATTTTGTGGGACTACAACGCAATTCAATGAAATGGGTGTGAGAAGTATAAAATGTAGTGTTTAGTGACATTGCAAAAAACAGCAAATAGAGCAATCCACACCTAGAGGAGGAGTTTAGAAGACTGGCACGTGAAACCTGACGTACGTTTATGGAGCCAAGAAGTTGTCCAAGTGAGATGAGGATCTGACCTAACAAGGGATGCAGTGAACAGAATATTGAGTCAGGACGGAAAACACTGTTTAAATGAATTATTCATTCACATGATACAATATTCTGCTCTTTGTCCTACAGTTTTTGTGATTTACACAAAACTGGCAAAGACCCAGAGGACAATGTCGTGTCATTCTACAAGTCTGCCATCTTTCACGGTGAAAAAGCCTTAAAATGTGTGAGCACTTAATGAGAAAGTGGTGTGACTTTATGACAGCCTTTAAGAAAATAAGACTTTCAAGGAAACACTTTATCTCTTGATATTTTTATAGACACAGGAGACAACACGAGAACTATGCTTGGATGACTTTTGGGAAGAGATAGGTTGGTGGTATCAGCACAAGTGTAGAAAGCGATTAAGAGTGGCTGGAGAAGGAGTGTCCCCATAGGTGGCGTCGTTCATGAGACCCCAAGCGGCGTGGCCTAGGCAACTGGAAGGCAGGGGCCCCCAGGATTCCATGCCCCTCCCCCACCGTCCAGTTCTGTTATTGCAACTGCAGGCGGTTACCTGGCACGCCAGGGCCCGCTCCATCACTCCTGTTAGAGTCTGCGCAGCAGGCAGTGCCTGGGGCCCTGAGCTCTGTGCTCTTGAACGTCGTTTGTGTGGTTCGAGACCCTCAAGTGTTGTGAGCTGGTGATCCAGTTGTTGCCAACAGTAAGTTAAGTACTCCCGTTGTTGTCATGCCTCAATCCTGATTAAATTTATGTGGCTTCACTTGTTTTTAATCCATCATATGCTGCGTTTCTTCTCCCCAGCCCCCAGCTCTACATCCTCTACCTCACGTCACCATGGCAGAATGTCTTGGCCCTTTATGTGGTCCGAGGGCAGAAGTTACACTGTTGGAGATCAACCAGGAGCTGCACTTAGAGCTGACCAAACAGAAGCAGGACTTCCGAGATCTCACCCAGAAATTCCTTGTATGCCAAGCTACTACCTACTACCTGGCCAACCAGCTGCAGAAATACAGTAAGTCCTAAGGGTCATGGTCAGCAACGTGGGGAATGATCACTTTTTTCCCTCTCAGAAACGGAAACTCTCCAGACTTTCCCTTGCACCCCTTTGTCAGCATAAATGTCATTCTGAGCACAAGGCAGGAAAGGTAGAAGTAGCTATTTGACCCTCATTTCCCTGAGGATGGGAAAACTGCGGCACAAAGAGTTGAGCAAATGTTCCAGGTGTGTAGTGAGCTGTAGTGTGCGACTAGAGTTCAAATCCCAGTTCTTGATGCCTCGTGAGATCTCTCTACAACAAGCTAAACTCTGTCCATTGGAATCTTTGCTGAGGTGTATCTGGTCTTGCATCACTGTCGCCTAAACGTCTGGGACTAATGACTGCCCTCAGCAAGCTTCCCTGAGGTCACCGTGGCAAAGCACTGTGCCAGTTACACTGAGGTCATGTGGTGACAGCACACACTGGGGGAAGCAGTGATAGCACCTGCTTTGAAGGAGCTAAAGGATGAGCCAAGTCCTCGTGGAAACCGTGGTCTCGATGAGTGATACCATTCAGACAGGGGCTCCCTGGTGAGAGGGAAGCTGAGTTTCCTGGGTGGAGGGTCTCCTTCCAGAATCCCAGGAGGTCATGTGACACCCTGTGTTGAGAGTCCGGATGTTTTCTGGAGAAATCTGACAATCTGCATCACCCAGTTTGTCTCTTGCTGTGCTGGTGAAACTTTGGTGATGTGGGTCAGCAGGAAATCCAGGCGACCTTGAAGGCTGGATCATGAGACATGTGGCCAAAATGAGAATGAGGGTAAGTGGGGGAGAACACCATCCCTAGTAAAACCCACAGCAGTATGTGGGGCAGGCCCTTCCTAGTGCAGAGAAGATCAGAGACTCTCGGCCAGGCTTCCTGGGCTCATAATCCATGCTGCATTTCTTTCTGTGCCTCAGTTACCCTCTCTGTCCATCCAGTGTTGCTGCATGTTTGAGATGCAAACAATAGTAAATTCTTGTAAAACTCTTACAACAGTGCAGGCAGATTGTAAAGACACTTCCTAGCATTGCAACTTGGACTAACACAGATTATCCTAGTATTTTGGCTCATGTCTTTCACGTCCTTATAGTTCTATGCAACATATTTCACACAAGTGTATCCAGAAGAATTTTCTTTACCCTTTGAGGTACTTCTTCATTACTGAAATCCCAGCACAAGGGAACCATGAGTCCATTAGTCCTAGGGTCCATCCCAACCACACAGGAAGCCACCACTTCATGCCCGTGCTCGGTGTTTCACCTCTGAGGTTGCAAGTCTTGGTAGAGTGGCCCGTGATTCAGGGTCAGTCTCAGGAGATGTGAATTCTGACCTTTGCTAATGCCACTTTGTCTTCTTTACTTCCTTTCTGTGCCTTGGAGTTTCTCGTTCCTCAGCTCTGAAATGGGGACTAATGGAATGCCATGCAGTCGGGAGGCTGAGGAATGAGACGTGGAAATCCCTGCCTAGAGCCTTGTAGCAGGGTTACCTCTGACCTTGGGCTGGACCCTGCCTCCTCCCTGGAGGGCAGTGAGCACAGCAGGGTGTGCAGCTTTCCCCTGAGGCAGCGTCTCTGTTTCCTCAGAGTGTGAAGAGTGCAAGGACATCATTGAATCCGTGCTGGGGGAGAAGCTGCAGTTTCGGGTGGTGACGTTGGCAGAGAAGCTGGCAGAGAAGCTGGCAGAGAAGCCAGTGCTAGCTGATGAGAGGTTCAGGTAAGGAGGGCTCTGTGCAGGGGGGCTGGTGGGAAGTGTAGGCCTGTCCAAAGTGGGGCCGCGAGCGACTTTGGGCCAGGGGAGTGCAGAAATGGACATCACAGTACATGAAATTCACCAGATTCAAATCCAGTGAACAAGTCAGTGGCCTTTGGAACCTTCACCACGTTGTGCAACCAGTACCTCACTGACCTCTGAATCACAGTCCCCTCCTGAATCACTACACCTTGTCATCCTTCCTTGACTCTCTCATTCTCCTGTGCTTTCCACTTGTCACCAGCTGGACGTGTCCACACCATGTATGACTTTGTGACACTCACTGCCCAACATACCCTACATGGATCTTTACATGCAAATGGGCATGGCTCCGTGAGACACTGAACAGACAGCATCATGAAGCAGGCTTAGGAAGACATTAGGGTTTGTTGCCAGAAGAAGAAGATGACTGGGACGTAACGGAATCTTAGAAGAGTATCCCTGATACAGAGGAAGCCTTTGTTATACCATTTGTCTCCTCTTTCCACAGGACATTCCCCCCATATGTGCCAGAATTCTGCTCTGATGGCTCCTCGGGGATGTTCTCACAGAATTGCCTTTGAAACCTCTGACCACGTATCATCCAACTGTGCATTTTAACACCGTCTCTTCTATCTCTTCTTAGGGAATACGATACCCTAATTCGCTCTCAGGCACGAGAGCTGACCGAGTTACGGAGGAAATTACGGGACGGGAGAGAAGACTCTGTCCTGCTCATCCAGCAGCTGAAGGACATCCTCACCCACGATGACCTGGACAACAACCAGGGACAGGGCTTCCAAGAGCAGCTGACCAAGGGACGCAGGCTGGCAGAGCGCCTTGCCCGCAAGCTCAGCCCAGGTAACGTGGCCACAGGCTCTGATAGCGCTGAGCCTCTCAGGCAAAGCTTCCTGGCTCATAAGAGACTCCTCACCTCGACTAGGAGTGTGCTGTTTCCATGTTTCATTTTGGGGAGCATGACAGGACCAGGACTGGCTGAGTGGGAGGACAGAGGAGAAATGCACAAGATAGAGGTCACAGTGTTTCAACGACCTGCTTCCCCCTGATGGACAGTGGCCTTTGGGGCAAGAGAGCATCCCCCGGGGTTAAAGCCCGGGAAGGAGGATGTGACAGGGGGTAGCTTGTGGGAGTGGAAAGTGCCCTGCGCTATGCATCAAAGTTCCCAGACTCCAGCCTGAGTGTTGCCTTTACTGACTGTGAGCGAGTGATTGATTTTCCCTATTTCAGTGTCTAGTTCCTCTTCTGTACAATGGATCAAACGTTCTGTTGATGGTGCTGCAGTGATTAATCTGGGAATCTTCATGAATCAGTTCAGAAAAAGAGAAGCCCTTCACTGTGTAGGGTTGGATTGGGCACTGAACGTTGCTGAAGTTGTGTTGGGAAATATGTTTCAGTGCGCAATTTCCATAGAGAGAATTTCCACTGATAACACTCAGAGAGCATGTGAAGTTCCCAGGATCCATGCACGTGGAGGCATGTGGGACAGGGTCGTTTTCCTCTTCTTTCACAAAGCAGAGGATCTCTATGAGAGCCGTGAAAGGGTGTACAGCCTGTGTCTAGGGAGAACTTTTTGGCCGGATAGATGAATGTGTTGTAGAGGTTGAGATGGGAGGTGGACACTTGTACAGTGGTATAGGGAACAAAGACCATTTAAATGTTGACCCCATGTCAGGTAGAGGGGACGGGATTGTCATCCAGCTGTTTGGTGTCACACTGAACGATGGATCAGACATCTGGACCAGGCCAATTATTTAAAGACATTGCATTGGAACTTGAGCACAGCAGTGACTCATACAAAAATATTTATGTTCCCATGGCCATATATAGCCATTCTGATTGCAGTCTGTGAACTGGGGAAAAGCTGACTGGATATTTGTGAATTTGTTCGCAGAAGTTGATGAAGATGAGGAATATAAACTGGAAGAAGAAACACTCACCCCCAGGTAACCATGAAGTCTTAGGAACCGGTAATGGGTAGGTGAGCTACGGAGAGGGTAGAAGAAAGATGAAGACATGAGGGCAAGACAGTGTCATGTAGCAGATGTGAGAAACGCAAGCCTGCAGATTGCATTGATTGATTTCAATCACCCAGCATGGAAGCGGCCCTTTCACTTGGTTGTCTGCTGTCTCTGTGGCCCTTGTAGCTACGGCCCAAGAGAATGTACCACCTTTAGGGTTTCCTGCGCACACAGAGACTATGGATACTCTCCTAAATGAACACTAAGATGAGATAAATAAGTACTTTTACAGAGTTTTCAGTGCTTGTTAGTAAGGAAGGTAGCAATGGAATCAGCAAAGGAGGAACTCAAAAAATAAAGCACCAATAAAACTGCTAGAAAAAAGTGTAGTTCTCGTGTGGCACCAGTAAGAGAAAGGCTTTAGAGGCCTTTCTGTTCCTAAATAGAAGGGATAATATCTCTGAGGCCCTAGAATACCTTGAGAGTTAGAATCACTTGACTACCTTATCTTAAACTGAATATGATAGAGGCCGATGGCAATAACACCTGGTGTGGCGGTTCACTTGTGCTTCGTGATCGTGATAGGACCACACTGGGATGTTTGAATCTCATTCCTCATCACATGTTGTGTGGCCAGTGCACCGAGCAACTACTGGTCTCTCCCTCTGCCACCCCCTGACAGCCACACTCTGCTTGACATCAAGAAGAATAGTTAGTTCCCTCTTTCTGAGGACTGACAACTTTCCTTTTCATGACTACATCCTATGCCCTCAATCAAAATCAGTTATGACAACATGGTGTCCGATGGACATAGCTGAATTTTCTGTCATCCCTTTCCCACCTGGCACAGCACAGAGCTAGAGGCACCTGAGAAGGAGGAGGTGCTCCTGGAGTCCCAGGATGAATGTGTTTTGAATCCTTCACTTCTCCAAGAGGGATCTGACCGCACCCAGCTAGACAGTGAAGGCAAATTTGCACTCGATGAAGAGAAAGTTGGCCGTGCTCCGGATGTTGCTGGTGATTGCTCCGATGTTCCAGAGGGTGAAATTCCAACTGACCTCCCAGGTAGCCTTTCTATTTTTGTTCCCCCACACACCGTGTAGTCTGAAGAAAGTCTTCTCTGAAGGTAGACCCTAGTGGCACATATTGCTTTAGCCCAGAAACAGGATGGATTATGGCAGACAGACATCATGTGAGCCAGGAAGCCTCGATCCCTTTCTAGGCCCAATTCTTGCATCTGTGACCCTGGAGCCAAAGTCAGGCCCTGGGACCCAAGTCAGCGGTGACAAAGTGTCCCCCGCCTTGGCAGAACATCCGGAGGAAGTGTCTCTCAGACATCGTTTGTGTGAAGTGCGTCTTCCAACCTATAGTGATCTAACTGTTCCTTTTGGACAGTGTCCCTGGCCTTTCTTTGCCCGAGCAAACAGAGTGGTAGCCTCGCCTATATGTTAGGTCATGTGGTGTCTCTGGCTTCACTGATGTCTGTGCAAGTCTTCATCTTCCTGATGTTGGCTTCTCTTAGGTAAGTAGCTGGTTAAAACCCAGGAAAGAACCAAGTGTTCCTGTCCCTTGCTCGGATGTTTCCATGAAGTAAGGCTGGGCTCTGGCAGTCTCTCCAGCCTTGAATGCCCATGGTTTCTGTGTAGCACCAGATTTTCCCATGGATTTCAAGGTTTGTAAAATTTATCTGGTCTCAAGCAGAAATTCCTCCATAGCATCAGCAACCGCATTATGTGACAGAATTAGCCAATACTGTAAATAAAACTTCTTAGCTGATTTCTTGGACCTTTGGAAAAATACACTCTTTACTAGACAGAGTCGTAAGTTGTGGTATTTGAAGAACGCTCAAGTAGATCAGCCAGAGTACTTGAGCGAAACATGTTTCATCATTCCTGTCCAATTCTGATGAGACTCAAGTGTTGTGAAATGTCTCTCCTAAAATTTTCCTGTTGTTGCACTGAGAATATTAATGTCCTTGTGGTACCTGTGTTCACTGAGTTGGTATGTGTGATGTGTGATTTGTTTATGGTGACCTTCTGTCTCTGAATTTCTTACCAGAAAATCAGAATGAGTGTGTCGAAGCAGCTGGACAAGAGCCAATGACCCCCAGGTAATTCTTAAGAATACTGGGCTGTTACTGTGAATGTTGACACCAGAAGACGTCAGATCCAGGGAAAAGAGAATGTGCTGAATATGACTGTCTCATCCATTCACTCGACAGCCAAACGTGCACTTGAGCAATGGTGTTTCTTTTCATTGTGGCAGTTGTGTGTGTTTAAATTTGTGACTCTCTCAAGTTTAGTCATGTACAGTGCTTTAAGCCAGGTCAACGAGCCAAACTTGGGGTTCCCTGTAGTCAGCTGCTGTCTTCTCTGTGGATAAAAGCAGGGTGAGATGCACATCTGTTTTGTAGCTGTTTGGTGTCAGCATCTGGATAAGTATTTGAGTGCAAGAGAAGAAAATACATTCATATTCTATAACAATGTAAGGAATTTTTGCTTGAATGCTGATTTATATTCTATATTTTCTCAAAAGATGTATTCACTTGAGCACTGCATATATAGTTCAACACAATATCTGCAAAGTGGACCCAGTATTTAGTCCTCTGTGTGTTCTGGGAGTCATGCCTGTAGCACACAGGGAGAGTCCGTTTCCTCCCTCAACAGCTGGTTGTGTGGCCAGGGCTCGGAGCGCCTCTTGCTCTCTCCTCTCTCCCTCTCCCACGCCATGGCGGCCACACTCTGCCTCACATATAGGAGAGTCACTTCCCTCTTTAAGGGGCCTTCCCTCTGGCTTTCTGTGACCACTACCTATGCTTTCCTTCCATAGCAGGTGATCTGATTAGGTGTCTAACCGTCTTAGTTAAATATTCTGTCATTCCTTTCCCACCTGGCACAGCACGGACCTACAGGAGTTTGAGAAGGATGAAGTGCTCCACAAATCCCAGGATGAAGGTGTTTGGGCTCCTTCCCTTCATCAGGAAGGTTCTGACGTCTGTGAGACTCACAGTGATGGAAAATTTGCATTTTATGAACAGAAAGTGATGTCTACCCTGGAGGGAGCCGGTGGTGGCCCCCATGTTAAAGAGGATGAAATTCCAAGTGACCTCCCAGGTAGTCTGCATTGTCTTTACCCCACACGATTTGTCTAGTCTATGAGAATTTGTTGACATGTATACATTATAAGCTTACATTATGTTTCGAATCAGGCCCTACTATTGCCTTCATTTGTTTCTTTATTTATTCGTTTGGTTATTTGCAGTATGTTTAGTGTACAACGTGTCAGTTTCTGGGTTACAGCATGATATTTCAGTCATACATATGCATACATATATTCATTTTTATATTCTTTTCCATTGTAGGTTACTACAAGATATTGAATAGAATTCCCTGTGCTATACGGAAGAAATTTGTTGTTTAACGTCCTTTATATATAATAGTTAATATTTGCACAACTGGAACTCCCAGTTTATCCCTTCTCTCACCCCCTTTCTCTCCAGCAACCATAAGTTTGTTTTGTATGTCTGTGAGTCTATTTCCGTTAGGCAGGTAACTTCATTAGTGTCTTCTTGTTTCTCGTTTATATTCCGTACATGAGTGATATCATGTGGTCCTTGTCTCTCTCTTTGTGGCTTACTTCCCTTGAACGAGCATCTCTAAATTCATCCATGTTGCTGCAAATGGCCCTATTTTATTCTTTTGTACGGCTGAGTAGTATTCCATTGTACAAATATGCCACAGACTCTTTATCCAGGTATCTGTGGATGGTCATTTAGGTTGTTTCCATGTCTTGGCGATCGTATACGGTGCTGCTATTAACATTGGGGTGCGTGTGTCTTTTCCAATTAGACTTCACTCTGGATGTATGCCCAGGATTGGAATTGCTGGATCATATGGTAAGTGTGTTTTTAGTTTTTGAGGAATCTCCAATCCTCTTTTCCTGTAATGGCTGCTCCAAACTGCATGTCCACCAATACTGTAGGAGGGTTCTCTTTTCTCCACACCCTTTCCAGCATTTAGGGTTTGTGAGCTTTTTCATAAAGGCCATTCTGACTGATGTGAGGTGATCCTTAATTGCAGTTTTGATTTGCATTTGTCTGATAATTAGCGGTATCCAACATGTTTTCATGTACCTCTTGGCCATTTGCATGTCTTCCTTGAAGAATTCCTTTTTAGGTCCTGTGCCCATTTTTGGATATGATTTTTTGGGTTTCTGTTGTTGTTGTTTTTAAGCTGTATGTGACGTTTGTATACCCTGGAAAGTCAACCGTTGTCAGTTGCATCATTTGCAACTATTTTCTCCCATTTCGTAGGTTATTGTTTTGTTTTTCTTTTGGTTCCCTTTGCTGTGCAAAAGCTTCTAGGTTTAATTACGTCCCATTTGTTAATTTTTGCTTTTTCTCATTTGCCTGGGTAGACTGCCCCAGGAAAACATTGCTAAGATTTATGTTCAAGAATAATTTGTCTATGATTTCTTCTCAGCGGTTTATAGTGTCTTGTCTTGTATTTAAGTGTTTAAGCCATTTTGATTTTATTTTTGTTTATAGTGTCCTCACGTCGTTGATATATGTGTGCCTGTCCAGTTTTCCCAACGCCGCTTGCTGAAGGGACTGTCTTTTCTCCATCGTATATTCTTGCCTCCGTTGTAGAAGATGACATGATTGTAATTCTGTGGGTTTATTTCTGGGCTCTCGATTCTGTTCCATACAATTGCCTTTAAAATAACACATTCCCTGAGTTAGTGAACATTACTCGATTCCTAGTCATGTTTGTCTCACTGGCCAATCACTAGACCAAAGGTGGTCCTACCAGACTCCCATAGAGCTCTCCAGTTGTGTCATAGGAAGTAACTTTCTGGTCTCCTAATTTTGAATGACTCTCTTATCTTGCGTTTCATGCTCTAATTTTGGTTCCTGAGCAGTGTCCTTGAGTTTCTATACCTGTCCTAGGGTGTTGGCAGTCTAGTTTATATCTTTGGAGATGTCACTTCTTTGATTGTTTGTGTCAACCCAAAAGTATCTCCTTCCATTTGTCTTATCTTATCCAGAGGCTTCAGAAACCTGAACGCAAGCACCACTATCATCTTTGGTATGTTTCTCTGAAGCAAGGCAGGGTCCTGGAACGTGCAACCAAATGAATGGCCACCCTTTCTTGGGGGCACTGAAGACCGTGTTGACTTGTGTTTAGATTCTGCTCATCAGTCTAATGTCAATGGAGAATGTATCTACCCCAGTAACAGACAGCATTTCAGATGGAAAAATTCTGAATATTAGTGCAAACTTCTAAGAAATAGCTAGGCAGTCCCTCAGGATCTGTGGGTAAAAGGATGTGGTTACTGTTTGCCTAGACTCAGGACATAGTGTGGGGACATCCTGTCATATTAAGGAGACGTGTCCAGGGGCTCAAGAAGCATACCAAGTGCCTTCTTCTAAGGTTCTGTCTAGGGCCTCCTGGAATATTTCTCCCACACTACCCCGTTACCACATTGCATACGTGCATGTTGCTGTGCTAAGTTTTGCATGGTATTGATCATAGGGAAGTGGGTTTTGCCCAATGTAACTGTTCTGTGAACTCATTTACAGAAAAGCAAAATGATCAAGATGGTGTGAAAGGAGCAGAGCCAATCGTCCCCAGGTAATTTTGAATATTTTTACCCTGTTGATAAAATGTGACTTCTGTAGTCCCCTAATCCAGGGTCAGCAGGAAGTGCTGAATACAACTGTATGGTCCACTTTGCCAACCAGAAATTACCTTTTTTGTAATCTTTTCTGCTTTCATTGTGCTACTTACATGGTTTCCTTTTCTAATTAACTTCTTACTTTGGTTTTCTTTTTGATACTCTGATTTTCATGCACTCATTTTTTCTCTCCTGTGTGATTGACAGAGTGAGATGCAAATCTGCTTTCTGCCTGTTTTGTGTTCGCATGTTGGCATGTGTTTGATAGCAAGAGTGTAAATAGACAGTAATAGAATTATATTCTGCGACAATAATCTTACAAAGAGGCCTTGGTAGCATGAGATTTCTGGGACACTAGGGTGCCCCCAAAGCTATATGCACTTTCTCTCTCCATGTAGCACTGAGTGCAATCGAAATGAAAGGGTGAAAGGCAATGTTACGTGGCCCTATGTGATGGGTCATGATTCTATGGTATAGAGAGAATCAGTCTCTTTCTTCATCAGCTTGTTATTTGGCCAGGGTCCTGAGCACCCACTGTCAATTCTGTCTCCTGCTCCTCTGAAAAAACACACACTGTCCCACCAGAAAAGATATCTTATCCTGCTTATTGGGTCAGCCTTCGGCTTCCTTCACCACTCAATTAAACATTCCATCGAAAGGAGAAAGGGGTCTAGATTTCTGATTGCTATTATGGTAATCTTTGGTCTCCCTACCCACTAGGCTCAGCACGGAGCTGCCGCAGGTGGTAGAGGATGACATCCCACTGCCCTCAGTGGAGGAATCCTATTTGATTTACTCAGTTCTTCGAAACCTGTCAGACTCCTTCTGGCCTTCTAGGAGCGCTGCCATCTACTCATTTGAGGGATTGGAACTCTCTTATGCTCGGGATGTCACCAGTGAGTACTTTTATCAGTATGATAAACCTCCAACTGGACTGCCAGGTGGACTTTGTGTCTTTTGTACTTCACACCTCTGGCGGTGCTGAGCTATGGCATCCTTGTGGGCACACCCTATAGAGATATATTGAGAAGGTTTAGGTCCCAGAATTGAGTTTTAAGCACAGACATCATGTGGGTCAGGGAGCTGTGCTCTCTTCCTCATCCCAGGGCAACCATATGCTTTGGGCCTCAAAGTAGATCACTGAACCCAAAGCAAGGGTGTCAATGTCACTCACCTCTGTGCCTTTGTACTGAGGTGCCTTTTTTCCTGATTCCCATCAAATGTCTCTTCTTACTTATAATCTTCTCATGTTCATACCCTAAAATACCCCTTGAGTTTCTATGCGTTTCAAAAGATGTTGACAGCCTTAACTACATCTCTGGATTTGTTGTTTCCCTGGGGTCACTGCTGTCATCCCCAGTGTCTGTCTCCTCTAACTTGACTGTCTTAGTGGAGCAGCAACCTGAACAGCAGGACACAAGCAGCTCTACCATCACCTTGCATGTATGTTTCCATGGAGTGCAGCTGAAGCCAGCATTTCCCCGCTCCATCGAGGGTTGATGTTTCTCTTTAGCAGAAAGCTCATTTTCATGCTAGGGTTTGTAGATTCCAACCAGTAGTCTGTTTTCAGTGTATAAATTCTGCTAAACCACCCAGCATACAGTGAGGGAAGGGCTGAATATCCTGGTATTCTTTTTAGAATGCAGATGGGCTATTCCTCAGAATCTGTGGGGAAAAGATACATTTCACTTTTGACTCAGACTTGGAAAGCGTGAGTGTGGTGAGGATCGACCTGACTGAGGAGAGACCGCCCAGTGATCAGGAAAGCAAACCCAGGCAGCTCCACGGGAGGCCACGGGAGGCCTCCTGGGATGTTCTTCTTCCATTATCCTCCCGTGCTTCTGGTGATACATTTTCCCTGCGATAGTATTGGATACCTCCGTATTAACATGTATAGTGGGATCTGATTAATGTTTCTTGCCCTGTCTGAATTGATCCATAGACAATCATACTGTTGTTGAGGAAGAGAAAGAACAAGGCTGCATACGTTCCAGGTAATTCTGAAGAATCATGGGTCTTTTGTTTCCTTTATGCTAATTAATGATTGATTGATTGATTGATTGATTGATATCAGAGTCTAGTCAGTTGACAATGTTGTGTCCATTTCTGTTCTATAGCGTAATAACGAATCATGGCTCTTAATTTAATGTTGACATATGGTGAGGTCAGATCCAGAGAAATGAGAAACTGCTGCAGATACCTCATTCTTCCATTCAGAAAACCACAGTGTGTCCCTGTAACAGTGCTGTCTGTTTTGACGGTGGTACTTTTATAAGCCCCTTTGATAATCTCCCTCAAAGAGAGTAACTGCTTTCAGTTGCTGCAGGGCTGCTTATTAGTTCCAGGATTTGTTGGCCTCCCCTCATCTCTCTTTTCATTTAAAGCAGCGGAAGATGCATATCGGCCTATGCCTCTTTGTTCTTACCACACTGACAAGTATTTCCTAAAAAGAAATATACCTAGAAAAAGGACACTCATGTCACATCTCAGTAGTAGAGAAATGGCATTGGAGACACAGGATTATGCTGCCAGAGTCTTGTTCACTCAGCTGTTGTATGTCAATTTCAACCAGCTTCGTGCAAGACTTCAAGCCTCCTTTGCAGTTTCTGAGTGTGTGTGTCCTCACTGTTGTGGACTGGGGTAGTTCTGTCTCCTTCGTCCGGAGCTCATTTTCTGGTCAGTGCTGGGACCACCTCCTGCTGTCTCTCCTATTCCCACTGTAAGCACACTCTGGCCCCAGATGGAGGACGATTGTTATATCTCCCTTTGTGGAGAATTTCCATTTGTTTTCTGCCACCAGTCCCTTAACACTCCCATCAAACCCAGCTAGGACCCTGTGTTCACTCATCCGTTTTGTTTAATCATCAGTCCGCCTGACTCCACAAGGCTCCTTAGTGAGCAGCCGGTGGGAGAAGAGAATGAAGACCCACAGGATTCACTGGATGAATGTTATTTGACTAGTTCAGTTGGCCATGACCTGTCAGACTCCTGTAGGCCTTACAGAGGTGTCTCATTCCCATGGGACCAACAGAGAGTCTTCTCAGCGCTTGTTGTAGATGGTGAGTACTCCCCTGGACAGGCCAGACAGCTCCTAATGGGTCCCCAGGTATCCTCTATAGTCTTTGTAGTCAACAACCTCTATAGATTATGTCAGTCATTTCTGTAAACAAGCCCTGAGACTTGTGTTGATTTGAATCAGGCTGTTGGATTTAATTTGCAGAAGGCATCATGTGAGTAAGAGAACTTTCCTTTCCCCACGTCTCAGGATGCCTTCTGTCACCTGGACCACCTTCACCATTGTAGGCTGTTGGAATCAAAAGGCTGGAGACGGGAAGTGAGATGTGTGGGATGTGGCCCAGCCCTGCCAGGCCATGATTCAGAATGGGCAGGAGAGGCCGAAATCCCCCACACAAATGGGCTGAGGTGAATGAATGGGACACATCAATTATCCTTGGATCCGTCCTCTTTGTGGCTTCTGATCATGGCCTGTGAACAGTGTGTACAGCTGTGATACTGGCAGTGAGGCCACAGGAGATCTGCTCTTTCGCCCCATCCGCCCTGATCAGGGAGAAATGCTGTAGGCACAGCACAAACACTTGATCTTTAAAGACAACTTCAGATTTTTTGGAGGCTCTTCTCTACTTTCCAAACTAATACTGTTGGGGATTTCTTGTGATGTTTGATGAAATATTTTGCCTTTTCCCATGCAAATGGAAAGAATTTTCAAAGCACAGTTTAATAAAACCCATTTGTTGGGAAAAGGGAGAGAAAACGAAATGAGGAAATGAAGCAGTGATATTTTAAAATAATGCTAGAATGTGATTCAAAATAGCATTTGAGCGTGGGTTTACTGGGTTTGAAATTGTTTCATATAATAAAGTTTTTAATTTCAGAGATGTTACCCTTCACACCAATGTGAATTATCAGTAAACCTTATTAAGTATCCTGAAATCCAGTGATTAATGATGAATAGACTGCCTGGATGGAATGAGAAGGGCACAAGAGGCTGAGAGCAGTGATTCTAGGAAAAGCCCAGGAAGCTCTACAAGGTCCTGGTGCAGGGCTGGGGTCAGGAGGGGCAGCTCACATCCAGGGAGGAGTTGGACAAGGGGGATGTGGGAAGTGATGTTCCCGAAGAAAGAGGGGTCGGAACATAGCAGGACAGTCCAGGCAAGGTGAGGATTTGAGTTCATGTAGGGAGAGTGGGGAGTACCAGTTTCCACAGGCTGAGTAAGACTGGTGAGACTGCTGATAGTGTGGAGAGACAGAATCAGACGGAGCAGTTAGAAGGAGGTTGGATCAGACACCCATGAGACTCAGACAGAGTGCGCCCTCTGGAAGACGACGTGGTAACAGACACAGGAGAGACACGTTTAAGAAACACTGAAACAAACCTTGTTGAGCAGGAGGGTCTTGAGGGCGGATCGGAGAGTGGAGCCCCACAGCAATGGGGAGCAGGCCCCGTGGGCCATGAGCCCACCTGAGCCTGACCTGGACTGGATGAGCTACTTGAGCTCTTTGGTTAGCCCACTTTCTGAGAATACGGATTCATTTCACGGTGAATGTAAACATGTGTGATGAGCAGCAGTGCCTGGTGCCCCTGCAGGGGGGTGTAATATAAGGAATGTGCACTGTATCATCTCCCAGAAGAACCAGACATCCTGATTCTGTAGCTTCCAGTAAGGGACTCAGACCTCAGCTACCCTAGTTACAGGTGCTCATATCCACCAGCCCACCCAGGACACATGTAGCCACAGGACGTATCCCCGTGTGGTGGCTGGAAGGCCAGTCAAAACACACGGGGAAGGGAGTTGAGAAGGCTCTAGAAGTGGGAAGAGTTCTCATAACTTGGTCCCCGTGCTATAGTCTCCCAAGTCCCTTTTCTAGTGGAATTTGAAGCCTTTAGGCCCTACTTCTCTTGTTACTTCTGTATTCTACTTAGACATCAACGATTCTTTGTCCTCCCTTCCCTGAGGCCTGTCCAGAACCTTGTCTCCAGGCTACAAGGAAAGGTCGCTAATAACAGACCCATAGTCATGACCTCATCTGCCTTCCAGTACCCTCTGGACCCAAGTGGGTGATTTTTGATCTCAGCGATGTTGCCGCCTCGCACCTGCCATCTCAGCGTCCCCAGGCACAGCCGTGAAAATGAAATCTCCTTCATGTCCATGACGTGTGCCTCTGTTGTCTGGCTGACTGGGTCGTCTCCGTGATAGGCAGCGACGGCAGAAATGGGTGTCATGGGAGGGGCTGACAAAGGGAAAGTTGCATTGGTCCTACTGAACTGTTCTCTCCTTTCAGGTGACTCCTGGGAGGACCGTCCCCAAGGGCCTTTGAGTTTCCAAGGGTCAGAGATGCAAGCTTCACAAGCACAACTGCAGACAAGCTCCCAGGTGACCCATCACCTGCAGCTGCAGCGGGACCAGCAGTTTGACTGTGGTGACGGCAATGCCAGGCTCGGCCTTTCCTCCACCGTGTGGGGCTTCACTGCCAACACTGAGTTTGGAGACCAATGGCCGCCCCTCCAAGGTAAGAAAGAAAAGGAAGCTGTAGTCCAAGAGCTGGTCGTTCCAGGGCTGGGGGTGGAGGAGACAGTGGGGCCTCTGCCATGCTCCTTTCATGTCCTCTCGAAATCCTCAGTGCCCTAACAGAGGGTAGGGAGCAAGAGCCTCAGATTTAGGGCCGGCTCTGCCCCAGGTCCTGGGTTTGCAAACGCCTGGTTTTTTAACTGAAGCAACTTATTTATCTTCTGAGGTATTCACTTCTTTTTTCCCTTATCTGACCTCCCGAAAGTTAAATCTGCCTTCCAGGGTTGTTTTCAGTGTTCAGAAACATAGTTCCCAGAGTCCCTGGTTCGATAAAACCTGCGTCAGCGCACCTGTGACTGTGTGTTCTCTACCCATGTATCTTGCTGGAGATTTCACACTTACACAGTGCGTGCAAATGCAGTCTCTGAGCTGAAATGCCGGACTTTGGATGGTCAAAACTTTCTCTAGACCCCGTCTTCCCTCGCTTTCTCAGAAAGGCACGTTTGCCAGTGTTCTCTTCTCATCATCCATCCTCAAGCCAATTTTCCCCTGTCAGGTGCACTCAGTAACAGTGAGTTTCTAACGTTATGTAGCAACGTAAAGACTGACCGTACACTTCAGTCTTCTGTTTCACATGGCGGTTGTTTTTCTGTTTTTAGCCCTTTATTTAAAAGAAAGAACCACCTTTGTAGATGAGGTGAGCCCCTCAGGTTCTTTTCTGATACTCCATTTAATTTGTCCTCTTCACTCATCTCCACGGTCATGTCCTCAGTTTTCTTACCATGATCCCACTCTTCTCTGATTTTCGTAAATGAGCTTTCAAACCCTCACGTACATGTCATCTCAGTCGTATTCATCTTTCCCCTCTACTGCTCTCAGTATCTCCATTAGAGACTGGGCCCGCCTGGTGCTCATCTGTCAGGCAATGGCCTCATCTGAGAAATGAGGAGAGGGGAGGTGAGAGAAGAAGGAGCACCACTGACCACCTTACAAAGATCTCATGGGAAGGGCTCAGGGCATGTTAGGGATGTGTGGCCATGACAAGTGCCATTAGCCCTAGTGGTATTTCTTTGTGTTCCCTTCCCTCTGGTCTCTCTTTTTCTTGACCTTGCCTTCCTACATTCCTGGCCAGGAATAAGCCCCACTGGCTCAGTCGCTCTCTCTCCTGCTCACTTTCCCCGGAGGCCCGAGTATGAATCCAGGCATCACAACAGCTTTTGCTGCAAAGCCTAGTCTTCATGCCCTTTATTCTCATAATCGCCCAGATCTAATAGTTCATGTTACCACCTTACCTCTCTTATTCCTCTTATATGTTTCTTTTTCCTTTTTCAAAGTCAACTCATCAGAGGCTGTTACAATGATGCATTGCACATCTCAGTTCCAATATCCATTTCTTCCTTTATACACACACACACTTGTGAGAGTTTTTGTATGTTTTTTAAACATCTTCCATGCCTTATTTAGCTTGAGTATGTATAAACATTATATATAGCGTATGAACATATATATGGGAAACATATACTGATACACATATGTAACGATTTCCCGTTTGGGGCTTCCCCAGTTCTTTGCATGTTGAGGTTTTGTTTCAACATTGAATTTGTTTACTTTCTACAATCCCTTCCCTTCCAGTAGTATAACCTCTGAATGCCCTGATTTCCTTACCTTTGTCTTTTCTAACTGGGAAATTTTTGTTTTCATGAATTCTATTTTTCTTTAACAAATATTCTTTTGGCAACGTGAAGATGTTTTCCTCTTGGCAATCTTACCAGAAATACATAGTTTGGGGACGATCAACAAAAGTGAAAACTACCAAGGTGTCTCCACTGGCTTCACCTGGCAGGGACGTTGAGATGGCCTCTTTTGTTCCTGGACACTTTGCTTACTTGATGTTCCACTTGGAAGACGAGTAAGTCATTGTAAGGTCATGTATAACAGTGGATCCTGTTTTCTGTGGTTTTATCTTCAGAGCTGGATTTGGATGCTTCCATTGGAATGAAGAACCCCCCCAAGGTGGAGGGTGAGGGCTCAAGTGCCAGCCAACATGAGTGTCAAGTCTCTAGCAACAGCAATGCCTCCAGTGTCCTGAAACAGAAGATTCTGCGAAGAAAAGTGCTGCGCAGCAAGTGGAGAATTGCATGCAGATTCCCTGGCCTTCAAGCTTAGGGGACAGAGGTAATCACATCTAGGCCCTTCCATGTACGTCTTCCCTGTTGCTCCTCATCTAAGATTACAGCTCAGACTCCACTCTCTTTTCTCTTCCTTGTTCCTTCACTGAAGAGTTGATCCTACCTGCGTCTGGTCTTTCCTTGTTTTTCTGTGGGAGCTGCCACCCTGCTAGGCCCTTCAATCCCCACTTTCTGTTTGTACTGTGTGAACTCTGCTGTGTTCCTGCTGCTGCTGCTGCTGCCCTGGTACTTCTTCTCACCTCTACTCGTAGCTACTGGGAAGCCCGGCCCCGCGGTCCTCCTCATGAGAAGAGCGTCATTTAGGGCCCTGAACACGGGGTTCTTTGCCTGAAATCACACACTCCCTTGGTGTCATTGCCTTCCTTTCCCTACCCTTCCTCCCTCCACTCCACTGCCTCTTCCAGAATCACTGACGTCATGAATCACATGCACATGGGTTGGGTTTTGCAGAACACAGCTAGGACAACCTTCACTCCTCGACGTCTCCACGTGAATAAAATTGGTACAACTGAGGAATGAGAACCCTGGTTACAAGAACCAAATATAAATCTCTGTCATAGGTGGGAGCGCTGGACTGGCCTGGAGTCAGGTTTCTCGCCAGACACTGGTGGTCAGCTCTGTGCTAATGTCCATGGGGCTCCCAGTGCCTCACTGGAGCTGGCATTAGGTGGAGGACGGTAGATGGCACCCTAAAGGGACATTGGCCAAAAGCAGAGGCACAGGCCATGTGTTGACAGAACACAAAGAGCGTGACGTGCCTAGGGTTTCAGACCTCTCTTCCTTTTACTCACATGACTCTTACTACATGTTCAGTGAAAGTCCAGGAAAAAACATGGGCTGAGTTGGCATCTGACGCCAGGGAATCTAGGAGAGCATCCCAGTGAATTAACCTGGGGCAGATTTATGAAGACTCAGGTATACAGGATACAAGAAGATCATTGCCTCAGGCAAGGCCGTTTGAGAAGGCAAGTGATTTCCTCTAGACTGTGAGAAGGAAGGTGAAAAAAATCTTCATGGCCAGTGGGACAGGAGTTCATGGTGGAAGTAATGAAGCGAAGGAAAAAGAAATGTGTGAAGTAGTGTAGTCTAGTGGGTAGCTCTAAATCTTGCTATCATGAAGAAACGCTGGGTGAGCTTGGATCTATCTAACATGAATGACTTGACCCAACCCCTTGATATTCTGATTCTAACGTTCTGAGGTGAGGTTTGGGCATTAGTATTTTGAAAAGCTCTGCTGACATGCATCTAGGGATTGAAGGACTATGGATCTGGTGGAATATCAGGAAGCAGTAGAGGAGTGTCCCAAGGATCCTTGCTCCAGACAGCAGTCTGTTTCTGAATGTATATGAGGGATGCTCAGCCCATCCCTCCCTGGGACATGTGAGAAAGGCAGCACTTCGGTCCAGGTCAAGGGCAATCAAAAGTCAGTTGGTTGCTGAGGAGCCAGCGGTGGGGATCTGGCTAAGACTCTGCAGCAGCTGTGAGGTGGCGTGTCCGCAAACACTGGTGGGGCGAGGACAGGGGACCCTAGATTCTGCACCACAGTCTGCACGTTTGTTTCAGGAGGGATTTCTTCTAACGTGTGGATCTCACTTTTCCCTTCAGCCAGCCTCGGGCTCGACCTTCAGCTCCTCCTATCAAGACGATCCCGGGCTGCTCTTGCCTCTTCCAAACATGTGGTCATCCCCCCAGGCGCAGCCATCAACAGAACCCAACAGAGACCCACATTTGATCCCTCTGTCATTCTCCTTGTCCCTCTATCTCTCCTCTGTCTCTGTATCTCTCCTCTGTCTCTCTTTCACAGCTACCCAGTATTTTAGCTACTCTGAACAGATATTCCAATTTGGAAGACACCGCATCATCAAATTTATTTTTCCTACTAGATGCAAAAAGTCTACAGCATGAAATCAAGTTCAAGTCCACACAGAACACTGCAGGGATCCTTTCCTGAGAATCATCATCACAACCACCAGCCCCATCCCATGATTATTATTGCAAAACACTGATTTGATGGGAGAACTCCCAGGCATCAGTCTCCAAACGTTACCCATTGAAAAGGAGACCAGCGCTTTGATGGATACTCAGCTTTGAGAGACCGTAATGCTCACTCCTCTCAATTGCCATCCTGTTCACACTGGCATCTGGAGCAGGTGGAAGAAGGCAACATGTCAGCCTGGACATTCTCTGCCACCAGATGGGCTGTGCTCGGTGCAGCCGGCTTTGAACATGCAGTGTCCGTGCTGAACAGGTTTCGTTCGAGTTTCATCACAAGGAAGTTATCAGACAACTGTAGAATCTAGACCATTGAACAGGACAACTGGCCTGTCTTTTTCAAGCTGCCAATGCCTCCACAAATGGGATCACAGAAAGGAGAAGAGTTATTTTGGGTTCCAAAGAACTAAAGAGATTGTGCTACTGTATTTCTTTAGTTCTTTTGAGCCCAAAACCTCTCCTCACCTTACTGTGTTTGTCTTTAATGGTGGTGACATTGACTTGTTTGCAGAGGACAGGTCAGTTGTCTGGCTCAGAAGTCTACATTCTACAGTTGTCTGACCCTTCCTCATGATTAAACTCGGGCCTAGCCTTCTGCCAAGGGCACCACATAGTGCACACTGTGTGCTTCCTAGCACAGCCCCTCTGGAGATGAAGAATGTCCACTTTGCCTGTCACCACTCTTGTCATCTAAGCACTGAACATTTGGCTATAGAGGGAGGAGCCCGTGAGATCCGTACATTGGAACACACGTTTTTCTGTCTAGAATCAGTCATTTGACGAGTAGCTCTTCGAGAGTGTATAAAGATCTTATTCTATGATTCTCATTCTCTAACAAAGAAACAAAAAACCATTTTTTTACCGTCCCTGATCGATCCCTGATGTGTGTCAATGACCATATTTGTGTTTGTACAGCGGAACTTTTCCAAATCAGTCAGTTTATTTGTACTGCTGGCATTGTGCTGTGGAAAAGACAATCCCTACCCCTTCCATTTCATTAAAAAGTTCTTTGGAGTTTTACTGTGAAGTTGTGTATTTTTCAATTCAGTGTTATAATCTATGATTCTCCTGACTGATTTAGTAGGTATGGATATAAATTAATACAAACATTCCTGTTTCTCCTCTTCATTTTGATATCTTAAACTCTCCCACGTCTTTTAAGCTATATGTACCATTTGTAGCAGTTTGCATTCAATGTTTCTTTTCTCTCTGTTATTTTGTGTGTGCATATATTTGTGTGTGTGTTTTGTCTTGTATGTAGGAAAAACTAGATAGCTAGTGTTTAGCACTGCTGTAAAATCTTTGTCATCTTAGTCCCTTTGTATGTTGGCACCCATTTTTCACTTGAAGTAGAAATTTTGAATAATATATCTCAACTTCAACTTTTTACCAGTGTGACCATCAAGGACATTATTCTAGTTTTCTGTTTCCTTCTGTCTTTACCTACCACTTCTTATAATATTCTAGTATTCTTTCAACCTAGTCCAATGTGTACCCTTTACATACTATTTTTTCCCACCTTGTCCCCGCCCCCTCCCCATTTTGTGTTAACTTCAGAAAAAAGTAGGGTATGGACAAGAGCTGGAGGAAGAGCCCATGGAGGACTTTAGGGATCCCTACCTGCACAGGAGGGCTGCCCCACCTCAGGAGCGTCAGTGGCCTTCTCTCAGAGGTCCCAGGCCCCAACCAGGCTGCCCTGAAAGCATTGCACATGAGACCCCAGCTTAAATCTATAATTATATCTATTCAGTGGTGACCAGGTGTTCAAAAGTCAGACTTTCCTCGGTCACTTCTTGACATGTAGCGTTCATTCTTCAGGATTTCTAATGGTGGAAATGTGGGCTCCTTAACTTTTGCGTATTATCTACTCATTTTCTCTTGCTTTGATACATGGACAGCTTGGCTGAATATGAAGGACGTGCCCACAATGACTTGCGTTGAGTTTTTAGAAAACATTGTCCTCCTCGGTAGATGTGTTGAGACGTGGAATGTAATCTGATTTTCTCCTACTCGGTGCCAAGGGAGGTCTGGAGCTTCACAGGAATTTTTTTCTTTAAAAAACAAATCATTCAGCCCTAATAGGATGGGTGTTAAAGTTGAACATGCCAGTCTATTTCTCCCAGATATCTATGACTTTCTCTCTGACCCCTTCCCAGTATCTTTGATCCATTCCCTTTCTGTTCAAAGCTTTCATTTTTGAATTCAATGTGCCCTATGATTGTAGGCATGTAAAATTCTTTATACATTTTCATTGAGCCTGTTTTTCAGAGATTTTTCTTTACTTCAGTTTTTCCCTAATTACTGCCAATTCTCGTTTCCTTATCGTGTCTAGTTTGTGTTCTGGGTTCCCTTTCTTGTCCGTGTGAGTCTGAGTGTGTGTGTGTGTGTGTGTGTGTGTGTGTGTGTGTGTGTGTGTGTGTATCTGGATCTAAAATAGGTTTAGTTTAGAATATTTATTTTAGAAATAGTTCCTGTTTCATATTTTTCTTGTTTTTGTTTGATTTTGAGAGAAGTCTTTTCATGAGCTGAAATCTCTAACTCTATTTTTGTTTTTCTCTAATGTCAACTTAGAAGAAATGTCTGCTCTGTGATTTTCATTTCCACCAGAGTAGGATTGACCTGTGTGAGACACAGCAGTTGTAGGTGGGATCTGATGAATCTTTAAGCAGCTTAGTCAGTTTGTTTTGTCTAGATCTCTTTGTCTTGTGCAATTACTTTAGCAGATGATAGCTTTTGAGGAAAGGCATGGTGTGTCTCCTGGTTCTGAGATTCTATTTTCTTCCAGTTGGACCTTGAATTTCTACTGGTTGCTTCATTCTTTCTCTTCACTACAAGCATGCAAAGGACATTACCTTCATCCAGGTCTCACCGTGGCCCCCACAATTGTGCCTCCTGAAGACTGTCACCCTCTGGTCCTCTGCACTGCCCAACCCCTTCCTGGCAACTCCCCAGTCGTCAGAGCTGTAGTCCACCAGGTCTCAGGCATGCTGTGAGTTTGTCCCCATGCTCATTTGTAGGTAATTTTTCCTGCGTTCCCTCCTTAGGATTCCCTCCCTGCTGTCCTCTCCTCTGTGTGTACAGTCTTGGCTGCTCCCTCTACTGGTGTGTAGCCCCAAGCCCTGGCTAAATACAAACCACCAGGAGTCCAGTGTTCTGTGGCCCCTGGTTCTTCAGGGGAAGTGTTCTGCATGGTGTCATTGACTCTAGCTTAATCCCTAGCCCTCTGAAATCGGTGTTGAGGCATTCAGCTCCCATCATCGTGGTGGACTTGTTATCTCTCATCATTCAATTTCAAATGCAGAATTTCAATAGGACACAAAAATTGACAGGACATCAAACAACAACAGCAGAAATAACAGAAAAATACAACATAAAAGAATTAGAAAGAACAGAACATCCCCATCTTTGTAAGCCATCTTCCACAATTATCAAGTACTGGTGGAACTTATTTCACTACAATCCCACCTACTTACCTTTTCCTGTATTATTGAAGTAAATGTCAGACCTCACACTTCATCTGGAATTACAGCACTGTGTTCCCCTCCGTGAGGACTCTTTCTGAAATTTGTATCATAGTATTACTGCTGTTGGTAAATGGACTCAAACTTTTGAATATCATAAAATAGACAGTGTTCAAAGCTCCCATGGTTGTTTTTAAGTTAGTTTCTTTTTGGGGGTTCCAAAAACAAATCCACAAAGTGTAATCAGTAAGATATGTGTTAAGTCCCTGCATATACGTTTCTCCTGAGGTCCTCGCTCCCTCCCTCCTTCTTTCCTTCTCTCTCTCTTGCTGCTCCTGCTCCCGCTGTGTTCCTTGATCTCTTGCTCTCCTATGTTTGCAATTTATTTACTGAAATTACAGCCGTGTTTTTCTCTAGTAGCCCACAGCGTGAGTTTAGGCCCTGGGTATACATCCAGAGCAGCATTGTCCTAATAGAAAGAAGGTACACGCCACATATGTATTTAAACTTTTTCTAGTAGCTACACTGAAAACCAAGAAGTACACCATAATTGAGAAACAATCTTATACATAAGATACTTGAGTATCTATTGCTGCATATTAAAAGAACAGTAATTCTAAAGTATTAAAATTGTATTGAGTAGGAAAATTTTTACATACTCTGTTTTAAAATTTACATTTAAGTGAATTCCAATTAAGTAGAATTAAAATCCAGTTCCTCAGTCCTGCCAGCCATATTCTAAATATCCAGTAGCCCCATGGGTCTAGTCGCCACTGTGATGGTCCTGGGAGATATAGAGACTTACCAGGTTCATGTTTCACCTGTTGGCAAGATCACCTCAAAAGGGGTGTGTGCTCTCTGATCAGGAGGCATAACATGTCCTTTTTGATTCTTCTAAGGATATTAGCAGCCCTTTGATCCATTAACTGATTGTGTGGAGCAAAATGGTGCTATTCCATCATCACGAGTTACTTACCTGGACACTTGTATAGTGAGAAACTTCCCCGAAATCGTAAAGTCTGTACACTTAGTGGGACAGCCTGCAGCTTAATGAGCTAATTCCTCAACATTGTGTGTGGTCACCAATTAGTTTCTTTGCTTTTTCTTTCTTTGTTTTCCTGTGCTCATATGAAATCAAGGTTTCAATCACACTGAAGTCTTTCAATGCATTGCTATAGAGTCCTTCCTGATAGTCCAACTGTCCACTCTTTCAGCAGTGAAGGTGAACTTACCCTGACCCCTGCGTCCCTTTGCTAAGATTCTAATAGTCTTTGAGACCTTTCATGATGTCACTGGGACAAGCTGTTTCTGTTTCATCTTAAATATTTACTGCCCCTGACCTGGACTCAGTCCTTTCTATAAGACTCTGATGTCTTTATGTCAAACAGAGCATTCACAGAACAAACTGAATATCCCAGAGATACTCATTGGAATTGGTTTATTTAGGCCTTCCCAGTGGACAGAGCTAGGAAATATGTATTCATAGTGTGTGTGTTCATGTATTCACCTACAGTCACCAACATTACAATTCAAATTCAGAACTACAGGCTTAATATTGAAACTTCTGTGTCTGAAAGCAATCATTTTTTGTTTTAAGGACTCTTTCAGTAGTAGAAATACAATATCCTAGAAAGCCTCATTGCATTTCCCCATAGTATATGGACAAAAGATTAAAGATATAGCAAAGATTTTGCTAATGCCACAATGGAGGAAAGCAGTTTCTGGTTTGGTTACTGTCATTGGGTACACATAAATTACTGTGTTTTAGTGTTAGTCTCTTGGTATAGTTCTTATCCACATTGCAGTTCCACAAAAGGGGTGCACCGGCTCATTTTCAATGGCTAGGGGTGATACTTCCAATTTTATTCAGTGGGGGTTGGAAGGAATAAATTGGGAGTTTGCAATTGCAAATATTAACTACTATATATAAAGTAAGCAAATAAGTTATAGGGAACTATATTCCATATCTTATATTAAGCTATAATGAAAAAGAATTTGAAAACGAATATACCTGTTTATATGTATGACTGAAACTTTAGGCTATACACCAGAAATCAACACAACATTGTAAACTGACTATACGTGAATTATAAAAACAGAACAAAATTTGACTTACTTTTGGAATCATAAAAAAGAAAAAAAGAAATGTGGTTTCCAACTCAAATCTAAGCAAGGAAGGTGTGATCAAGTATGGTCTACCCTTGAGTATAAGATCTGCAAGTGTCTCAAATGCCCGGGGAGAGATGGGTCAGGGAACCCTGATCTCCACAGACTCTAAAACCCAAGGCCTGTTCTCTTTCTGGCTGGGCTTGGGATGAAAGGAGATTTCAGGAGTGAAGTTTTAAATTTTAGCTTAACTGCAGCTTTTCATATCCAATGAGGACGTAGGACTAAGAAATTCTGAAGAAAATCGGAATAAGCCAGAAGAAATCAAAGAAAATTTGGAATGAAATACGGCATCTGAAAGAAACCCAGAACTTCCAATTCAGGTCTGCAACCGTGAAGCCGAAAACTGAGACACAGGCCTCCTCGTGGCGGATCCGCGAGATCACAGCCCTCACACCGACCATTTATTCACAGGGACGGACGATGGCGCTGTTACAGGACGTGTGGTGTGTAGCAGCTCACCGTGCAGTGTTCAGAAGGCGCAGCCTCTGCCCTTTACCCCTGAAACCCAGGGTGACCCGACGAGGGGGTGGCACTGGCTGTGTCTCTTCGCCCTTAGTGGCCGGGCCGGGGCCTCCTATGTCCGCGACGGGCACAGTCGCGCGGGTGCAGCGGGGACACCCCGGGCTGGGTTCCCCCACCTGCCCGCTGCCAGGATGCAGCCACCCTGAAAAGCCCGTTTCCGGCACCCCTACTTCTCAGGAGGAGGCGGCAAAACGCGGGGGACGCGGCTTTCAGGCGGCGGTGGGAGGCAGTGGCTCGCTGGCTCGGGGAGCTCGTATACCGAGAGCGGCACAAAGGGGGAGGCGGGAGCGGGACAGCACGTCCACTCAGCGCTTACCTGAGGCGCCAGTTCGCTTTCCGGCAGCAGCGGAGTTGGGGCTGCGTGATAAAACACTGTTGGGCCGGGCCTAAAAGTAAGGTTCCACCGAGACTCGAACTCGGATCGCTGGATTCAGAGTCCAGAGTGCTCACCATTACACCATGGAACCGCAGGCCGGCCCGCCCCCTCCCCCGCTGAGCCAGGCGGCGCGCAGCCCCGCGGGCGCAGGACCCGCCTCCTGCCCGGCGCTCGCTCGCCCCGCCCCGAGCCCGCTTCCTCCGCGACGCCAGGAGGCGCCTCACTCGCCTTCCCTCGGCGCGTTCCCGTAGGTTCGACGTCGTGGCTGAGACGGCATCCACTCGGGGATGATCCACAGGCAGGGCTTTTAAATCTTCCGCCAAATCCACCTGCTCTGCCGGGATTTCTAGAGTTTTATTCCCTGAGGTAAGGCTCCCGCCAGGGAAAAACAATAAACAAAAAGTGTTCCTTTCCTCTTGTATCTCCTCCCGCCGCCTTGGGAGCTCTGAGGACCCTCAGAACAGCCTTGGGGCTTCCTGGGATTGCCCTGCCCTGGGACCCGAGGTGGAAAGGGTACAAGCCCCGCCGCTTCTATAGGAGATAGAGTCCTCTGTCTGTTGGGGGTCGTGTTGGAACCCCAGAGGCCCCTACGCGGAGCCCCGCCAGAAGCTCGCCGCTCCCGCCCTGAGGTGGGTGGGGCGTCGGGGGGAGCAGGTGACAGTGTTTCTTCTGGGCTGTTTCCTCCCTCGCTTTTCTCCTCTTCAGTTTTCCAGGTCACCCCTCCTCGGCCTCCCGCGTCCCCAAGACTGAAGGCGCCGCTCGATCCCGGGTGGGGAGCTCCGTGCGGTTCCCGGGGACCCCTAGAAGTTTCTGTGCTCGGGACGTTTAAGGGCTTGAGCTGCCAGTTTGAGTTTCCAAGAGCGGCCTGTTTGGATAGCCTTTCACAGCCTCCCTTTCCGCGGAGGGTGCGGCGGGCCGGGTGAGCGCAGGGAAGGTGGCTCTTAAGGGACTTCAGCCCGAGAGGCGGGGTCGTCACGTGAGGGGGCTCCGGGGCAGCGGGGAGCAGGCGGCCACGGCCCTGGGCCCCGCGATGTGGCGTCAAGTGCCGCTCGCTTGTGTCGGGGCCCCAACATGCCCCAGTCAAGACCCGGGTGTCCATCGCAGGTGGGTCTGAATGAGCTTTCAGCCGACGAGGGAGTGTTTGGGGAGCAGGTTCCCTCCACGTGGCAACAGCATAAGGTGTTATAATCCTGCTCTGAGCGCAGCAGGAGCCCATGACTGCTAATTGGAAGACCTGTGCTTCCAGCCCAGCACGGAACGTTCTAGTCTTAACTTCCAGTCATTTTCCTGTTTCTGGGTCTCCCAATTTACCAAGCCTCCCTCCTGAGCTGCTTTTATGCTTCAGGCAGCGACCTCCTCCTGTGGCTCTCGGTTCTTGTCCTCAGTAGCTTTGCTCTGTGGTGGCAGGTTCGGTGGCTGTGGAAGCTCAGTCCTCCTGGGTATTGAGGGAGTTCCGCCCAGCGCGACGGATTCTCCAAGTCTCAGCAGATACCGCTGGTCTCTCTTCACCATCTGGAGCCCCAACCACACCTTGACCTACCTGATGGGACCTGTGGATTCCACAGGACCTGCCATGCTGATGGAGGCTGAAGGAAGGGCATGGAAATCACCAACATACCAGATTCCAGGTTGGTGCACCTCAACCCTCAGTATTAACCAGCAATTACAGAATGCCACCAACACTTTGATTTGAGCTTGAGTCTTTCAATTTTTTTTTTTTAATGAAGGATGTTACTTTTTAGAACAATTTTAGATTACAGATAAATTGAGCAGAAAGTACAGAGTCCTCTCTCGTGCTCTTCTCCCTCACACAATTTCTTCTATTGTTAAGTATCTTGCATCAGTCTGGTACAAGGGCAGGTGGATAGCATGATCACCAAGCTGGTTTTCCAAAGCTAGGCTTATCCATTGCAATGTGGATGTGCTGAACCCTGCGATTTCCCCAAATGTGGGAGACTCACATACCCAATTTGTGGTAGTAGGGGACTGTGTTTGAGTTCTCCCCTGAGAATTAATGGTTAAAAACATAGACTGTTTGAACATATTGTGTAGTTTCAGAAGACTCGGGGCGGGGGGCATTTACTAGACCAATTTTCCCGGAGGGTAGATTTTCCTGCTTCCGTTGCAAGTTGCTGTAGGGGAGAAAATGCTGTATTCCTTTCAGGTGCCAGACTGTGAATTGACAACCATCAAGGTTTGTGAGAATTAGGGTGCTAGGACACCAAGAACACTTTATTTCAGGGCAGTCAGTTCCACTCCCCATGTTTTGCTGGAAGAAGAGTGGACCAGCTTACTTCTTTACTACAGAAACACTACCAGAGATCCTGAACTCAGGGAGACCTATGTGGTCAGATGACTGCCTCTCCCAGCCAGGGCAGGACAGGTGTTTCTGATAGCCTACCTGGCTTTCCCTAATTTCTTTTCTCTTTTATAATGTCCATGGCAATAGCCCCAACTCACAAAGAGTAGTATCCAGCACTGTGTCCCCTGCATGGTGAGACACGGGAACATTTTCTACCAATGAGAGGAGAAAGAGCTTGTGAGTGGTATTTTCTGGGTTCTCTTTGGAACAACACAGTGAAGTTCCTGAGAGAGACTCTGGGAATCTTTGCCCCCCATCAGTGCCTGGGTTGTAGCGCATGGATTTGAAAGATGCACTTTTTCTCCCTGGCTCCCTTGGTAACATAACTCAGCCTAGGACCAATGTTTCCTAAGAGATACCCCATGAAAGCCAGGGCTTTCCATTGGGCAGCTTTGTAGTTATGTCCATCTTTATTTTGAAGGACCTTTTGGAGAATAGAAATACTCAAGGCTGACTTGCTTTTAAAGAGGCAGATCTAGTCACGAAGGACTGGGTTTTCATTACATAGCTCAAAGGAACATCCCCTCAGCCTTTGGGCAAGGAGTTATCTGGCTTCTGCACTCCCCAACATAGAGTTAAGCAAAAAGTCTTTGGAAGAGCTACATTGCTTTTAAAATACAAGGTTTGTTTGTTTGTTTGTTTGTTTACTTTTTTATTGAAGCATAGTTGATGTACAGTATTATAAAAGTTACATGTACAATACAATGATTCACAATTTAAATCTTATTCCTCATTTTTAGTTATAAAATGTTGGGTATATTCCCTGTGTTATACAATATGCCCTTTTAGCTTATTTTACACATAATAGTTTGTACTTCTTAATCCCCTACCCCGTCTTGCCCTCCTCCCTTCCCTCTCCTTAGTGGTAACCACTGGTTTATTGTCTATATCTATGAGTCTGTTTCTTTTTTGTTATATTCAGTGTTTTGTTGTATTTTTTAGATTCCACCTATAGGTGATAGCACACAGTATTTAGTTTTCTCTGTCTGACTTATTTTACTTTGCAAAATACCCTCCAAATCCAAGTCCATCCATGTTGTCGCAAATTGCAAATTTTCATTCTTTCTTATAGGTGAGTAGTATTCCAGTGTGTGTGTGTGTGTGTGTGTGTGTGTATATATATATATATATATACACCACATCTTCTTCATCCATTCATCTCTTGATGGACACTTAGGTTGCATCCATATCTTGGCAATTGTAAATAACACTACTATGAACACTGAGGTACATGTATCATTTTGAGTTAGTAGTATCGGGTTTTTGTGTATACCCAGGAGTAGAATTGATGGGTCTTACGGTAATTGTATTTTCAGGTTTTTGAGAAATCTCCATATTGTTTTCCACAGTGGCTGTACCAATTTATATTCTCCCCACCAGCGTACAAAGGTTTCCTTTTCTCCACATCCTCACCAATATTTGTTGTTCGTGTTCTTTTTGAGGATTCCATTTTGACAGTTGTGAGATGATATCTCATTGTGGTTTGGAATTGGATTTCCCTGATGATTAGTGGTGTGAACATCTTTTCACGTGACTGTTGGCCTTCTGCATGTCCTGTTTGGAAAAATGTCTATTCAGGTCTTTGCTCATTTTTTTCTATTAGGTTGTTTGGTTTTTTTGTATAACCTGTTTATATATTTTGGATATTAACCTCTTACCAGTCAAGTTTTAAGGGTTTCCCTTAAAATACAGTTCACAGTTTCACCCGGGTTGTGGCTGGGTTATTTATTCTCTGAAGGTCTCTTTTCAGAATCTTGCTAGACATTTTCCAAGTTTGATTTTTAAAGAAGGGTGCCATGTGAATGCAGAGTAATAGAAAGTGAGTTTCTTCTCCTGCCTGAAATAATAAAGCAAAACAACAACAACAAACTGCACAAAATATAGGAAGCAAAGCTTTTCAAGAGACTAGGCATGAGGCAATAAAGGTTAGTGAGTGATCCCTGAGAAATTAAGAACAAATGAGTGAACCCTACAATGGCTCCAGTTTGCCACCTGGAGACAGATTCCAACCAGGGCAGGGAAACGGAAACTGGAAAGTAGCCTGGTGGACCTCACTGAGTTGAGGACACTGAGTCATTGCTCCTTATCCTTGTCTCCCCTTCTACCAGGTTGGGCCCTTTGGTTCCTGCTGTTCTCATTCTGTCTACAGTTACCCAGGCTGAGCTGGGAACAGTCATCTTTAAACTCTCTTCCATAAGGAATATGTACCCTCACTCTGTATCCCAGTGGAATTAGCCAATGTTTCAGCCATAGTGGCTCCAGAAATGCATTTATGGAGCTGAACTAACTTAGAATCCAAGTTATCTAGATGAGCAGAGATGTTATGTTTTATAGAATGTGATAGGATAGAGGAGTAAAACTAGGCATGTTAGGTTACTGTTTTTAAGAGAACAAAGAACATACCAACCACTTGACTGTCAGAAAGCCAGGGTTTTACTGCCAGACCCCACCACATTCTCACTGCAAACTTGGAGGTTGCTTTAATCATTTTTTACTTTAGTTCTTGTACCTAAAATTCTGGGGTAAAATACCAAGTTGTATAATTCTTGAAATACGACCAATATTTAAATTATTTTTGAGGTGGGGAGAGAATTTGAATTCTGGAAGGCATTTACCTTTTCAGAAGGAAGACATATCCCTGATCATTATGACAAGGATGAAACTATAAAACTTACATAAGTTGGCTCTTTATTTCTCCTTCCGGCCAGGACATAGACAGTAGTGACAGGTGTCAGCAATATTGAGTATTCTGCGCCAACATGGAACCCAGGTGTTAGGTGTATCCTGAGAGGCTGAAATCTGGCTGAGAACCAGGGTGGTTGGGCCAGGAGATGTCACCAGCTGCTGGCAAAAAGAGAAGCGGGGATCAGGGCAAACACTGAGGTAATCCCTAGGCAGCATTGGCCACTTCCTCTAATGAACCCACCACCCTTACACTTCTTGTGATGTCCTGGTTTCTGGGCTCAGAGCTCCAGGAAAGGTTGAATAGAATTTTATCTGTCTTTGTGAAGTGAATGACACTATTTCAGGTGCCGGAGAAATGTCTCTTTTACCCTTAAAAAACTATTCTTTCTACCAAACCCTTCAGTAACTAATATGAACCTTAGGAGTTCAGGCAGGATTTTTCCACAACTGATTGAAAGAGAGAGATTGAGGATAAGAATCAGAGAGAAGGTTGTTGAGAGAGATTGTTCAGGACAAACACAGCTTTAAAAGACCTAGGATCAGTGAAAAAAGAGTATCATTATTGGGCTCGAACCACCAGCTGTTCAAGTAACAGATGAATGAGCTTAAGGATTACCCAGGGAAAAAGAGTCATCTTCTAACCCACCCATGGTTTGCGAGCCTGAAACGTGGGAGGTTTCCCAGATATGTGTGTCTCTATAACTCTGCTGGGATTGGCTAGGCTGGTGATTCCACAAGGGTAACAATGGCCACAACCTTTAAGTGTTCCACTGAGCATTCATGACTAAGTGAAGGAAGGAGTGAGCAGATTACTTTTCCAAGTTGGGGCCCCACCTCCATCACAACCCCCATACAAACTGTGGGACGATATTGCTGAGGGAGGAAGCTGTGGAAAGTACATTGTGATAGAAAAAGATAGTTGTCCAAATTCTTTTGAAGCTGAGGTGACTGAAACCTAATCAAAGTTAAGGAAGTTGCCTAAAGTCATATTGCATGAATTTTTTGAAGTGCTATTAAAAACAGCCTTAACCCCACATGCCATATATTAAGCAATTAAGTACCAAAGAAGTTATTAAAAGCCTCCAAACTCCTAGCTAGATCTTGCTCAGTGGGGAAAAGATAGTTTCCAGAGTGATGATTTATTTTTTAGTTACCTGCACAAAGGAAATCATTTTTGCAGTAGGACTCAAAGTAGCATATTTTCTGTGTTAAACTGTTAATATGAATAGAAAAATCAGAACTTTTTGAGAAAAAAAGTCTGAGGTGATTTATTGGGTACAAAGAGTGCTGCTCAACTCCACTGGTCCACAGAGAAACAGGAGTCTCTTCATGCACTTAAATAAGATGTACATATGTCTCTGCCTCTAAGATCATGTAATAATGCAGAGACCTTCCATTTGTAGGTTCAAGTGACTGAAGTTTGATGACAGTGACCCCAGGGTATCAGGGAAATATGGCTTTGGGCTTTCGGAGTTGCCAATGGGTACCTGCAAAAGAACAATCAATGATTTGGGAAGGCACTTTAGCAAAATATTTGGTTACAAAGGCCATGAAGTATTTAATTCATGATCTGTCAATAACTTTGTACATTGATTAGCCTGGTTTGACTTTGGCCAACAGTGACTTTTTCAAAAGTTAAAACAGTGATTTTTTTAAAAAACGATCAGTGAATTGCATAGGACCACATCTACCTGAAATGGAGATAACATGAAAAACATAAAAATCATATCTCTTGCCCGCTATTGAGGTTTACTCACATTTTCAAGTATAGACTTAATTGTGAAGGATAAGCAAAGACACAAAGAATCTGAGATCACCAGCACTAGTTAATTGCAAGAACCTTCTTCCCACACTGGGAAATGCTCTGGCCCAAATTGAGCATATATGGTCTCTGCGTGATGTATGAGGTCATCACTTACACAAAATGGAGCTTCTGTGGGTCACCTCCTAGACTGATCCTTACTTAATTGATGTGACAGTCTCCAGGAAACAAGGCCACTTAAGTGCACACATTCTCGGTTTGACCCCTTAAATAGTCCAACACAGACCAGATACATCCTACTGACATTCCATATGGAAGGACTCTCCCAATAGTAACTACCATTAGTGTATTTGCCAGGAGGTTCTTCACCAGATGTTTACAGGGCAAACTGACTGGGATACTTTTCTTACCCTCCACACCATCCCCCACTGAAGGGAAATAATAGCAACTAGAAGGAACAGTTTCTCTTCTGTCCCCATATTGTCTAGGTGGAGATTTTAGGCATAGCTTGTAAATCAGCAGGAATTCAATTTTCTTTCTCTGAGAAAAGGTACAATGGTTTCTCTCCGCATTGCCCGTTGGTTGGTGCCAGATTTCAGGAGGATAGCTAAGCATGTTATTCTTAGTACTGCATGATCCCAGTGCTCTCTGGCATCACTACCACTTATGACTGTGCCTTCTTTAGACTCTGCTTTCCTCCCATGTCCATTTATATCCTGGTTGACTTACATCCTTCCTCCAGGGATGGAGCCAGCTCAGAAGTACTGCTTAACCTAGAGGTGGGACCAGCAGAAGCTTACACATGATTATCATGAAGCTGCGTTCAGAGTTAGCTACAATTTGGCTACATGCTGGTATCAACCAGCCTACAGGACCATTAGGAATATGCACTTCCAAATGTAATGGTACGGATTTTGTCTGTCTTGTATTGTTATCAGCCTCCTCGGTACAAACATGTTTAGACTTCAGCATGGCATGTAGGGACAGAAAAAATGAAAGGAAAAGTGTGTGAAATGTGAAAGATATTAAGTTAGTTATGTTATGTTATACTGAGTTGTAGAATTGCATTTTCCCTTAAGCACCCTCCCCCTCCCAAAAATTACCTGCAGAACATAGGAAATTTTTGGGTGGAGTCTACAATTCAGTTGCCAGCAAATTCTTTCTGAGGACACAATAATTTAAACTGTTAACTTATACTTTCCACTTTTGTTCCCATTACCTGTGTTGAAAAGCAGACGTTTCAATCAGCCATCCACATTTTCAGTGAGACCACTGCAGTCATCATAAGTAATGTGGTGTATATACATAATATTATGTTTCTTTATGTAGTTAGGTGCTCAGCGTGTCAGCTGTTGTCTGCTAGTGTACCTTTAGCACACACAGGAAACCCAGAGATCTTCAAAGTGTAGAGTCTCCAGGTCGAGCTCAAGAAATGTAAGGCCACACATAGAATTCTGACAGAGCCCAGAATGGCTCTTGATCTGGCAGGACCCTAGGCAGTTCCCCTGTGCTTTCCTTAGGGGGAGTACCTCCAGATTCCCCAACCACACACCTTAGAATGGACAAGGTGAAACACACACACTACTTTCACACTGGCAAAAACTTCTAGAGAACTGTGCTCCGACCCCTCCAGGCACATACTCAGTGTGTTCCTGCTGGGTGCAAGTTCTCCTTTCCATCCACCCAGTAGGAGACCCTGTAGAAGCCCAACCCAGAACACCTGGTTCCCTTTTCTCCTTTCTGTGTAAGCCTCTCCAGCCTTTGCTATGGTTTTGCAACCAAGGCCTCCTCTGAGTAGGACTCATTTGGCTCCTGGAGCTACTTTGTTCCCAGTCCCAGAGAGTATGACCACTAGAAGCCAGTTATTTCACCCTTTCCAAGGCACTTAGGCACTTGATAACAGGTGCACAAATGCGAACTCTCAGTGTTCTGGCCTGGAGGAGATTAACCCTTAAAGGTAACTTACCCGAAGTTCTCCTGCAGCTATCAGGACAAAGCACCCCAGGAGACTTTGCTTGAAATCACAACACACACAGCAGTTAACTCAAAGTGGATCGCAGATCTAAATGTAAGACCTGAAGTAAAACTTCAAGAGGATACATAAGGAAAACAATCATTGTACATTTGAGTTGCCCAAAGTTTTCTAAGACACTACAACAAAACGACAATACAGACATCAAAAGACACCACTAAGAAAGTGAAAACACAAACCACAGACTAGGAGAAAATATTTGCAGATCAAATATGCAATGAAGGAATGTGATTCTTAATACCTAGAGAACTATTTCAACTCAATAGAAAGATGCAACCCAGTTTTTCAAACCAGCCAAAGACTTGAGTAGACGTTTTCCCAAAGAAGACAGATACGCTTACAGCATATAAAAAGGTGCTTAGTGCCATTGGCCAGTAGGGAAATACACATTAAAACAACACTTTACACCAACTGCTGTGACTATGTTCAAATAGGATAGACAATACCAAGTGTTTGTGAGAATGCAGAGAAACTGAACCCTCAGATATTGCTGGTGGGAATGTAAAATGATACAGCCACTTCGCAGACCACTTTGACAGTTTCTTAAGAGTTAAACACAAGCTCACCATAAACCCAGCAATTCCACTCCTATAAATGTATTCAAGAGAAATGAAAACAGAGGCCCACACAAGATTGTTCAGCAACATGAGTAGCAGTATTTTCATCCTAGCAAAAAACTGGAAACAACTCAGAAGCACATCAACTGGTGAATGTAGTTACACAAAATGGGGAATATCTGTACAATGGAATTCTACTCAGTAATAAAAAAGAAAGAAGTCCAATTCAAACTAGAGCATGAATGAACCTGAGAAACACTGCTGAGTGAAAGAAGCTAGTTACAAAGCATTACATACTGACTTACACGAAATGTCCAGGAATGACAAAGTTGTGGAGGCAGAAAGCAGATTAATAGTGCTTGGGGCTAGACGAGAGAGCAGGGATCATCTGCAGCGGGGCTGGAGGGGAGATTGAAAGTAGTGTTCTGAAACAAGGTTATGGGATAGTGGAGGTGAGGGGATTGGGGAAAGAAGGTGACAATCCCAGATGAAAGGGTGGAGGCAGCCTGTGATTTGGCGGTGAACGCTGAGCTTTGGGGTGCCTCAACCTAATGTCTGAAAGTGGTGCCTTAGAGCCTGTTCCGATGTCACAGCTTGTGTAAGGGATCACCCCACAACCATGTGCCTGTGCCTTCAGCCTCTGGACTCTACAAGGCAGAGCACCTAGTCAGGGTAGCCCTCCAGGTGGCACAGAAAGACCAGGGGCACCAGGTAAAAGCCAAAGGGAATAAGCAAGCTAGGATCACCTTGGTGGAGATCCTGGGAGAGTTGAGAGAGAGAGGTGTGAGGGAGCAACTGAGGGGACAGAGGCACAAAAGCAGCAGGGAGATCTTGCCTCTGGAGGAATTCCATGGCCCATGGCAGGCAATCACCTGGAATTATACCACTGCACTTCAAGGTTTGCATCAGCCCCACCCCATTCCTGACCTCTTAGGCAGCTCCTCTCCTCCAACTCACGCCCTGCTCCTGGGTCCTCATCTCCCCTCCCACCCTCCCAGAGAACCTGCCCGATTGCCACCCACTTAAGGAGCCCACCCATTGATGGTGAAATGGAGATGGATTTTGCCAACCTCCTTGAGTTCTTACTTTTAGTCCTGGGTGATCAAGAAAGGAATTCTATATTAAAGTAATGTAGAAGTTGTAAAACAATGTATCCAAATATACAACTTATATTGCGGATAAAGGGTGTCACCTTCCATATCAGGAAACAAAGGATGTTGTGACCAACTAGCCAGTAGCTTCTGCAGCTACCCCTAAAGGTGCACCCTGAGGGGATTCAGGAGGGAGGAAAACAGGAGACTGGCCCTAGATAGTTAAGGTGCACATCAAAGGAATAGTTTCATTCGGCCCAGAATCTCCTAACTTCCCCTATATAGAAGAGCACTAAATTCATTAACCTGAGATGTCTTGTTTTTCTTCAGTTAACAGTAATCTTTTGATGTTCAGCTACCTGGTTTTTTGTTTTGCTTTGTTTTGGTTTCTTTTTTTCATTCCCCCCACTCACCTACCCCCCAGACACTCCTATGTATCCTGGCTCCTCCCTTAAGCCTCACTAATGTCCCAAATAAAACGTAAGCTTTGCCCAGGTGACACTACTGGCCCTGGACACTAGACACCACCAATGGCTCCATGACTTCTGCTACACCTGGTTGATGTTAAACTAAGAATCTTGAGGGAGGGGACATTCTGCTCTTGCAAGGGACAGAAAGAATTGCCCCAGGGCCTACTCCTTGAGTCTCTCAACTCATGTCAAAAGCTGGAGTAGTTCTTTGTGATGCGGAGGGGCTAGATCTTGGTAAGATACCCACATCTTAGTCCCTAGGAAAACTAAGAAAGCAAGGACGTGATCCTTCGAGTTTCAGAATGTGAGAAGTTCCTCATCCATGGAAAGGGGGTTCGGATACTAGATGGCCTAGATATGACCAAAGAGCCTTCTATGCCTGACACCCTGCAGCCAGCCTTGTGCAGAACATTATAAACTAGGTACTGAAACCCCTGCAACCGCATCCTAAACATAACACCTGTGCACAACCCAACCTCCGAGGGTACTAGACATTCATCCCTGAGCACAGGGTGAAGATTTCAACTCTTTTTATGAGGATGGTTGGTACATCATTCAGTATTATTTACATTATCTACACTGAGAATTGAAATGTTTGAAAGTTCACATTTCTGGGACTAGAGTAGTCGTTTTAAAGCCATGATGACAAATAGCCACCAGAACTGGTTTTCAATTCTCTCTGTCCCTCAGTGTTCACTCTACGAGTTTCCAATTGCTAGTGTAACACATTACCATGAACTTTGTGGCTTAAAACAACACACATTGGTAGCTTATGGTTCTGGGGATCAGAAGGCTGAGATGCATCTTGCTGGGTTAAATTCAGTGTGACAATAGGGTCACACTGGAGACTTGGAGGGGAGTCTGTTTCTTTGCCTTTTCCAGCACATGCAGTGTGCCCAAGTTCTTGTCTCATAGCACCTTCCATCTTCAAAGCCAGTCATGGCTGATTGAGTAATTCTCACATCACATTATTGTGACACTGACTCTCCTTCCTCCCTCTTTCTCTGATACGCCTGGACCCCTGTGATTCCATTGGACTGTCCAGGAAAATCTCTCCATCTCAAGATCCTTAATTTAATCACACTTGCAGTGTCTTTTGCCATGTCAAGTAACATATTCACAAATTCCAGGGATTCGGATGTGGACACATTAAGGACGAGTTATTCTTCTGACACAGGCACTCTCTTCCGTGAACGCATTTCTGCAAGCTTGTCAGTGAGTGGGAGCCCTTCTCTTCCGAAAGCCAGCCAGGTGAAAGCCACCCAGCCCGCTGCTTTGAGTGCCAGCCAGCCAACAGCTGTGCCCATGTCGAGGCATTTGCATCAGGGAAGAGAGAAGGAGACAGTCTGCTGGGAGAGGAATCTGAGGACCCAGTCAGTCCCTGGGAAGTTCCCAGGGGCCAGAGCTGAGAGCTGCAGACACCTTCACAAGGGGAGGAGGTTGGGTAGGGTGTTATGAACTGAATGTATGCATCCCCCCAAAAATGCATATCTTGAACCCTAATCCCCAGTGGGCTGTATTTGCAGAAGGGACCATTAAGGAAGTAATTAAGATTAAATAAAGTCATTGACTTGCGCCCTGATCTGATAGGATTAGTGTCCTTACAAGGAAAAGTACCAGGAAGCTTGGGCTCCTACCCTGTTCCAGCATAAGCTTCAGGAAAAGACCATGTGAGGACACAGGGAGGCATGGGCTGTCTGCAAGCCAGGAAGGGAGCTCTCACCAGAAGCTGAATTGGCAGGACAGTTCAGTCTTGATCTTGGACCTCCAGCCTCCAGAATGTGTGAAAACAGATCGCTGGTTAAGCCACCCAGTCTATGGTATTTTTTTTATGGCAGCCCAAGCTGACTAATACAGGATGTTACCTGGCCATTGGCCCAAGCAGCTTCTCCTTTCTGGGCCTGTCCGTTGTTCATTTCTTGTAATTAGCACTTAAAACCTGCTTTGCCCTCGTTAAGGCTGATTTGTGACTTTAGAATGAGGATTTAACCACCTGACGTAGGATTTCATAGTATAATTTATTCCATGTAACAATGACTTGAACCAAGGATCTTTCCCAGAGTTTGTTTTGAACAAGTTCGACATCTTCACAGATATCATCCTAGCATGACTTAGGACAGCTGGATTCATATTCTGTACGATGACCCTGTGACCCCACATGGCCTGCATTTCTTCTTCTCCTGGGAGGCTTCTGTGATTTGGAGTCTCCAGAACCACAAGATGTGGGTTTGTCTGCTGGTGAGGAATCTGTGTGTAAGTCTGTGGAGACCCAGAGAAAAAGGGAAGATTCCCCAGAATCAGGGCATCAGTGGGTGTGGGGTTGGGGGATGAGAGTTTGTTCTTGTGGGAATAGAGGAGGCTGGAGGATGACAGAGGAGGCTGGGGTATGTGTGTGTGTCCGGCATGAGGTCAAGGGAGGTTTAGAGTAGGGCAGCTTCCATTCTGCAAGCAGAGTCTATTTTTATTGAAGTATAGTCAGTTTACAATGTGTCAATTTCTAGTGTAAAGTATAATGCTTCAGTCATGCATGAACATACATATATTCATTTTGATACTCTTTTTCACCATAGGTTACTGCAAGATATTGAATATAGTTCCCTGTGAGATACAGTATGAACTTGTTTATCTATTTTATATATGTTAGTTAGTATCTGCAAATCTCAAACTCCCAGTGTGTCCGTTCCCACCCCCTTCTCCACCTGGTGACCATAAGTTTATTTTCTGTCTGTGAGTGTGTCTGTTTTGTAAATAAGTTCTTTTTTTTCCTTTAGATTCCACATGTAAGTGATATTATATGGTATTTTTCTTTCTCTTTCTGGCTTACTTCATTTAGAATGACAATCTCCAAGTCCATCCATGTTGCTGCAAGTGACAGCAAAATAAAATAATTACTCTTCTTTATGGCTGAGTAGTATTCCGTTGTATAAATATACCAGGACTTCTTTATCCAGTCATCTGTCAATGGACATTTAGATTGCTTCCATGTCTTGGCTATTGTAAATATTGCTGCTATAAACACTGGAGTGCGTGTACCTTTTTGTTTGTTTTTTGTTTTGTTTTCTTTTTTTGTGGGGGAGGTAATTAGGTTTATCTGTTTGTTTATTCTTAGAAGAGGTACTGGGGATTGAACGCTAGAACTCGTCCATGTTAAGCATGCATGCTGCCACTGAGCTATACCCTCCCGCGTCATGTATCTTTTTGAATTAAGTTTCCCTCTGGATATATGCCCAGGAGTGGGATTGCTGGATCATATGGTAAATCTGTTTTTAGTCTTTTGACGAATCTCCATACTGTTTTCCACAATGGCTGCACCAAACTACATTCCCATCAGCAGTGTAGGAGGGTTCCCTTTTCTCCGTAGCCTCTGCAGCATTTACTGTGGACTTTTGAATGATGGGCATTCTGACTGGTGTGAGGTGATACCTCATTGTAGTTTTGATTTGCATTTCTCTGATAGCGAGTGATATTGAGCATTTTTTCATGTGCCTATTGGCCATTTGTATGTCTTCACTGGAGAATTGCTTGTTTAGATCTTCTGCCCATTTCTGGATTGGGTTGTTTGAATTTTATTATTAAGTTGTATGAGCTGTTTATATATTCTAGAAATTAAGCCTTTGTCAGTCTCACCTTTTGCAAATATTTTCTCCCATTCTGTAGGTTGTTGTTTTTGTTTTCACTATGGTTTCCATTGCTGTGCAAAAGCTTGTATATTTAATGAAGTCCCATTTGTTAATTTTTGCTCTTATTTCTATTGCCTGGGTAGACTTCCCTAGGAGAACATTGCTAAGATTTACATCAGATAATGTTTTGCCTATGTTTTCTTCTCGGAGATTAATCGTGTCTAGTCTTACATTTAAGCCTTTAAGTCATTTTGCATTTATTTTTGTGTTTGGAGTGAGGGAGTGTTCTACCTTAATTGACTTACATGCTGCTGCCCAGTTTTCCCAACATCACTTGCTGAAGAGACTGTCTTTTCTCCATTATATAGTCTTGCCTCCTTAGTCAAAGATTAATTGACCATAGGTTTGTAGATTTATTTCTGGGCTCTGTATTCTGTCCCATGGATCCATATGTCTGTTTTTATGCCACTACCACGCTGTTTTGCTTACTGTATCTCTGTAGTATTGTCTGCAGTCTGGGGGGGTTGGTTATTCCTCCGGCTTCATTCTTTTTCTTCAGTATTGCTTTGGCAATTGAATTGCCTATTTCTGATTGGTTCATCTTTATAGTTTGTAGTTCCTTGTTACAGTGACCTACATTTCTATTGACCATTCTTCTTAATTCAGTTAGCATTTGTATTATCTGCTCTTTGAACCTGAGGTCTAGTAGACTGGTGAGCTAAGTTTCATTCTTTGCCCTTTCAGCAGATTTCTTTTTTCTTAATTGCTAGTAGTTCCTCTGTCTTTTCATTTTATTTGTCTCTGTATGGATTCAGGAGAAACAGTTATCTACTGTGGTCTTGAAGGGGTGTTCTTATGAGTGAGTGTCCCTGTGTAGACTGTGTGTATGCAGTATTTCTGGTTTGAGGGCTGGTTTCAGTATGGATGCCAGCCACTCCTTTCTGAGGGTTTGTGCGCCATTATCCCCTTACAGGGGGGTGTGGTTGATGTGGTATCTAGAGCCTGGGCTGGATGTGAGGTGGGGCTTCCTCTCTGCTCTGTGTCACTGCCCTGTCAGGGGTGGGGTCCACTCCCAGTTGGAGTAAAAGCCTTGAGGGTTGGGTTCGATCAGACTCTGTTGCCCTTGAGTGCATGCCTTGCCCCAGAGGAGGTGATGGCTGAAGCAGGTGCCGCCTGCGTGGTCACAGAGGCTGTGTATGCTGCCTGTGTAGGCTTTCACAGTTCCGCTCAAAAGCAGCCCAAGGCTGCGTCCTTTTCTCTGTTTATTTGGCCCAGATCTAGTGTAAGGCTGTGGTGTGGAAGGGGTTGGGCTGTTGTAGCTGCAGGAATTGAGGTGGCTGTGCTGCCACTTGAGATCTGGGCTGCTTCTGTTGCAAACTTCTTTGAGGACCTGTCTGCCCCAGATCTAGCCCTAAGCTGCTGTGTGGGGTGGGTAGAGTAGGGTGCTCTTGCTGGGAGACCTGCTGAGTATGCCTAAGAGCATTGACAATGGGCATCACTGCCCCACTCAGACCACACCCCAGGCCCTCTGGGCTGTCTTGCATAGCTAGACGACTTCTCTCCCAGGGCCTGTCTGTCAGCCCTTAGGCACTCTGGTCCTGTGTACCGCCTTGTGCGCAAGCTGAGAGTGTCCACTGTGAATACTACCACCGCCCCGTGTATGCATGGACTGTGGCCTCCAAGACCCTGCCCAGATCACACCCCAGGTGCCCTAGTCTGTTTCTGTGCAGCTAGACCGAGTCTTTGCCAAGATCCTGTGGCAGGCTGTGGTATGGGGTGAGTGGGGCTGGAGTGGTCACCCCCCTCTGACTGGGAAGTGAAGCAAGGTGGCTGCTGCCAGTGCAAGGCTCTCTCACTCTGACTATTTGTAAGCCAGCGCATGTGCACCCTTGGTAAGTAAGTAGAGCCTAGGCTTCTCCAGCCCTTCTAGCATCTGTCTCAGTGAATTTCCCAGGAGGCATGGGGGCCTGTCTCCTCCACGTAGGACCCCAGGACTGGGATGCTCAGATTATGGCTCAACCTGCTGACTCCCCAGGGTGAGGGTCCACCTGCATAGACCTTCTCCTCCTTACAGATCCCTCCCAGGGACACAGGTCCTGACCTGATGCCTTCTGCCCCCATCCTACCTGGTTACGTGGAGATCTTTCGCGCAGCCTTGGTTATATAGGAGATCTTTTGCTATTCTGCAGTTTTATGTGAGAATTGTTCCACATATAGTCATATTCTTGTGTGTTTGTGTGGTGAGGTGAGCTTCATTTCCTCTTACTTTGCCATCTTGATCCTGCCTCAGACTCTGAGCTTCCTAATGCCAGTCTGTCTTTCCTATTCTTACATACTCAGCCTAGGGACTAGTGCAGAAATTGGAAATAAAGCAGGCAAAGAGCAACTTTATTTCTTTATACACATTCTGCTTTAATAGCCACCAAAAAGACTGTTTCATTTCCTCTCACCAACCCTGTCCACCAGTTATATTGGCCTCCAACGTACCACTATAGCAACATATATAAATATATATCATACATTTATACACATACACACATTCTAAAGCACTGTGAAGACACAGACTAGGCTTTAGGACAACTGGTGAGTGCTCACATGTCACTTACAAGTGATCACTGGTTTGCTTTACTCAAGATTTTCAGTGGCTTAGTGTGGCCATTCATCCCCAAATCCAAGAGGGAGGTTAAGATGACCAAATGGAACAGCAAATTTAGAATGAGGTCAGTAAACTTTTGGAGATCATATGAGAATAGAAATAGGAAGTACCAGGGTAAGCATGAGATGGCATCTGCAAGTCAAAGCTCTCACCACGTGGATCCCAAGAACTCGGTGCTGCAGTGTAGACTGACGCCAATCCTGACCGACCCAGCTGTGCTGGCCCCCGGTCAGGTCATCGGGGCCCCGTCAACACTGTCTGTCAGGGCATCGCCGCTCAGTCGTGTGCTTTTAGATCTGCCGAGGGGCTCCAGTGTCAGAACCACAGCTCCGATCCTAGGAAGCAGGTCCTGTCTGCCCTGAGTTGACCATCTGAGGATCAAGCTGAGGTGAGAAATGTGCTGTTGCTGGTTCCCATGGCACTGGGGCGTCCAGAAGCAGTGTCACGAAGTCCTCTACAAACTATGCGTGTTTTGCTCAGTGCTGGGCCAAGTGGACCTTGGCTGGTTATTCCACAGCTGCAGGAAAGGCCCACTGCCTTTTGGCACTGCCCCACCAGGCGTCATCTTGGACTCCTTCCAGACCCTCCAGTAGGTGTGGAGGAGTGAGACTCATATCCTCCTCAGCAGACAGGGAGCTGTGCAAAAGTGGGGCAGGCCCATCCTGCCTGCTGTTTTAAGGACCTCTGGTGGCTTCGCTTCTTGCATGGCTCCTGGAAGGCAAGCGTCACAGGACTGAAGAGCCCGGCACTGCCCTTAGGGATTTTACCTGGAGACCAAAATTGCATAAAGTAAGAAGGCATTATCAGGCCCTACTGGTGGCTAACTGAGGCTGCAGAGAGAGCTGATTGGTGACAGAAGCCAGGAGCTCCGTGAGAGCCTATTAACAGGATGAGCTGAGGGGGTATGCTGAGGTCTGGAGGAGCAACTGGTGCCACCAGGTTAGTGGAAAAGCCCCCCACACCCTCCTGTGGTGATACGTCTGCTCAAAGCCACTGCACACCAGGTGGCATGATCCTACCACTCCCTCTTGAGGGACCAGTTCCCTCTCCAATTCACCTTGGAGCAAAAGGATGGCTTTTGTGATAAACAGGAAAACAGCTTAGCATGAAACATGCACATATAGAAACAGCCTGTTGGAGGAAGGAGAGGGCATTTTGCAGGGAAGTCCCCCTTTTGTGTCCTGTGACTTAAGGAGGAGTGGGACGGGCCACGTCAGCAGGGACATCAGAGACCTTCTTGGTGCCACCTCTTACAGATGAGGGGCAGCAGGCTCACAGAGACTGAGGTCAGCAAAAGCCACACAGCCAGTTAGTGACAAGCCTGGGATTAGAACTCAGTCCTCGGGCCCTTTCCAATGACCTAGCAGAAGTCGAGAGGACTCTTCCAAATTAGGGAAGCCAGCGGGTACCAGAGGCTATTGGGTTACCTTTGCTGGGACAGGAATAAGGCTTTACAGAGGCAATCCTGTAAGTGTTCTTCTAAAAAGGCTCAGGAAAGAAAGGAATCATCAGAGAAAAACAAAAGGAATTAGCACACAAAAAGGCAGAGTTAAATTATGGCCCAACCCATTTTGACACTGTGAGGTCAACATTCTCTAGATTACAGTTTAGGAACATTCCTAGGCATATGCTCAGTTACTTATGGTAAAGCTTCGATGGCCAGTGTAAAAGGTTTAATTTCTGATTTTTAAGTCATTTCTTAACACCTCAAGTTTTCTTCAAAGTGGTTCCTAAAGAAGGTGTTAGTGTTTTCAATAAACAGAGAATGTCTCCCATATATGTAAAATCTTCCCTTTAGTTTATTACCCTGTTCTTTTTTCGATCAGTAAGACCCAATGATTTTCTTTTGTGTTGTTGCTTGAAGAAAACTCTGCCAAAATCCCAATGCTGTTCTCAGCTCCATACTGTATAGTGAAATCTGTTTAGTAGGCTGTATCTTGCAGTTATTTTTTCATAAAGTGGTACAGGAAACCCCAGAACACATGAGTGACCTCAGGATCCCTTTACTGAAATCTTAACACAGAGGCAGACCCCTTATGTCCTCTGACCTCGAGAATCAACTGAATTGCATTTCTCCACACTCTTGACTTGGCATGAAGGAGAGAATATTGCAGTAAAGAGAAGGTGATGACAAAGTGAGAGTGAACCTAGATGGCAGGGGAGGTTGCTGATTGGGGTGGGAGTGCTGATGGGGTGGAAATTGGACAGATGCTCATTGAGGACCTGTGCTCCTGCAAGTGGACCAGAAGTCTCTCCTGGAAGGTCAGGGAAGGTCAGAGATGACCTCCCGACTCTGATGACAGATGCTGAAGGGTTTGAAGCAGGCTCTATGGCTCTGACTAATGCTGTGGTTTCCTTACCTCCAAATTAGTCCTTGCCTTCTTCAAAACATCGTGTGTCCGGGTCACTGAAAAACGAAAACAGCCCCACAAGGGAGAAGTTACCAGGGGGGCCCATACTTGCCTTGGGTGTGTGCTCTAAAGCTTTCTTTCTGGCCACTCAGCTTGGGGTCTCCTGCTGCCCCCCAACACCACCCCCAGCATCCATGATTACTGATAAAACGGGAGGTTCACGGATGTCACATCAGTCTCCCCCTTTCCCTAGCCTCTCTGGTCACTCTGCATCCACAGCACAAGCGGGGAGTCTGCAAGTTCCCCCATCTTGTGTCCTATTCCGTGGTAGGGGGACACCCACACTGGCTGAAGATGAACTGCTCCATGCTCTCCTTCTGCTGGTTGGCAGTCTTCAGACGCTCTGCCGTGCTCTGAAGGAGACTCTCCTGTTTGGATAGTTTGGTTTTCAGCTCTAGAAGCTCCCTTTTCATGGACTCTCCCTGGGAAGAGAAACAGGCTCTCTGTCAATGGTCAGAAATCTGAAAGCCCCCCGGGCTTTGTGGCTCCTAACAACCCAAAATAGGATTTTACAATCTTCTCAACTATTTTTGGACTCAATTCTCCCTACCCCACCAGTTAAAGCATCTAAAACCCTCCGGCAGATGTCAGCTCAGAATGAGGCCATTAGGTATGAACACTGAGAAGCTGGAAGCCCCCGTGCACGTTAGCACAGGCTACACTCCTGTTGCTGCACAGGACCTGACTCCAGGCCAGCTCTGAAACCGTCAGCTGTGAACAGGAGCTCAGATTTAGTGTTGACATTAATCATATCACTTGGGCTACACAAGTAAGACTTGGTTGTTAGGAATATGGTGACTGGCAAGACAGGGCTGGCCTGAAACAGTCTGCAATTTTGTAAATATCCCTGCCAACTTCAAAATGGAAAATCACCCCCTCCTCTGGAATTAGCATAGTTGGGTCTCCTAAGATGTCAGGTGTCAGTGATATTAGTCTGGAGTTAGAACCCCTGGGAGGGGATCCTGAAACCTGGCTATTCAAGGTCACCAACCAGAGAGCTGGCTTGAGAGCACCCGGGGGAGGTTGACTCTCCCCTGGCCTGACCTGGAGACTGAAATTTAAGTGATTTGTTGGGATTCCAGTGGGTGGCTAAAAGAGGCTGGTCAACTCATGATGACATTCTGTGATCCTACCTGATTTGTGGAAGTGGGGTGGGGTGAAGACAGAAGTTCTTGATGTTTTAACGTGTCCCTGAACTTGAGCTCAGGCAAACATCAGACAGGTAAAGAAAGTGAACATGAATGGGTTATCAGAGCTCTCCTGTCTCTCCCTCCTCCATATCCTCTCCTTTTCCTCTTTAATTAGTTATCCCAGGAGTCAGGGGTCAAAGGAGAGGGGATGTCATCAGAGCTGTGCTGAAAGCAGCCACCATGGAGGAGAGGTCTCCTTTCTCTGGTCCCCTCTGTCCCAATTGACCATTCAGCTCCTGATCTTCAGGGTCTGCAGACTGTGGAGGCATAAGGATTTTGGGGGGGCAGAACGAGTAGATGACGCTGGCCTCTTACCGACTTTCCATGCAGTGCAGAACCATCGGAGCTTGGCAAGGCTGCTCGCCAGAACACGGTGAGGAGGGAGGCTGCCTCCTCCAGCCGGTGATGCAGGGCATTGGTGCTGCTCTGAAGCTCCTGGATGCCTTTGCTGCCCATCGCCTGGGAAAAGGGGGAGGTAGCCATGGACATCCCTGGGGCTGAGCAATCACTTTTTTTTCCTGTGAGCACAGGCCCCAGCTTCCTTTGTGAGTGAGGCACAGACAGGGACTTGCTTGAACCTGTGAAACCCTTTTCTAACCCTGAATCTCAGGATCTCTGACCTCAGCAGGGCCCTCCCACTTGCAAGAATTCATTTGATTCCAGCCTTCCCCATACTCTTCAGCTCCTAGTCCTGCACATGCTCTGGAGTTTAAGGTCCCTAATTTTTGCACTGTGCCCTGCCCTAATTCACACCTCATGCTACAAATGGGCTGAACCATTTGTAGCTCAAAGGATTGAGGTGCTGCTCCCTTTACCTGACATGCCCTCTTCCCCGGAGAACGTACACATCCTCTGTGGCATCCCCTGTGCCAGTAACACCCAATTCTCGGTTCATGCCCTCACACCCAGAGTGCAGCTTCTAACATTGTGCCTGGAGCCCCTTGTTATGCTTATGTAGTCAGGTGTGGGGCTCCCTCCCTAGTGAGGGGGCTCCTGGGCACAGGCCTCTCCCTGAGCATCCATGCGTCTCCAGTGGCTCAGACAGCACCGCAGCTGGGGGTGCCTGGTCTCTCCTGGTGAAGGGCTCTGAGATCTGCTTTCTGCCCTCCTCCCCGGCTCAGTCTGAACCAGGAAATTCCATGGCTGCCATGTTCCTCACTCCTTCCGCACATTTAGCCCATATCGACGCAAATTTTCAATTTCTAGCAAACTGATTAAGTGATTTTCTTCTGCCCAAGGATGGCCATGTGCCAGCATGACTTTAGCAGATAATAAGCTACCAAAGGGTGCTCAGTACAGTCCCATGTGTATGTCAACACTTTAAAAATGCTCTACTGATGAGGACGGCAGTGCTGCACAGGCTTTTCTATGGTTCTGAGTGGAAATGCCAAGTCAGCTACATCTGGAACAGAGCAGAGCTTATCGTGAAATTAGCAGATGAAGACAAAAGGCCCAACTGGGTGTAAATGGAACATATATCCTCAGCTGTTGGGAGATGTGAAGCATGGGGAAAAAAATAGCAGAAGGAGCTAAAATCAGAAGAAGGAAGGGCATACGGAAAATATGCAAGAAAGAGGTCTGTAATGGAACGATGTAATTACCTCTGTGCCCGGAGCTTCAAGGCCAGGGAGGTTGCAGGCTGATCTCGTGAGAGATGCTATCTTCTTGACCAGCAGTCTGCCCTCCCCGATCTGCTGTCTTAGGACGCTGTAGTCATCAATGTGGCCATGACGTGGCGGCCATGCTTATTGGCAAAGGAGCCGTCAGTAGCATCACCCTCCAACTTGGGAGGGGTCTTTATTCCAGGAGAAGCATCCGAACCCAGCTCTGAACAATCAAACCACAACAGCACAAAAGCACTGTTATTCATAATGATTCCTTAGTTCAATACAAAAGAGAAGTCAAATAATGAAAGGGGGCAGAAATAAGACAGTCTTGGAAAGTACAAGCATGGTGTGAAATCCTTATATATTCTGGGTTCTACATTTTTATAATCTTTCTTATATCCTCTCATAATGATAAAATCGCCAGGAGGCAAATTTTATCCTTATTGACAAATGAAATATTCAGGACATATATTATACACACAAATTTTTAACTACGGGGTTGAGAAGACACAGATAAGGAAATGAAGCTGGACCCAGAGAACACTTTCAAAAATTGGGTGACTGCAGTGAGGCAACAGCAGAGCAATCGGAAAACAGCACGAGGAAGAAAGGCAGCACAGAAGGTGCAATGAGCAGGGCTAAAGGCCTTGGGACATGCAGAGAAAAATCTCTAAATTTAGATAATGCGTATACAGAGAAACAAAGGTTACTCGCACTAATAATTTTCCATCGTCAGTCCCTGAGTCCTGTAGTTGCCTTATTTACCATTTGTCCTATTAAAAGTTGTGGTCTCAGAGCCAGGAGCAGCGGAAGAAGAGCTGGGGAAGACCACAGCTGGAGAATTCATGCCCACGTCCCGAACTGGAGGGGAGGCAACTGAATCTAGGGAGTCAAGGTAACCACAACTTTAGGAACCCTGGGAACACACTGCTCCCCAAGCACGTGCACAGCCTAGTCTTCACCACCAGACAGTAAGGCAAGAGGACCCCCCTCTTACATAATCATCACCCATGTACCACATTTAAAAGCAACAGTAAGCAGATCACTTAGTTTGGAACAAAAGGAGGTTCCTATAATTCACAGAGCAACTTCTAGTTTGAAAAATTACTAGATATACTTTTCTTACCCCAGTTTTTGAATATAATTTTGTACGCAGTGTCCAGTGCAGTGCTTTGAAACTAAATATAAATATGCATAAATATATGCAGTATATATGGTAAAAATATTTGATCAAAGAATGAATGGATTTATGGGCCATTAAACTCAGCACTCTAACCACCATTGTGATGAGTGGGGACTGGGAAATATGCAGTGGTGTGAGAAGAACAGGCGACAGAAGCCTTGGTGAGTTAGAGACGCCCTCTTGGAGGCCAGGCAGCAATCCTGCAGGGGAGGAATTGGGAAATATCACAAAGAGACAGGAATGATTCTGCTCAGGCAAATGTGGCCTAGAGCCTGCTTTCTGGCTCAGGCCTCTGCACTGGACAAGGAGGAGGAGGAGTGACTGAGCCAGCAGGGCAGAGTCCTGGCTCAAGTGGTGGGGAGGCAGTGAGTGGGGAAAGCCTTGTTAAAGGGATGAAAGGGAGACACAACTGAGCATGACAGCCGCACGGTAGCCCGAGTATGTGAGGCATCCACCTAATTTTAACCAGAAATGTTTTATGTGCCAGGCATTTTGCTTGGTGGTCCACGTACGCTTTCTTATTTAACGGCCACAGCAACATGATTGGGGGAAATCACCTTCATTGGACAGATAAGGTCATTGATACATGAATCTCGCAGAACCAGAAAAAAAAAAACAAAAAACGGGTAAACCAGGCATGAAAGTGTAAAAGCTCATCTTTAGATAATCCAGAGCAGAATGGTTCCCATTTAGAATAAAATTGAGGACATGTCCATAGTGGTGAGTGGAGATGGTGAATTAAATGGTCTATCAAAAGGAAAAAAGAAGAGGAAGTAGAAATGAATGTGTCAATATTCATTGGGGCGGTATTGACACTCATATTAAAACCAGAGGACATGAGACTGATTGATGAATGATACTGAGAAGAGCGGGAGAGAACTGTGTAAACATTTGTATCTGGAGAGGCAAGCCGGGGGCAGGGCAGCAGAAGTGGGTGACTATACCTGGAACAGCACCACCACCTCCCACTGCCTTCCTACAGCCAGGGTTTCCTCAGGGACAGGAACGTTTTGCCACATGGCTGAGTTCCCCTCATGTTAGGCAGAGGAAGCCAGGCCAGAGAGTCTGGGAAGGCCAGTAATACCAAGACACGGCATGGTGAGGCAGAGGGAGCACAGACTGGAAACCACAAGTTCTGCTTTGAGTCCTGGGTTGGTCTCTCAACTCCTGTCAACCTTAACATGTCAGCTAATGTCTTAGTGCCTGAGTTTTCTCATGTGAAATACAGAGACAGTAAAACCTACCCTACCTGTGATGAAATGATTTGAAAAATTATTTGAAAGCATGTAAAATTTAAAGCACTCCACAAATACAAGGAATAGACATTAACATACATAGCTGTTAATTCTTAAGCATTTCTTATTATGCCAGGCACTTGTACATTATTTCATTTAATGCCCCACATAGCCATGCACAGTATATATTAATATAATCTTCATTTAAAGATGAGGAAGCTAAGGCTTAAATAGCCTGAGGAGTTTAAATTCCAGGCAAACACCTATAAATCGCAAACTCAGAATCTGGAGCCAGATCTTACCCTAAATCCCACTCTCTCACTCGGGCACTGTATTGAAGCATCTCTGATTTCACCCCGACCTTAAGGAGCATGGAAGAGGCAAGATTGTGCCTTCCACCACAGACATCCCGGGGACCTCCCCACTGGCTGAGGGCTTCCTGATCCCCTTTTCCTTCCTACCTTGGAAGAGCGGCTGCTTGCTTCCAGGGTCAGGGCTGACAGGGAAGAAGGGGCTGAGGCCGGCTTTGCTGGCACCTCCATCCAACTGCTGCTCGAGCTGCACTCGCAGACAGTTGTTCACCTGAATGCTCTGCTCCAGCTGCCCTCTCAAAGCTCGGATCTCTGCCACCAGGTGGCTCAAGTCACTGCTCAAAGGGACTTGGTGACAAGCATCCCAAGTGTAAGCTCTAAGGAGAGAGAGGAGGGCTCTGGTAGCACTGATTCTTTCCAAGCATCTGTCAGAACACTTCTCTGTGACATTCCTTCCTGCCAAGGACCACAGTGTCTCAGGGTCCCAGGCAACACAACTGTGATGGAGATGTCCCTCTTCCAGTGGGGGGGCCTGGCACACACTGAGATGGCGCACACTCCAGTCTAGAGTTTCCCTGAGGCTCAAATGACCCTTGTGCACCCGGAGGGCATTTGATTGGCAGGTGAAGTCAAGCCTATTATTTTACCTCTCTATTAACCTTAGTCCTGCAGGCTAGAAACAGGGTCTTCCAAGATAGGTGTACTGAACTAGAGAAGGGAAGGTGCTGAGGGAGGAGAGTCGATGATTTCCACACTCAGGGGTCAAAGGGGAGAGGAAGAGAAAGGCCTCGGGTCTTGGGCAGCAGGTAAGAATGGGAGTGGGGTACCACAGACCAAGGATCATAACTAATTGGACTTCTCAATTTCTCCTTGTTTGTTTGTTTGTTTTTTTATCTCCACTCACCACCCGTAGTCTGTTTCTGTGTACTGGGGAAGAAGAGATTAAACAAATATTCTACAAGACCACAACTGTTCATCTAAAAACTATGAAGCCAAATGTTCTTTCAAAAGATGGAATTTGTTTGGGTTTTTAGCAAGGCAATAGGATGCAAATACCATCTAACACATGCACCCAGTTGCATCTGGGCCATAGGTCCAGAAACTAAATTTTTTTGTTTTTCCAAACACATTCATAGTCCTGTAATGAGCTATGCGAATATTCTCACTAAATGAGATAAATGAAGACTATGAATATTCTTTCATCAGTTCAGTTAGGATTTGTCACCAAATGTGTGTATTAAAAAGATTTTAATTCAGAGTTCTTATTGGGTCATAGAGTTAAGGATAAGGGATAATGGGGCCTTAGTGGTAGGAGCTTTGAGATGAATCCTGAAAGACCCATTATAAGGGAGCAAGACATGAAAGGGGAGGTAGCTGAGGATGAAGTGGTTTCCAGATACCAACCCCAAAGTTCCATGATGCTCCTCCCTTTTGTTCTTTTCTGAAATCCAAATTCTCACAAATTGTTGCTTATTATTTAAAATTTTTTCATCTATTTATTCTCCTTCATCTTCTGATTACACCTTATATGAGACCCTCCACACTTAACACCCATAATATCACTACACCCATTCAAACAGGTTTCCCTGATTCTAATGTTGGACTCCCAACTCCAGTATGTGACACCAGTCTTACTATCTTAAAATTCTGTTTCCATCATGTACCCATTTTGCTTGGAAAATATACTCATTTTCCGTTGCCTACTACACAGAGTAAATTGTCATCCTACCTCGTAGGCCTTCTATATACTGGCAACTCTCCTTTCAACTAATCTGACTCCATTCTCTTGCCTTCAATACAAAACTCCCCTCTAGGCTGGTTGGTCTTCCCCCTGACCCAGCACTTCCATGACTTTGTACATAAGCTGTTCTGAAGCCTGCTGTGCTTCTTTAATTCTTCAAGTTCTCGATCAACTTCTCATCAACAAATTAGAAAACTCAGTCACATCTGATGAAGATTCAAATTTGGCTGAACAGTGAAATTATAATAAACCATAGTACTTAAGGAGCTTTTAAACATATAGTCAAAAAACAAACAAACAAACAAACAAACAAAGAGTTGAAAAGTTCAGGGAGTCAGCATCCCATCCAAAGCAAGAACTTTTTCAACGGGATCCTTGAAAAATCATCTCTTTCTATTTAAACGGGGCTTGGATAGGAAGCCGACTGCTTCGAAACAGCCAATCCATCACTAGAAGGCTTTAGTGGGAAGGAAAGCGTTAACTGTGCAGATCCCAATTCCATTGCCCTTCACCCTCTGGCCCTTGTTCAGCCCTCTGAAGGGATAACAACACATCAGCTCCTCTTCACCTGACAGTTCTTCAAATATCTGAAGCCCGTTCTCATAGTCATATGATCTTTTCCAAGCCTACAGTTTTTTAGTTTCTTCAACCAGTCTGAGATATTTGGTCCCTGTCTTCATTACATTCCCTTGTTTGTCAATGTCCCTTTTACAAGATGGCACCCCACAATCTAACAATATTTCTGACATGGTCTCTCCATGTGGACAGCACAGCTGTACCACTGTGGTCTCAGGTTAACTTGGCTTTTCTAGCAACTCTGGCCTACAACTTCCTTGTGTAAATGTGTTTCTACCTAACTCCCCCGTCCTCAAGCCCACGAGTGGCTACAGAGCAAGATCTCCCCTTCCTGTATATCTACCACCGATATTTTTAACCAAAGTCAGGAGTATTTTTAATCTTTGCTAGATTTCATCACATTGACATCAGCCCTCTGTTCTAGCCTACTTGGAGTAATTGTGTTTAGAATGCCCTCCCCATTTGAAGAAGAATGGGGAAATGTTAATAAGATTCTCAAATACTAGCAGGTAGCAAAAATCCTCACTACAAGAGTTTAAAATTTAAATCTAGGCTGAAAATATAGGTCCTGTTAGTAGTATTTCTGAAATTTTTAAAAAGTCTTTTAATTTTCTCAGTGAGGAAAGGTCAGGGTGGGACCAGGTTGCGTGGGTGGTCAGAATTCACAACATTTAAGATGTTTTCAAATGATGATACCACCAGGGCAGTTGTGTTAAAAATGGAAATCATTATATAATCTGGAGTTTGATTCGCTTATCTGAGACCATCTAGGTGGGTGAGTTTGATGCCTGTGGCCGACTTTTAAGGACATTAAGGCTGGATCTTGCTCATGTCACCAACCCCTGGGCTTTGTGTGTGAGAGCTCCCCTCCCTTCCTATTGGGAGCCTCAGTGAGTGAGGTTTTTTCTGAGACAGACCTCTGTAGGTTTCCAAGATCTCCACAACTCCCAAGGTAAAGACTTCACCAGGATCCTTAGCAAGAGCAGGCAGCTCACAGGGTGGGGAAGAGGCAGATACACATACCTTTCAGCCCCTTCCTGGAACTGCCATAAAGTGCCTCGTAGATCTGTACCTCCGACTGGAGGGACTCGAAGAGCTGCTGTTTCTCTTCACACTGTTGCTGCAAGAGGGCCAGCTTCTGCTGCAGCCTGCCAGGAGACAAGCAAGGGCCCGCTGAGCTTAGGGACCCCTTGGCCACACCAGGGCAAGAGCCTGTGAACCAACTTTTGCATCACAGAGTTTTAGCCCTAGACATCAAGTCAGAGGTCATGAAGACCATCACTTTTATTTTACAGATGTAGCAACAGAGGCTCAGAGAGGGAAAGTAACTCTGCTTGGAGTCATGCCATTAGCTGCAGGACCCAGGACATGCCATCCGGTATTCTCACTGCCCCTACAGTGCTCTTTTCACGCTGACAAGCAGTTACAGGGTCTGTGCTGGGAACTAGCGTCATGGCTGGTATAGAAGCTTCCCAGGTCACGATGAGACTCATGTCCTCAAACTAACTGGAAGCAGTAGAACGTACTTTCTCCAGTATCTAATATGCTGAAGCCGCTATAACACGGTTTTACCCTCTCAACTTTGCAATGAAAAAGGCATTCCCAGAGAAGTCCTTCCTTCTTTTCAAAGTCACCCATAAATCTGGAATAGCAGAGAGGAAATTGAGGCTTCCAAAAAGGACCATGAACTGTCTTGCCAATATCCTTTTTCCTAAATCTTAAGATGGAGCCACCTTCTTTATGAGTGGGCTTCCTCTTACTTGGAGTCTTTCTCATGGAGAGACAGTCGTTCCTCCTGGAAATGCAAGATTTCCTGCTGCTTCTCCTTCAAGTCTTCCAAAAGCTGCTGCCGTCCCACCTTTTGGTGCTCCAGCTCCATTTCCAGCTCTTGAAGCCGAGATCGAGAGGTCAGCAGAGCCTCCCTCAGGCATTCTGTTTCCTGGGAGCGCTCTGGTGAGCAGAACACAGGAACATTTATATTGTGGGGCCAGAGGTCAGCAGAAAGATGAGCCCAAGCACATCCACCCTGACAAACAGAACTAAGGTAAAAGGAAGGCCAGCATATGCTGCAGCCTGCCAGGGGAGGCGATGCGAGTGTCTACCCACTGGATCCACACACTCTGGGGAATGGGGAACCGGTATCTTTGCAATGCCCTTGACCCTCTGATTTAATATGACCTACTTTGTTTCACAGAAGACATTCTGGTTTCTAATGCTATTTTCTAAGTGCTCACATACCTTCTGTGCAATAATCTATTCTAGAGTTTTGCTAACTCAGGTTTTTAGAATGTATTATTTTCATCATTTCAAAAATGGGAACATCTGTCCTTTCCTGGGCTTGCAGCCTCTCTCTGATCATCATGATTTCTCAAAGACTATCAACAGGAACTCTGAGAATAAGGTTCCAGTGCTGTCAGTCCTCTGGGGTGGAATCACCTGGGCCTGGCAGATGGTGCTCACTTACACCTTACTACCTTCTCACCTGTAAGTCTGGGCGAGTCTTTCCAGGCAGCAATGGTAGTTTAGTAGTTCTGCCTTCTCCCTTATCTATGACGTTCATTATCCTCCCAAGCAGCGACCTTTCCTCTCACACCTTATTGCTCTGAAGAGGCTAATTCAGAAATATCTCTTGATGTCTTTTTCCTTTTCCACAAGCATTCTTTCATTCTGGGCTTAATCCTCTTAGCCACTATTCTTTATCTGTTATGGTTATTTAATAAATATTTGTAAATAAAAATAATTTGTAATTAAAAATATATCGATTGCATCCAGTCAAGTAACACTATGGTCAACTGCCTCCAGCTGCACACAGGAAGTGATGCTCACTCGTGGATGCCCACTGAATAGTGTTGGGAAAGCTCGGGAGGACATTCTGCTAACACGTCCAGAAATAATCATGAAGATTGGTGACCAAGGAGGAACCCAGAGTGTATGAATAGGGAGTTGGTGGGGAGATGGTGAGGAGATGTGGGGATAGCATATCAGCACTGGGAGGGGCACTCAGAGCAGCAGCAAAGTCTGGAGAAACCTGAGAGGGTGTGTAGGCTCTCACGTTCCTTCCTTTTCTGGTTCCAAACCAGCTGTGATTTTCAGGCAGGTAGAACAGATACCCACAGGTATCCAGTTTGGTAGCTAATGACTGTGAATATCTGCAGGAAGCTCTGCACAGAAGTGGTGGATTTCCTAGAGCTCCTTGTCCCTGCAGCATAGGAGGCTGAGGGCCCAAGGCTGGGAACTGGCAGGAAGTAGCCCTTTCTAGACTGAGAATAGCTATGGAGGTTTTGGGCTGGTGGATCTGGGTAGCTCTGTTCTCTCCACTTTCTCTCTTGGCTGCTCCAGTGGGTGATCAGTGTGGCCAGGGAAGAAAATGGCCTGAGACTGACCACACTTTGTGGCTTTTGATCACTCACCTCTGGAAACATGACTCAGCTGAGCCTGAAGGCTTCGGTTTTCCTCCCTAAGGACTCTGTTCTCACTGTAGAGCTGAGGTGTGGACTCCAGGCCTGGACTGTAGAAGTTAGAGGTGGATCCTGTCCCGAAAAGTGCAGGCAGACAAGTTACAACTTTGGGTCACAGAAGCTCTCAAAACTGCCCGTTCTGTCCCAACCCAGCAGAAACCCCTGAGGACTGGAGTCCTGGGCCTAAAGCCTGGTGGGCCAAATGCCTGATTTTCCTGTGCCTCCTGTGGATGGGTTCTTCGCATGCATGATCCCATATCCTGGCCGTAGTTGTTCAGGAGGCTCTTTGCCCTAAATAGCTGGTGCTGGGGTGGTGGCAGGAGAAGGGTGTGTGGAACGGACAGTGTCCGAGTGTCAGCAGCCTGGGAGGAGGGTGTGTGGAGGAAGGCAGCCTTGGTAAGTGGCTGGGGCAGGACCCGGCAGACCTGGGTCTACCACTTGTCAGTCATAGGACAAGGGCCCAGAGAAGTCAGCAGGCAGCATATGAACAGATTAAGGATGGGATGAGAAGTCAGAGGATTCCTGGGATCAGACCTGGTTAGTTCTTCCATGAGGAAAGTTACTCTTTGAGCTCAGATACATCTACAAAGTGAGGAGAATAGAACTTGTCCCCTCCCCTTACTGATTGCAAAGAGCAAGTGGAGAAAAGCAAACCACCATGCTTTGAAACCTGCAAACTCCCCCTAAGGCCTGACCTTCAGAAGTTCCCTAGTTACGACCAGAAGTAGAAGACCTGAGCCTCTCCTACCGCTTCCGCGGGCAGTGGAGCTGAGCCTGTGTTCCAGCTGCTCCCTCAGGCGGTCATTAATGCAGATGGACTCCTCCAGGCGCTGGCGCAGGTTCCGGATTTCACCCAGATGCTCCTCCAGCAGGTCAGCCCCTGCAGCCATCCCACCAGGACAGCAGGAGGTGGGAGATGGAGAATCCTGGTCACTAGTGGGGCCCACTTGGGAGATGGGCTCAGCCAGTGGTCTCTCAGCAAGATCCCTAAACATCACCATCCTCTCTCACAGGCACCCATGAGCTCAGGTGACTGTTTAAACAGTAAATTGGCTTCAAAAAACTGGACAGCCTGGGGCTAGGCAAGCCCCACAGGCCCCTTCCCATGCAGGGGTACGTGTAACGGAGTTGTAAGGGTACGTGTACAGTTACTTGGTTAACTGGTAAGTGTAAGGGGTTTCACATGGTTTAGAAAAATAGCTGAAGGCTGTGGACATCAGTCTAGCACACGGAAAGGTGTGGCTGTTTCCTGAGTGCGACTTCGGGTGTTATAGAGAAGGCCTTACTCTACCCTAATACCTTTCCTCTTAGTGATTCTTGACTAAACATTCTTTAGCAAGGGACAAAGCCCTTCCTGCACCTGTAGAGAGAAGGCCTAAGGTAAAAGTTAGTACATCATGTAAACTCATCCTGTGTGGTTAGTGACTGACAGTCTGCTTCCCTTACATCACTTTGCACATGGAAGGAATAAAGGAGCCTGGGCTGATATAGGGATCTGGAGTCTGACTATAGGGGAGGAATCAACACCCGCAAGGAAGGCTAAAAGATGCAACAAAAAGCAGGGGGAAAGGTGCCAATGACACACTACATCAACTGCCTCATTTTGCTTTGAATCCAGCCTCTTTCTGAAAATTACAGCTCTTCCTGTTGGAACTGGGCTGCATCCCAGCATTCACCTGTATAGCTCCACCTCTCCAGTTAGTGTGATGTCTCTGGCCCCTGACTGGGAGAGCTAGGAGTGAGAGGGAGAGTTTAAATGGGTTTGTACACAGGATATACATATGGGGGGGGGGGAGCTGTGTAGAAACAGCCTCGCTTCTGTAACAACTCCTGACTGACGGAAGAATGTTCTGTGAATGTTGGTGTCTGGCATTGTGGAAGGACGGAAAGGGAATCAGGATGGAGGGAGAGAGAAGGACATGAATGTGAGTGCACAGAGGTAGCCCCTGACTTTCCCAAACCCCTGCAGAGCACCGAGGTCCTGGGCCGGGAAGATGATGGATGTACTTAGAAAGGACTAAGTACTGATGAGGTGCTTTCATTTTATCCCCACTGTGAACCAGGGCCTAGAGGAGAAGGGAAAGCAGCCCTGCCCAGGCAGGAAAGAAGTGGATTCTAAATGAGATTTCGTCTCACAGACTGATCTGCTCGGCTTTGTGCTTTACCTGTGGGTTTGGAGTTAAGCTGGTACATGGATGATCCTGAGGATAGATCCCCAGATATGCTCCCTTTCTGAGGCCTCATCATGTCCCACTGGCCACTACTGCCCAGGTACCCAGGCTCCGGGATTCTGCTCGGGTCTACGGTGCCCCTTGGAGGAGAGTGGGGCCCGGCACGGTTGAGGTATTGGGAAGAGCTGGCTTCTAGATGGTTGCTCTGCAGTGTGGCTGGGCAAGCAAGATGAAGAGTGTTGACACCTGGGCAGAAAGAAACATGAGTGAGAAGCAGAGTATCAGAAAAGAAGCTTCGGCAAGGAAGTGTGTGATTGCTGAGAGCAGACACTAGAGGGGACACGTGGGCTATCAGAGATCCCAGTCCACTGCGGAATACCAGTTGGATGAGGACTCACACACTAGAGGCTCTTTCACCCCTTATATTTACTATCGTGAGACGCCAAGATGTAGAGGAAGAATAAAGGATGGGAAAGTCACCAGTGTACACAGAGGAAGAGTCCAGTGGCCCTACTCCTGGCTCCCTCTGTAGTTCCTCAGGATAGAGTCTAGGAGGTTCCAGAAGTAGAACTCATTGGCAAAGTCAGGGGTCAAAAGTGCGTTGGGGTATAGCACTGAGCACTCCTGTGAACAGGAATATTTGTTTCCCTATTATTACTTGCCTTTCCCAAAAGCTAACCAGCCAGTTTTTCCATTCCTCCATTTTTCCATTTGGGGTTTGCCAGAGAAGAAAGGGGGCGTGACTCCAGCTAGACGTGGTGGCCTCAGTTCCTGCAGACTGATGAGCTCTCTGCTGAGGCTGGGGGAGGTTCTGCTTAAGGCAAGTGGTGACTTGGATCTTATGCAGCATGATTCAAGGATGCAGGATGTCATCTCTCCTGTCTGAAGGGTCTTTAAACACCCTTCCGTGGAAGGAGGTGGGACCTTTCATTTCATAGGCTGCTGCTTTCATAGATCTTTGAAATCATGGGCCTGCCCCAGCATCCCTGCTTCTGTGTGAAAAGAAGCCTGGCTTGGTGGAGGGAGGGAGAGAGGTGGACAGGGCTGTAGCTTAGGATATTCACATTCAGAAGACTGTTTTCTTCCAGGGATTATCCACATGGGCAGCGGAGTAGATGGGTAGCCCCTCTTAAGAAATAGGACTGAGGTCGTTTCCTCCAACTAAGCCAGATCCTACTGAGGGGTCAATGCAACTGGCAGTTGCCAATTTTGATCCTCATTTATAGCTATTTCTCAAACTTGGCTACATACTGGAATCACCTGAGACAATGTAAAAGCATGTATTAACGCCTGGACCTCCAGAGATTATGCTTTCACTGGGATGGGGTACAGCTTTGGCACTGGATGTTTTCAAATCAGCCCAGCTGATTCCAATAGGCAGAAAAGTTTCAGAAGTAATGTCATGGGTCTCTCATTCTCTGGTTTGCAAAATACTAGATATTTATTAGGATCATTGGAAATGAAGGTGGGGCATGAACAATGTAAGCATCTAAATTATAGTCAGGAATTAAAAAGAGATGTCACTTCCTACCTCTTTCACATCTCCTTCAACCCCGGCCGCACACAAGGCAAAGGGAGAAATCAGTAGTTGTCAAGAGTCAGCTTGCTTTCTCACCAGGTCTGTCAGTAACAGTGATCAGTATCCTCAGGTTCCAGCCTCCCCAGCCACACAATACAGCTCACACTCCTGAAACCATGCAAAGACGCCAGACAGACTCTTGCACAAGTAGATTTTGGCCCCACGGTGACAAGAAGCCGCCATGCGCAACTGTCCACATGGAAGCTTGGTTTAAAGCAAAGGTGGAGCACTGGTAAGTGATGGCCCTTGGAAAGGACTGTGTTTCCAGAGGCAAAAGGAAGGGCTACAACCTTTCCAATGCGGGAACCATCGGAACTCTGGTCAGTGGCACAGACTGGATATGACTCTAACCCACATCAGCAGACCCCTCTTCATGCTCAGTACTCTCCTTCCATCTTTCCTTCTTACCCAACACAAATTGACAATGTGGAAAGATGAAGGAAAAGGCGGCAAGGAAAAGAAATCTAGAGAACACTCTTGCCCTTTTGGCAGGGGACAAACTTGTTATCCATTGATTGTTGGTTCCAGGGCTGCTGTAGTAGCAAGTTCTAGGTCAGAGAGAGCAGTACCTTCCTCTTATCTCTGAAGAGGGAGAGAAAAGACTGATACAAGTAGCCTCCAGAGTTGTTCAGCTGAGTTCCCAGCTCCATGTCTGAGCAGGATGGTATCAACAGCATTCTAAGCAGAAAAGACTAACTAGAAACAACATGGAACTGGGAGCAGAAGACCTGGGGTAGAGCCCATTTCTCCCACTTACTAGTGACCTTGAACAAGTAATCACCTCCATGAGCCTTAGTTCCCTGCTCTGGTTCTGTCACACAAGGTAAGAGCAGGTTCACATTGCTAGGTAAGCCTAGATTGCTGTACCTGTGTGACACTGAAGCAGGCCTCCTCACTGCCTGCAGAAAAGATGTTCCAACTGTCCTCAAAATGGTCTCAGTCTAGCTGGTTCTGGAAATCAAACCAGTGCCAGAGTAGACAGTGTATCTATTTTCAGGGCTGACAAATCAGCTGGTCCAAATGACTTTTGGGGCTTCATGTTCACAGGTTCTCAGCTGTGGTCTTCAGTCACTGGACACTCTCTGTGTGGTGACCCTACCATCAATCTCTGCCTCACTCAAGTTTCTTCATAGGCGCAAAGTGTGGTTTTAGATTAATTTCAAACCACTCTCTGGTTTTTTAATCACTACTGGAGTGCAAATTCATAATGTGAAGCGCTTTCCTTAATTTTTAAGCTACAAGTCATCACATACAAAATTTTTTACAATGAGGCATCCAGCCCATATGTACAAGAAACCTTTCTCTAAAAGGTGACTGCACACAGTCTATAAATTCTGTGATTTCATAATATCAACTATGTCTGAGAGTGGACAGAATTCACAATCAGACATCACAGCCTCTGCTTCTGCTTCTAGCTGCTCCTGTGTCACCTGCACAGAAGCAGAAATGAACTTTGTGCAATGGGAAGAGGACTTTTGTCACCCCTTCAGAATCCCTCTTCCACCATCGCTCCCAACCTGATGATGTCAGGATTTGAACGTGATCAAAAGCATTTCACAGTAGGAAGATACAACAGATGTAGAAAGGATCCCATTGAATGTGGCCATCTTTTTCTGGTCACTTCATCCTGCATAGGCAAGGCACCAAATCTCTCTCCCATGCCCTTCCAGCAAACACGTCACCAGTGTGTCAGGACTTGAGCATATCTGGTGGAAGTTACCCCACACTGACAGCAGTGGGGGAACACCAGGTGTTGGGCCTAATGAACATATATACCTCTTCACGAATAAGACATGCACACGCACGAGAAAGGTTAACAGTAAATACATTTCCAAAACCAGCAAGCACAGCTCTCCCTCAATCGACCACTGATAACATGTACCCCTAAGCTATTTTTTAAAACTGCCATCCAGCCAAAGCCATGCAGAGAAATACAGTGTAGGCCCATCAGTTGCAAGCACACAAATGCAGCAGGAAGTGCTCACTTTCTCCCAACTGCTTCTGCAGCATCTGCAGCTCCTGCTGAGCCTCGGCCAAGGAGACCACGGGTGTCTCACAGCAGCCAAGGAGGGGAGGGCCAGCAGAGCTGAAAGGCAGGAAGCTGGGTGGAGCTGAGGGCAGTGGTGCCTGGGGAAGGCTAACCAGCGTGGGTATGGATTGAAAATGAAGGCCTACAAACAGAAAGTTAGGGAGAAATGAGACACATCATTAGAGAGGAAGGGAGAGAAAAGAATGGGTGAAAAATTGAGAAAGTGGAAGTATTCCTTCACCAGATGTCTGCTTGGGGAGTGTCTATCACTCGATGTTGTGATGACTGAGATGGCCAAGGGGGAAGCACTGCTACCCAAGGGGCTTGCCCGGCTGACCCGCTCCTCCTACTCCCCTGCCAGGGCTCTCCTGCACACATATTCCACGCTCATCTTGAAAGCACTTCACTACAGAAAGCAAGGTGGCATTACCGTAACAGAGGCAGCCTTGAGAGCCCCATCCTAGCCATCTGGGCACGGACAAGTCAGGGTGGCTGTGCCTGAATGCTCTCAAGGGCCCCTGGCTGCTGTTCCCAGCACGTGCCAGTCCTTGCCCCTGTCACAAGACTCTCCCTACAGCTAGAACTCCTCTTCTGAAAGCAACAGGACTCACCCTGAGGAGGGCAGGACTAGACTAAGATAGTGGGGAAATTGCATTACGAATGCATGTGATTCAAGACGGATGGAAACGAACTTCAGAATCACAAATCAATGTGTTCATCTACCAAAGGAAAAAGAAAGGTCTTGGCAAAGTGACTGACCCAATGGATTACAAATCTGTCTGGGCATTCAAATAACTTACGGAAAATTCTTAATATATGCAGATTCTCCGGGTCCTAATGCAGACCTACTCAATCATAAACTCTGAGAGCAGGGCTTGGAAATTTGATGAACAATATTCTTCACAGGTGATCATTATGCAGCCCATCTATAGACAGGCTTTCAGGAACCCTGGGAAGTTCTGATGTCTGAATCTGTCTACTCTTTCCTAAAAACAGTTGCAGGGCAGGTAGCAGAGGGAGGGAGGGAGCAGAAACCAAGACAGACCTGTGGAGTCTGTCTCACTTGGAAAACAAGTGAGATTATATTCTGAAAAATAATCCTTGCCCCAGGATGCTGGCCCGGTATCAGAGCCGTACTGCAAAGACTGAATTACCAAGTGAAACAGCCCAGGCATCTTTCAGGGAGGCATTCTGATTTTAGAACTCTTGACTCTCTGCTCTTTTGGACCCCAGACATTTACACAGGTGTCTACAGTGCTAGACAAATAGCCTTCCCCCATGATTTCCTACTGCAGCTGCTGCCCACTCTGGCCCGGAAACTTTGAGCCCAGGCTCAGGAAGAGTTGGACATGTTCTTTTTCTTAAGATTTTGGTTGACTTGTCTACAAGAGAGACGAGGGCATCATAAAGAAAGTACTACTCTTCTGGGGGCACTGTACGAGTCTGTACAAGTCTGTACGAGTCTGACCTCACCACAACCACACTGGCGAGCCTGCCAGTCTTGCTGGGGAGCAAGAGGTGAGGCCAAGGCCTTTTCCCTGCCGTCACTGCTGTGGAGCTGTGGTTGGACAGTGCACCCCTGGCAACTAAGCTGAGGCAGATAAGTGAAATGTACCCCTCTAACTGGTCCAGGATACACAGCGTGTACATATCAAGGACTGCAAACCCATTGCTAAACCCATGAATGATAAAATAATAGGAACAGTATCTTGTCTGAAGATACTGAAGCATCTCCAGCTATGAAGCAGCCCCACCTGCCACAGAGAGGCCCCTGCAGATAAAATGGGCAACACGTGTAGGCAAGCAACAGTTGTGAATTTCTTTTTGTTCATTGGCTACAGTAATCCTGGGAGAAACATTTTGCCTCTTTGCTCCCCAGAGTGAAAGGAGAAAATGAAGTGAAGATGCTTATTTTAAAATGACTAGCCAACTACTGATCAAAATTGGTATGCAGATCGAAGTCTGCTGTGGATTACATATTCTTCTAAAATATTTGAAACAAAGAGTAATCAGACACAATTAGAGATTCAGATGGTCTCCTGTTTTTGTCCAGGATCTGATGCATATAAGCCCCAAATGATGCTGTTTTTTGTCCCTGAAGAAAAGTCAAACAGGCACCTGGGGGAGGAAATGAAGCCCCTGCCCCATTGGCTGTTGCATACCTGGATGGGCCTGGCTGGCCTCCTGGGGGGGTTTCTGGGGAGCTGGCAAGCTGATGGGATTGCTGCTGGGTTCGGCCTTAACCCCCTGAGATGCACTGGTTGCTGATGGTTTAGAAGACAGTACAGCAGAATGACTTGAATGATGGATGGAATCTACAAAACCCACGAATGAAAGAATATGTTTGGTGTTCTACAAAGAACTGGAATCTGGCCTTATATTTAACCAGGGGTACCTGGGCAGAGCCTTGCTTTCAGGGAAAGCACCAAGCACAAGCACAAGCACTGTGAGCAGGGTTCATCCCTTGCTTGCACAGAGGAAAGCCACCTTAGAGGAGATAGTGGGGCTCAGAGGCTGATACCATGAAAATGGCACCTCCAAAAAAACCAGGCAGGTCCAGCAGCATCTGTGGATACCCACAGATACTCAGGGGTTCAGGAACTGCAGCGAGCGGGAGGGATAACATACTCCATCTCAAGGAAGGAGGTCAGTCAGATGATTGTGTGCTCATGAGGCAGTGGGGAAGGAAGGTCTCTGTGATGTTCTCACTCTCCCCACTGTGGCTCCCCTGGGTGCAACGGCATACACGTGCTAGTGGAGACCCAGTGACCGGGGTAACTTGTAGAGTCAGGAGCAAAGCAAAGATCCTGACCCAGTGGGGCCTGTGCTTGGCACGGCTCAGCCTGATACACACTAAGGTGCATCTACAAGGCCTGGATGTGGAGGTCTCCTCTCAGCCTACATAAAGGTGGTGCCACTCAGAAAGTGGAGGCTACCTGAGTGACCAGGTGAAGCTTTCTTCTCTTCATAGTGTGTATACTCGCTGGCTATGTCCATGTCAGAGCAAGCTTCCAGCTCATCAGACAGGAAGGAGGAGCTGCTGGGAGAGCGGTGGGAGTCAGACAAGGCGCGGCTGCTGGAGGGCGTTAGGGACCGGGCATCTAGCTTGGCCTGCAGGACTTCAATCACTTTCTCCTTCTCCTGTAGCTCCCTGCTGAGCCTAGTGAGGTGAAGGAGGACAACAGGTGAAACCAAAGTCACTGGACCAGCTAGTCCTGAATAGGGCACTTGGGAAAAGCCACCTAAGTCAAGAGACCATTCCTGCAGAGTAAATGAAATAACCCATCTCTGACAGGGAGCGGAGAGTGCACCGGCCACACGATACACTGAGGACTAGCGGAGCTCAGCCAGCCCTCTAAGGCACTGCTCCTAAAAGTGTGGGCCCCAGTACAGCTGGTGTCTGAGAATTGTTGGTTCCCAGTCCCCAACAAGGTAAGTACAGAAATGGAAGGTAAGCACTGAGAAGTACATAGCAGTGTGGCATTCCCACAATATCCAAGAACACGATACGTAGAATCATCTGGTTGATTGAGGTACAGACCATGTGTGTGTCTGTGATGGATCAGAAATGAAAACAAAAATAAAACACTCTGTCCTTTACTGCAGATATTTTGAGAAGCACTAGGTGGTCTAAAGCACGCTCATGACAGAGGGGCTTGAACTAGTGACCACAAAGGATTATAAGCCCGTATTTTATTGCACGTTATAAGATGATATGCAGTGACTCACTGAAAACTGGCTGCTAAGGCATGGTAGCCTCCTGGGATCTGCAACGTGTAGGCCTTTTTCACTAGGAACTGTAATATGATTATTTTTTTTTCCCAAGGAAATTGGGAGGCCATTAACTAGCTGCCAACTCAAGTGGAGGTAAGTCAACTTGGCAAAAAGAGCACCCTCGGTCCTTGAACACACAGGGAGGAAACAGAGGAGATCCTTGGGGGTGTCAAGGACCCTTGAAAGCTGGTTTGTTTACTAGACTGACCCTAGGTTACTGAGCCTGGAGAATAAATATACACACAGAAATCAACAGAATTGTATCAAAAGAGAGTAAAGAATTAGGCTAAAAGACAACAGTAAGGTGTTCCACGAATAAATGAATTCATTACAATCAGTATTCGTTTTTGCCCCCTGATTTGTGAAGTTGCATTCACCCTTCCCCCTTGGACCTTGTTCCTGAGTCCTTTACCAGATCCTATTTGAATTACCTCAGGGCCAGTGGCTCAAGTGCAGCTTGCTCTTTCTCACATTTATGATCCTCTGCAAAACAAATTGAGAAAGAAACAGTAAGAAATTAAACAGGTGTCCCTTCACACATTGTAAGTGTAGGAGCCTGTTTGGGTGTAGAATAGTGACTGCTCTTTGTGGGTCCAGGATATGTAGGAGAATTACTCTGGGAGACCTCAGATTGCATCTCTAGAGACATACAAACTCTCCTGAGCTCACCAGGCAGACCCTCCCTGACCTGGCGATCACCATCACGACTTCCTCTGCCCTAAATCAATGCAAAAGAATAGTTTAAAAGGTACTTGGCCAGCTTCCCTCCGGAACATCCCAGGGTCCAAGCCTGCCACAGACTGCCTCCCAGATGTATGGCTCTGTGTCCCATCGTGGCTTTCAGGTAGAACCCACTCTTACTCTGAAGAGATGACAAACAGCCCTGTCCCACCTCTGCACCTGCCACCAGGACGTGGGATGGTTGGTCCCCAAGACTGATCCTGCTCTGTTCCCTCAGGTGCTCTCAGGAAATTCTAAGTAAAAGACTTCAATAACTACCAATATTCCTAGCCCTCGTGCTATGGCATTCAGTGCCCAAACCACGTTCAAAAGGGCTTGGTGATTTATCCATATTTCAATTATATTCACGTATGATTCCACGCAATAAATGGAGAAACAGAGATGCCAAAAGGGTAAGTCATTTGCCCAAAGCAACTTAATGGCGGCATCCAAGCTAGAGCTTGGGTCTTGCAATTCTCAGTTCACAGCTCTTTGTACTATAATGATGTCCTCCAACCTCTTCTCCCTTTCACCCCATTAGCACTGGATGAACAAGGCCTCCTTCCCTAAAGGGTCACATCCATAAATGATGACGATTTTAGAGTTGTAATCATGGCCTCCAACCTCAGGGCTTCCCACTGGCCAGTCCTGATCCTGTCCTGGTCCCCAGGAAATGAAGTGGAAGCAGGACCTGGGGTAAAAGGCTGTGGTGGAGGTGTGGCCCGGGTCTGGCAGTGATGAGAGTGTCCCTAAGCCCTGTGGCCAACTTACTGGTGCTGAGTTTGCTGGTGAGCCTCTCTGTCAGCTGGCTTCCCTGGGCCAGTTGCTCCCGGAAGCTCTGCCCCAGGTAGTAGTCAATGTCATTGCTCCTTAGGAGGTCCTCAAAAGATTTTACTGTATCTTTCGAATGCTGGGTGAGAAGATAACAGATACCTCTCCCTTCTCGGATTTTCTGGCGTAGGTAGGATAGTTCTCGGGCCTGATCCTGAATCAAGGAATCATATTTCCTAATGCGGGAAAGAGGAAGAAAGGAAAAGCGTAACAATTAAATGATGGGCTTCTGTAGAGATTTCTGTGAGAACATCTCTATGAGTTCCTCAGGTTAAGCTACTTCTGGCACATAAACTGAAGGAGATATTTAAGAGTAAATTCTTTTCTGACAAACTGCTGCATCAAACACCTTGTTATGTCACTGTCCTTCCACTGTCTTCTGTATGTTAGTTAAGTGTCCAAAAATGAAAAGTACGTTCTGTGAGGGTAAATACAGTATCATATTTTACCCCCCTTATAGCACCAATAGAGTGTAGACTCACAGTTGATACTCAATAAATGTTAAATATACTCACTGAGTAGAGACTCAATCAATACTAAAAATCCGAATAGGTCCGTTCATGTCTTCTGTTTCAAAGACCATCTATATTATGGCAGGCTGTATTTTGCAAAGAGGGCCATTGCTCAAGCTCCCTCCCACATGCTCGTCTGCAGTGTGGCTTTGCCCTCTTTCATCATCAGGGAGAAGTTACTCTCTACCTCCTTAAACCTGGGTGGGCCCTGTGGCCACTTGGACCAAGATAATACAGCAGAAGTGACACTGTGCCACGTCTAGGATTCGCTCTTAATTAGCCTGGCAACTTCCACTTCCTGACCCTGGAAAGCCAGTTGTCGTGTTGAAGTGAAATTACCCTGAGCCCACCACACTGTGAGAGGCCCTGGAAGACAAGAAGCCACACTGAGAAAGAGAGAAGCCAAGGAGCACCCTGTCACCTGCACATGAATGAAGAAGTAGTGTCCAGCCAGACATTTCAGATGACTGCAGCCCCACCGCCCTCTGATGGCAGCTATTTGAGACCCCCCTAAGTGAGTGCTACCCCACTAAGCCCCGTGAATCCACATAAATTATTGTGTGAAACCACTAAGCTTTGGGGTAGTTTATTTCTCAGCATAGATAACCCGGACAGATACTGAGATGAATGTCTACCCAGTGTTTTTCAACACAAAGTATCAATAACAATAATAGTTGTGGGAAATAGTGCTGAGAGCTTTAAAATATGCTAGGCATTATTACAAGCACTTGTATTAATTCATGTAAACCTAGTAACTACCCTTTGAGATAGGTTCTCTTATGATCCTCATTTAGTAGGTAAAGAAACAGGCTCAGAAAGACTAAAGTAGTTTGCACAGCCAGTAAGTACCAGAGCTAGGACTCAAACCCAGGGAGTCCGACTCCAGCCTTCCTACTGATATATGCCATCACTTTACTAATGCAGTCCTAGGAGGAAATCCCAGGGACCTGCTGTCTCCCAGCAGGGGCCACGTGTCCCTTCTTCAGACCTCGGGCTACCATTTAAATAAGCGCTCTTCTGATTGTCCCAGTGGGTCTACCTGCCTGGGCTACTCTCTTTCAGACAAAAACTTGGACAGCTTCAGTCGAGTGAAGTTCCAAAGAGTGCCCTCCTTACCCAGGCCACGAGGCTGATCTCAGCTCCTCGGCCAGCTTCCCTTCCGTTCCAGTTTTCGGGAGCTGGGCTTCCAGCTGGGACACCCGCTGGATCAGACTCTCCAGATCTTTTTTAGCCTGAAGCCCTGGGGGATAGAAAGCCCCAGTGCCATCAGACAGCCACCCCTCATCTTCATCAGTGACACTGTGAGGCGAAGATCCCTGGAGGGTGCCAAGCGCCTTCAGCTTTCGGGGTCTCTCCAGACTAGATGAATAATCGCTTGTGACTGACAGGGACCGGACCCGGCTCTTGAGGTTCTGAATGACCTTATTGGCGTTCTGCAGCTGGGCTTTCAGATCTTTGATGTCCTTACGTAGGACAGAGATGTCTTCTGATTTCCCGTATGCCTGGAGCTCCTCCTGCTTCCCTAGCTGGCTCTCCAGAGGCTTCCTCCTGGGGGGGCTGGCCAGCGTCGAGCCCAAGGGTCCCTGCTCAGAGCACAGCCCCTCCATTAGGACTGTCTCCCCGAGGCTGTCGTGCTCCTCACATTCTGAGAAAAGACAAAGACATCCTCCTGGATAAAGCCGGGAAGGCTGCTGTAGCCACTCCCTTGAAGGGGAGGCAGGTTTGATCACGAGGACAATAATGACTAGAGCAAAAGTTGAAGCAGCACTTTATTCAGCCCTGGCACTGTGCTAGCATTCAGACACCCAGTTATTCCCTGCCCTCCCATGCGCCCTGCAGGTCAGGCGTGGTCCCCTTCTATTGTACTCAGTGTTTTTCCCCTTGATTTCAACTTGGTGGGTGTCCCTACAGTCATAGGGCTTTTATAATAGAAAAACAAATTTTTTAAACTCAACGGTTTACATATTCCTCAGAGCTCATCTGGTCTTTTCATTAATAAATAGGCCTTAGCATTTTTCTACAATAATCAGTTGGATAGAAATTATTATTATTATTATTATTATTATTATTATTATTATTATTATTATGAAGAGAAGTATGGTGAAAAGTAATTGTAGCCATTCAGACTCATATTCAGCCTTAGTTTGGGCAAGAGGGATCCTCCAAACTTCCTGTCCCTCTCTGGTCCTGGGTCCTCTTCAGTTTGCAACACCCCCTCGCCCCTACTCCTTGTCAGATGCAGGACTGGCCAACAGCACTCAGACCTGAAGGCTGACTCCAGGGAGGGAAGGTGAACCCCACTAGCGTGCTCGTACCAGGACTGGTGCTTTCCTCCCGCTCAGCCTCATTCTCGCTTCGGCCACAAGTCTCGTAGCCGAGATCCTGGAGGTCCACCTGCACCTGCTTGCTGTCCTGCTTCACCAAGGTTTCACCTGCTTGGGAAGAGACAGAGGATGTTACAGAGTGTCTGAATCCCTCACACACTCCCTCATCCTCAGTGGCACAAACTCTGGCCCTGAGGGGGCAGGAGGTCACATCCAGCACGGGACAGATGCTGCTTTATTTATGTGGGAGAAGAGACCACCTGCTCCAGGCAGCAGGACTTTCCTCTGCCCAGTTGAGCCTGTTTGCCATGGATCCCACCTGCAGGTAACCTGGGCTTCCCTGGGACCAGACATCTTTAAGTCAAGCGTTGCATATTTTCATCTCCAGAAGTCCCAGGGAAGCCAGCAACTGCTTTGTTCACAGGGGCTCAGTAAATGTCTGGATGGAGCTGAGCGAATTCAGAGTTCCAGGACATGCAGATCTGTACTGTCCGGTAAGGTAATTGCTAGCCACATGTGACCACTTTATATTAGCTTGATTGAAATTAAATAGAACTTAAAATTCCCCAGTTGAAGTAGCTACATTTCACGTGCTCTGTAACCACATGAGACTCAGATATAGAACATCTCTGTCACTGCAGAAGTTGTATTAGAAAGTGCTGATTCTAGACCAACAGTGATGCTATATTTTTGAAGAATCTGATGTGGCGCAAAGAGGAGCAGAAGAGAAACAATAAGCGTATGTTGGGAGAGTTAAGGCAGTTTGTCGACCGTCTCAGAAGTCAGCAAACCTAGATGTTAGCCTATTCCTCCCTACACTGTCCCTGCAAACTTGCTTCATTCCTTTATTCTTCTCTGCCATCTGCAAACTGAAGTTATGTATCCACTTCCACAATCCTAGGGTCATGGTCAGGATTAAATTTGTTTTAAGGTTGGGGAAGAAAAGTGAAGTCGGCAAGGCATGCAGCTTCTCAGGGAGGAGATGGACACTTTGGTAATGGTGAACTTAAGACTTACTAAACATGACTCTGTATTTCTCCAGCTGGTTGGCCTGAGCAAAGACAGTGGCTTCTGATATCAGTAGCTTCTCCTGGAGATCTTGAAAGCGTTGTCTGCATTGTGCCAGCTGGGAGCGCAGGTGCTTGGTGTATCCCGGGAGGCTAATTTCGGATTGAGGCCCAGGGTCACGGGCCTGGGGCTGGTTACCCAGCTGTGAAAAGAGCCAGCAAAAGGGACAGGGCAGTCTGAGCTCATCCCCCATGCAGTGATGGTCACTTCCCCTTGCGAACCCTGTGGACTTTATTCACGTGTCTGTCACAGCGCTCCTCATGCCCCTGGGCAGTTACTTGCTTTCCAGGCTGAGCTCCTGGAGAGCTGGGGTAACGTTTTTTTCATCTGCGTATCTACAGCATGATGCCAACTGAGTCTCTGAGCAGCTCTCAGTAATGTTTATTCAAAGGTTGAAAAGAGAAGGGGTGGAAACCTCCACTCGTCTCTCCCTGCATCCCTGCCCAGTGGTCCTCTCAGAATCCTCTGTGTTCTCCATTTTATTTACCCCTCAGCAAATCCTCTTTCCCCAAGAGGATCCTGATGACCCCTCGTGAGGCTCAGGAATCCACACCTGTAATGAGCTGTGATGAAAATGGCAGTGATAAGAAAGAGATGTCATTACACACCACTTGTCTGGCTGCCTTAAAACGCTACGCACCCCTGTATTGCTTCCTGTTGAAATGATCTGCTTTTGTGCCATCTTTCCCCACCATATTGAGCACATGAAGGGCAGAGACCAGGCCTGCTGCTAATGCCTAATGTGTCATCTGGAAACCTAAGCATTCAAGAAATACGTATGGAAAATGAATTACTCAAGCAATATTTATGGATAATATTATTTAAAAAGAAACCTCTCTAAAGCTGACAGTGTGAGGACTATTATTACCACCGCTTGCAGTACAAAAGTGCCTCTCCCTTGCTACCTCCTACCCACAGGGCAGAACTGTTACAGTAAAAACCGACACCTACAGCTCCTTCTGCAAGAGTCTTTCATTCCACCTTACCCCACACTTACTTGGAGGGCATCCACTGTGAGGGCAGCCCCAAGGTCAAGGCTCCGGGGCCTGGGGCAGGGCCTCGCAGTCACACTCTCCGCTTCCTGGCATTGGTGCTTTCCAGGAGAACAAACCAGCTCTGCGTTCATTCTGGCGATCTCCGTGGCCAGGTGCACGAGGAGCTCGGGACTACTTGCACTATTCCCTTCCTTGCTGCTCAGCACCAGCTGTTCTTTGAGGAGGCTGATGATACTGTGAGCATTCTTCAGTTTTCCCTGGAGCTTTCTGAACTCAGCCTGAAGGCTGTTCTCATTCAGACCCCCTTTGGCAACTACGGTTTCCACCATCACCTCGCCCTTCTCCTTGTCTTCCTCGACCTCCCATCCATCGGACATTGCTTCTCCCATCTGCTCTTTCAGCTCTGCATTCTCAAGGCAAAGGCTCAGCATGGTGTTCCTGCAGGAAACATACACAGTCAGGGCCAGGGCTGGTCCTGGCCCCAGTTCCGAAGAGGCCCCTTTTACCCACAACTCAGTCCATCAGACTCAGAGACACCCCAGAGCCTGAAGTGAACTCGGACGAGTCTCTAATTTTATTCAAGAGGAAACCAAGGCTCAGGAAGAGTAAGACACTGCCCACACTCCTACAGCGACTCGATGGCAGCATGATCACCAAAAATCTCAGGCTCAAGACACCTACTCTAGTTGTCTTCACCTGTGCTTGCAGATTCATGTTCTAATTTTCAGTGGCGTCTGGAACAAACAAGGGTACTTACACTGTTAAGAAAAGAATAAAACAGCATTTGCCTGGGGAAAATGTATTATGATGGAGTCTACAGTTCTACTAATTAACAACAGTCACTTTTTAACCACTAGATGAGAAATTGGGACCTAGGAACGCAGAAGAAACAATACTAATGTGAGCTGTAGTCATATGTACTTATGTGATTATTTGCTTTATGTCTGGCTCCTGTGATAGGAGATCACCTCCATGAGAGCAAGGTTTCTGCCTGTCCTGTTCACCCTGTATCCCCAGAGCCTCCACAGTGCCTGCTACATAAAACATTCGTATCTGCTGAGGAAATAAAATGGACGAAAACACTGATTTTCATCAAGACATTCTAGACCCAGCCTTTCCTCTCACCACGTCCTTCACTAGGGTTAGAAGGAAGCAATAAAAAAAACATGGCTTTAATAAACAAACTCAAACCTCTTTGAGCCTCAGTCTCCTTTTTATATAAAATTAGGATTATAACACTTACCTAGTGGAGTTAATGGATGCTTAAATGAAATTACATTTATGGTATGGGTAGCTCAGTGTCTGCAGCAGAGAAGTCATTCAGTTCTGCGTGGACTAGCTGCAGACCTGAGCAATACTAACATCAGAATCCTAGGAGGTGCTTGTTTAAAAAGCTTTAGCGCTAAGGCCTATGAATCTACATTTTACTTATGTTCCACAGTGATTCATACACAGGCAAAATTGAGAACTGCCAACTAGGAGAGGTAAGGGGATTAACCAATTCACAGTCTGAGGGACCAGTAGTTGGCTATGCCCCTAGATTAGATTTCTCAGAATCCTGAAGTTTTGGGGCAGAGCAAAGCTTGTCTATCATGAATTAAGGATGAAAATACTTTAGAACACAGGACTCAGAAAGACTATGAGACAGTTTCCTCAGTGGAGAAAAGGGGGCAAGTATTTCACCAAACTGAGGTGTAAGAGGGAAAGAAAGGGACACGTGTGGGATAGAGAACAATCTTTACTATTTACATGTTACGACTTTGTACTTGGAGGAAAACACTGCTGTTATCACAGTAGGAACTGATGAAAGCAATGCTCGACAAAAGCTTCTCAAAAGAGGGGCTACACATTAGATAGATTCCATCTTCTACAGTAACAGTGACTTCTAAGGTTGGATGGAGAGTTAAATCAGTTTCAGGTTAGTAACTCTGGGGGAAAAAGAAAGTAATCCACGATTTGGTTTGATTGCACATTCAACGGTAGGATCAAAAGAGATGCACTCTTCTTAACAGTGAAGTTTTACATATTACACAGTTCAACTAAAACTTATGCTTTAACTTAAATAGAATTTAAGAAAAGACATATCATGAGAATTCAGAGGAAAAGGATGATCACAAGAGTATTTAAAAAATTGACAAAATATATAGTGTGGAAGAAAAGGCTTCGAATTTAAAAATTGAGAGCCAGGGGTCTAGCCATGGACTCTTATGCAAACTGAATAAGTTGCTAGAACTTTTTAGGCCTGTGTTTCCTTGACAATGAAAAAGGACATTTTGCTGGAGGCCAAGGCCCTCTTCAGTGCTAATTTTATTCTCTGATTCAGGCACATTTAAGTGGCACATAATAGGCAGGGGAACAATAAGGCATGAATTAGAAGTTTACATCTGCACAGCTGTGTTCTAAACAGCAGGCCAAAATGAATATGACCCTTAGGGATGAATAAATATGTGGATTAGCCATACAGTATCAGCGTGTTCCCCAAGCATCTTTTGAAAAAAGGCCGTTCAAGACAGAGTGGCCCATCTAGCCAATAAATAAGTGGCAAAAATACTTGCCACTTTTGCAAAGTAAATAAAACAGCAGAGATGATGAAAATTGCTACTCCATGATTTAAGGATTCATGCTGCTGAGAGAGGGCTGAGTGGAGATGGAAGGGCTTCTCTATAAATCCTCCTCCTCATGGACCGTTCTGGTTCTGCACACGGCAGTGAAGCGTCTTGGGGAGCACTGACTCATTACATGTTCCAGTCAATGCAAAGGTGCAACACCAGACATATACCTAGGAGATTTCCACTCATGACGGTCACATGTAATGGCTAATCATGGGCATTATTATACTGAACTAAGACCAGATTTATTTAAATAATTTGAATGATGATTACTGAGAATCACTTAATTTTTCTAAGAATTTATAGAACCACTGATGCACTGAGCCTGGGATGTAAAGCAAGAAGCCCCATGCAGCACGCACGCCTTGGCTGCAGCAAGGTCAGTCCCTTGGCTATGGTGGCCCCTCAGTCAGCAGGCCCCCCTTCTCTGGGGCACATCCTACCTGATGTGGGCCACAGAGGAGAATCCTGCTTCCTCAATTTGAGCCTTTAGCTCCTTCAGTTCCCCCTCAGCTTTCCTCTTCTCCTCTAAGTGCTGGTGGATCTCAGCCCTCAGGTGGAGCATTTCCTCCTGAAGAGCCCTGTTACTGTCCCCTCCTGTTGGGGAAGGAGGAGGAAGAGAGACTTTCTGGGTCTCCACAGCTGCCAGGCTTTTCTCCAGAGCCACCTTGATGAGCTGCAAGAAAATCACGGTTTAAAGAAGTTAGGCCGTTGAAGAGGAGCTAAAAGGAACATGAGATCACAAAGGCAGCCTTTACTGGGACCTAAAATGGGCTCCCCTAAAATGGGCTCAGCCATAAGGGCCCTGCAGACTGGTCTGGGTGGGGAGGACACCCCAGGAGCAGTGAGAGCTGTTGCCATAGGCAGGAAGAGGAGACTGCAGAGGTGGGCGAAGGAAAAACCACGAGCACACAATAAATCTCAAACAAATGCAAACAAACGAGGTTTAAACAGGACGAGAGCCTGTGGGTGCTGTGATTCTTCTCTTTTCTGAGGGGACTTTTCACAAGTCAGGAAGCTTCATCAGCTCCACAACACTTGAGTCCTTGACTGCAAAGATCATGGCTCGAGGTACCGGAGCTCAAAGCCTGACGTTGTGCCTGTAACTCCGACTCCAGAAAGGACGATTAAGAGGAAGGGCTCTGGACACTCAGAAATCAGCAGTCACGGTCACAGCATTAGAATACGGGCGGAGCTCCAGGTAAGACAGAGCAACCTTAGTTTCACTGGCAGCAGGAGAAGCACGCTCCACAACTGCAGAAAAGTTAAAGGAAGGTCACCTGCTTGGCAGCCAATTTCCCTTGTCGGTTATTGCCCGGTGCTGATGCTGCCGGTCAAACCCTCTCTACGAAACTAGACACGTGAGAGAAAAAACATGCAGAAACAATTTCCCATCACCTTGTTTGTTTGAAGATACTCTTGAAATTACTCAATTGTTCAACTAAAGCAGATTGTATAGTTTTTCCTCAAGTAAGAATTTTTTAACTCATAGACTTTCTTGTCTTGGGCTCCTCTCCAGTTTTTCCCATGCTTTTCAAAAGTGTAGAAACCAAAATCTGAGTACAATCATCTACTTAATGTATGATGAATTGTTTTAGTCTGTGAGTCTCTTGCCTGTCTGTCCAATATTAATCTTACATCCCAGTGTCATACTGGCTCCTTTTCCCATTCAGTGGCAGCATTTGGGGGCTTGACTTAACTGCAGGTCAATTTTGACCTCCCAATGGTCTACCTTTCCTCACAGCTATTTCTGGGTCATGTTTCCTTTATCTCTATAGATATAGTGACTTGTACTTGTCACAAGTTCATTCTGGCTATACAGAGTCATTTCCCAATTATCAAAGTCATCAGAATATTTATGCACATCTTCATAAATCATGTAGTGGCCACTTGATTAGAGATGATTTATGGAATTAATTATATGCTCTATTCCTTCATTTAGGTCTGAAATATACTGACTAGAACAGCACTCAGGGAAGCTTAAATGGACCAGTGGTTAACAGAGCTGCTTGGCTTGGCACAAAGCCACTGACCTTTGCTTTGGACCTTGTAACCATATAGTGAAATCTAGGCTGCAGGTATTCGGTGGGATTGATTTATGGCATGTTTGTGTAGAAGAATTCGGTAGCATAGCAGTTGAGGTTGTGAAGAGATGTGCAAGACATGCACCCACGTCACAGAAGAAAGAGATTGCAGACACAGTTGTTCATTTTCTAGGCATCCAATTCCACTTGGGGTTGTGAGCCTGAGATTTAGGAGGCTCTTGGGAATGTCTGTCTCTGTGGCTCTGCTGTCAGGCTTAGATTGGTAGCCATTCCTACATGTGTCACAAAGCACTTGGGACAAAATAAAGGAAGGGGGACTGGATAAAACCACTTTTGAAAGTTTATGACCTCACCTCTCATTAAAATTATGTGATGTTGTCTTTCTATATCAACTGTCTGCAACTAACTAAACATTGCCATCAGCTTTGACTGTGGACACATTTACCCTTTTCTAAACCTTAAGAGTTCCTTCTGCTTAAAAATGATGTCTGACTTTCATGTCACCTATCTATTGTCCAAGTGCCTTCTAGATGTACATTATCTTCTCCTATTAATTTAAATACACCCACTTTCTTTTAAAAGAAAATATAAGAACCTTGAAATGTTAATACCAGACAGGACCTTTGGTTCATCTGGTCTGATCTCCCACTTTAAAATGAGAAAAGGGAGATCTGATTTGTTTCCCAGACTAATTTGGGTTTTCATATGTCCATGTCAAAGGGAACTTCCTTTGGCTAAATTGTCTGTAAAATTTAAATGTAAATGCGTGAGAAGTGACTCAGGATCTAGCCTTTTTATTTTTTTTCTTTATCATCTAGGGAAAGCTAATACTTTAATTTTTTTCCCCTCAAAACCCAGGGCTTCCAGTTGAATGCAGTGTTAATTACATTTATTGTTAATTACATCTCTTATAGGTTTTTTTTCACATTTCCGAATTCATCTGTTCATCTGTTGTACTGTTCCATGGCATAATTCAACTTTTTTGTAGGCTGGGTTTCTATTTGCCCCACAAAGGTCCATGTGCAGATCTGATCTCTTACTTGAATAGAGTTGTTTTAGCCATATTGTTTCCTATCTCTCACAATGTTAATCAGTCCTTAGACAGCATAAGGCCATTAAAAATGATCTCTTCTCAAGTTCATCACTGAGAATGGACTTTTGTGTGAGATATCTGGGGAAAATTACCCAAATGGCTAGATCGGAGGCTACCTGAGGAGGGTGAGTCCAAAACTAAAGATGAAGCAATTTGCTTTGCTCAAAAGCTGGTTCTCTTGGAAGGAACACAAAGTTGAATGTGTTTGTTAGGGGAAGTATGTGCATGCTTGAGGTAGGAAGGGAGCATGGTGTTGAGAACAAGGTCAGCCTCCTAAGGACACAACAAGGAGAAGTTTGTAGCTCAGTCTTAAGGGACCAGTTCCCTAGAAACAAGCAAACACATTTTTGAGAATCTTGACACAAAACAATTATGACAAAACAAGCTTTATTTAATTGGTAGTAGGAGAGTCACACCCTCAAACTTCAGAAAAGCTGAGGTACATTTACAATGATTTCACACACCTCCTTCCTAAAACTGAAGACTGATTTTCAAGGAAAGGTGATGCAAAGATAAATGGTGCTTACCCAGTATGTTCCTCACCCAACAGGTATATACTTTTTCTCATTTATTAAGTATCTCCTATGCCAAGTAATAGGGAAGACATTGCAAGGGAAATACAAATGCCTCAATATAAAAGGCTTATTTCAGGGCTGGACTGACCTCATGAACTTGGTCTGGTCATTCTCTCCACATGAGGCTAGAGGGTAGACGGTTGAGGGAGAGGTGACTTGACAAACCAGTTTGCCTATAACTGAGAATCAGAGTGAAGAGCTCACAGTAGCAGGGGTAGTTTGGACCACATCAGTCAGAATCTGGCTCTCTTCATCTCTGTGTCTCCTGTCCAGTTACTTGAAGTGAATGCTGTCCCACAGTAGCAATAACCATCAGTGACCTGCTGACACCCCAATCTAGCTCTCTCAGAGTGGACGTTTACTTACTTATCGTGCAGGTCCTAGGTAGTGGGGTCTGTCCAGAGGGGCAGTAGTGTACATAGTTAAAGTTACAAGCATCAGCGAGGACGACCAGAAGAAGCTATTCAAGCAAAAAGAGAAGTGGAGCTCATGCAGGTACTCAGGGGAGAAGTTAGGGTCAGATGTGTCTAGAGCAACACAAAGGGGATCTTGGTAGAAGGTAAAGAAACTGTGTTGAGGATGCGAGGTATTCCAGACAACTACTTGTGTCCTCCAGAGCCAGACTGTGCCAAATCCTGTGAGGTTTGGGCACTGCTCACTTGGGATCTTTTTGTTGGTGTATTAGATGTATCCTCTTTTTCTTACGCAGGAGATGAAGAGGCAGACCCCAAAAGCCTCATTTCTCCTCTAGTTTTCCTAATAGCTTCAAGGAAACTATCACTGGAAACGCCCAGCTTCTTCTAAACAAGGACAGATACTAATGATCCATGTTCTTCTTGACTCAGAGTCACAGCCATGGCCTGTCTAGGACATGTGATTGCTACATGCCACTGGGGAAGGTGGAGACACGTAGCAGTTCTAGTGAGTGCTGTGGGGTCACTATGGGTGACTCAATCTGAGGTCCAGGACATTCTATTCTTGAGCTTGAGAACATGCTGGTTACACCTTCACTGATGGTCGGCAAAACAGTGTTTCAGCCTTGGGTACCAGGTTTTGAGGACTGATAGGGACTTGCTCTTCAAGTGTCATCTGCTGGTCATTGACAGGTCACAACTTGGGTAATCTGTCAGGTTGCCCAACAAAGTTCTCTTTTATATGAGACTTCACAGAAAATGATCCCTGCTTTAGAAGCATTCCAATCCTCTTAGAGTTTCCCAGAGAACAATCTCCTGAAGCAGGTCCTAGGCCAGCCACCTCCCCCAGCAGCCCTTCGATGGCTGCCTGTCTTCTGTGATGTGTTTCAGTTACATAAGCCCAAGAGGCTCAGTGTCCATGCGCTTGTAAGTAAAAATTCTTCTGAAGCTATAGCTATAGATGGTACACAGGGGCAAAGGGGGTAGGAGGGGGCAGGGAGCAGGAGTACGAGATAGGAGGAATAAAAAGGGTGGTTGGGAAAGAAAAATAGGGTGAGGATAGGGGTTGGCAAGGTGACTGGGAAGCTCCAGGAGGGCAGGAAGAAGACGGGGAAGTGGTTTATATAAAAAGGTATTGTCTCACACCAGGTCCACAAGGGTGGCAGGAGACCACCAGACCCCAACGGCTATGAGCTTCCACCCTGGGACCCCAGAACCTCACTTGGATTTACTTGCTGGTGGCTTTTGTGTGCAGCCTCCTCCTCAATACTATCGGTGAACTCAGTACGCGCATCTTCCGTGTCGTCCCCTGCAGCTGCACCTACAAGTAAGTCCAGAAGAGAAAGGTGACTCCCTTTGTAGGTGCCTTCCAGACAGCAGCTAAAATTACACTCGTTTTTGCCATTCGCCTCTGATGTCTTCCTTTCCCCATATGCATGGCCCCTAGCCAGCAGGCTCACAAGGAAGGCAGGACCAACGTGCCAGATCTGTACAAAAGACTCTCACTGATGCTTTCTTACTAACACTCAAGCTTACAGCTCAAAACGGAAGCTGCCTTTGACTGCACAGACCTGTACCTGAAGAGCCAGCTGTCAGAGAGAGTGGTTACCCCCTCACTTATTTCCAGAAAGCTTGAACTATTCCCCCTCCTGCCACTAACTGGCCATGTAACCACCTTCCCGCCTGTGACATGGGCCCAACCTGCTTGACTTTTTTCCCATCGCTGAGTGCTGAGAGGGTCCCGGATTTCCTTGGGATTAGGGCAGCCCTGCTCTACTCACTTTTCCATTGTGGGGATCAGCTGTGTGTGGGGTGATAACCTCTCTGAGGAACCCTCCTCTGAGGGCCCTGTGTCCTACTGAAGCTCAGGTCCAGTCAAGACCCAAGGCACAGAATGGTTCAGCTGTTTCCTAATTCCTTCCTCTTACCTCCCCTCCTCCCCATCTCCCCCAAACTCTTCTCCAGTGCCAAGATCTTTTGCCTGATGATTTGTTGCACTGTTTTGTCCAAATGGAATTTAATCCATTTTTTTCATTCCCCGAAGATGAAGTTACTTGAGGCACAAACATACATGCTTGCACTAAGGGACAAGCAGTTGCAGTTCATGGTCTGGATAAAGGTCTACGTTGACCAAAAGAATCTTCTGCAGCTTGAGGCCTATGCTGTTCAATTCAGTAGACACTAGTCACATGTGGCTATTGAGCCTGAAGAACTGACTTTAATATAATTTAAATTAATTTTAATTTAAGTAGCCATACATGGCTGGTGGCTACCATGTTGGACAGCACAGATCTAGGGTATTTCTTCTTCTCCACATCTGTTAAAATAAGACTATTCATCAAATTTTAGATTAATACTAGTGGCCCACATTATTGATTTCTTCTGAAAGTGTAGGAATTTGTAATTGTTAATTCCTTTGGACACCAAAGAAAATCTACTGTGACACTCCCTGAGCCTTATAGAACTTACCCAAATTAGAGATTAGAGAAACAGTTCCGACCCTGGCCTTGGGAACCAACCTGTTAAAACTCTTCTTCTGACCACTGGGTTAACTGGGCCTCAAAGAGATTAGGTGGCTTGACCAAGGTTACAATGGCTAGTCCCGGACAGGAGCTGAGCCAAGATGTCAAGTCTCTGGACTGTCAGACAGAGGCAACTCACTGAAGTACTAAAAGGGAATAAGCATTGTCCTCACAGCTTAATCTTATGACTCATTCCCTGGTCTTCATTATGAATGGTGGGTTCACTTTGGATCAAGGCAGTACCCTGTTCAATACAGCTGTACTCACAAGGAGGCACCTTTACCACTAAGCATCTTTAAAGATCATGGCCAACTGTGTACAATAGGGATTTCCAATACTTACTTTTTCAAGCCCCAGAACCATCTCATTCAGGATACTGGTTGTGTAGAGGTGAATGAACACACTACCTAAGCTTTGCCTGTTCAGAAACTCACTGAACCTAGGATGCTGATTCATTTGAGGACATCTATAGTATATTATGCTTACTTTGGAAAAATCTTTCCCTGTGCAAAAATAGAGATCAGAGCCTTTTTTTTTTTTTTAGCAAAGAAATGAATTGTCCCACTCAGTGATTGAAAAAAATATACTTTTCACATTGTTTCCCTTCTGGGTGTAGGACTAGAGAAGGATCCTTGGCTGAAGAAAGTTCAGCTCTATGAGGTCAGGATCCTCATCCCTGTAGCGCTGGGCCCACAGCCAAGGTGATTCGGGTGCTACGTTCCAGAAGTAAGGTAAGTGGGGGTGAGGAGGGTGATTGTCACTGGCCTTGAGTGCTTGTAACACTTTTGGCCCTTCACTTACCTTTGTCGACCTTTCTGATGCCACGTCTGCATTTCTAGATAGTCTTTTCTTTAATTCACTCTGGGGTGGGATACCATGATTTTGACTTCATTCGGAGTTAAAAGGAGACAAAGCAAAAAAGGCCAATTCCATCTTGACACCCTACTACATGGGGGTTTTGTTTTCCTTACTCATTTTTTAGCTAGCTTGTGGTCTGCTGTACTTCCTTCGGGGCAGCTTGAAGGGTTGCTCAGCCTTTACCAATTTGAATTAGAATGCTGAAAGCTTTTGTGTGTGTTTCCCTGAGGTTTGTAAAGTTAAAAAATTTATAGAAAAAAAGTTATCCTACACAAGGTCCTATCTAAGTTTACATTAGACATCCCTCTTTCTGTTGTCATTTCTGGTTTTTCATAAGCGACAACAGAAAATTGCTCTTTGTGGGCAATACCCTTGTCTAAGCTTTTACAAAGCAACAAAACACTATGTTCAGAACTAAATTGGAGTAGTACTTTAAATTTCTAACTTGACGTTACTATATACTCACTAATTTACTGCTTATTTATGATAAATATGAAACAACATGCCTGCCACCTTTAGAATTTCTGAAAGCTAAGAATCTCTTCCCTCAATTTTAACTTGCTTTTCCAGGTTTTATCTCCAAGGTTGTTTTACATGTTTGACTGAAAATTTTATTAAAAATTTTAATATTTTTTAATACTTCTCAAGTTGTGGTTCTTTCAAGTTTCTTGGCTCTGAGACACACATAATGAGACACACATAATGAGACACACATAACCTCCCTTTCCTAGATTTAGAAAATTATCTTCTACCAGCTATCTGACTCTAGAAAGTATACATAAATAAACTTCTCAAATACACTACTATAAAATCTTTGGGTGAAATTTTAAGTATTATACAAATATAAGGTCTTCTTTTATCATTAAGGCAAAAATTCACACTTTTGTGCTTTTTAAGTTGAGGATGGCATAATTACTGAGAACACAGACTCCGGAGCCAGATTGCCTAGGTTAGATTTCTGCATTTGTCATTAGTTATGTGACTTCAGACAAATCACAATCTTCCTGTAACTCAGTCCCCTCACCTATTAATTAGGGTTAATAGTAATATCCACTGTGTACACTTGTCAACTTTAAAAAGTTTCCTGCTTTTGAAGTGCTTAGAACAGTGCTCGGCATACACTGTGTACTCCATAAATGTTGCCTTATTATTATTGTTGTTTTACATTACTGTTGGTAAACTGGTCTCTGGGCTGAAGAGTTGAGGGTTGGAAATGGAGACCAGAGAACCTAAATGCAGTCAGCAGAAGGATCTCTCACATTATCAATGGATGATCCTGACTGAGTCTACCTGCGCTTCTTCACTGCTGAGTATCTGTTCCCCCACAGGAGGTGTGAAGTAACATTCCTAGGTTCTCCCTCCTTCACAGGACCGCTGAGAGACCACAGAGCGGTCAGTAAAGTAAGATGCACTCTTTTGAGTAGGTGCTTTACAAATAGGATTCATCATCATGAAACAACTGCCTTAAAAACCATCGTGCATGAATAAGCCTTGAGGGAAAGTCACGAAGTGTTATTTTGATTCCTCAGTGATGAGTCCAAACTGGGCTGCAACAATGCCATTGTCTCCAGATTCTACTCTCTAGTCATTATAATTTCCTTTTTAAGCCATTTATATGCAACCGACAGAAAAAGACTAAGATTTTCCCATAAGTTACTCAGAACGTGGGAGTCATATTTGAGTAATTTCTGAAAGGGGATTCAAAGCGCTAAACTTTACAGCACAAACAAGTTTGCAGCGCCAAGGGCCCGGCCGTTTTCCCCTCAGCGCCAGGCTCTTGTGTGGCGGCCCCCTGGGCCCGTCTCACTGCCACTCCTAGGCACTCTGCCACGCGCTCTTCACCAAACTCTCACGTGTTCAGTCATGAGCCAACTACTGCTGATAAAATATGATGATGCTACCTGACAGAATGAAAGGAAACATGTCTGCCATCAAACTGCAATTCTACCTGCATCTATTCTCCTCTGGACCATAGGAAAATTTTAAGATTTCATAGTCTTCCATAAGCTTCTGCCGAGAAATAAAATTCTATAGCTAGACAGATTCTGATCCTGGAACAGAAGTAGCTAGAAAACTGCTGTCTGCGGTCGAGCCCCATTATGGTGGTATCTCTGTGTCTTTAAATTGCAACATCTCTTAGGTACCCTTCCAGCCTGTTCTTAATTCAGAAAGCAGCTATTTTCAGTGATTTAAAATTCTGTAATGTCAATGAATTCTCCCTGCTTATGATCTCTTTTTCCCTCAGAGAAGACAAGAAGAGGACTTTCCGGGAACATTTACAGGGACGGCACCACCGATCATCGCAACTGGCTCCTCACATTTCCATCCCACTCTCTACTACTTCCTTCAGCAAGGAGAGCAGAAAAGGTTTTTAAGGTAAAACAGTCCATTTCACATTTCTGGGGGAAAAATAATGCTGTTTCTTTAGTCTCACTTCCTTGAGAGCACAAAAATTCAGGTTTCTTCCTCTTCCTTCCTTCACATAAATACAAAGGCACTTGCTCATTCCAGAGCCTTCCTTTGACTTGGAATTTTAGTACAGTAATCAATAGACTGATTCTCCTATAAGGAAAAAAAAAGGTACGAGCTTTCTCTTCTTTTCACATAGATCTTTTAAGAGTGAAACCAAATAGTTACTGTTTGGCCTTTGATAATTTTATTGGATCAGTAACAATTTTTTGTGTGTCTCAACTAAAGTAGCTGAAATTCTAACGCTTATGTATAAAAAAGCACACGCTCCATTTCAGCACAGATGTTAACACAGTTTAACACAGCACAGTGCCATGAAGAGATGAACTTCCAGAGGGAAATGTACAGCTTGTTTTGGTGGGAAATAGTCCTGGAAATAATCTAGCGCCAAGTTACTGGGTCATTTAACATGTCATTTCCTTCTTCATTTAAATTGTTATGAATCACTTTAATTTTTCCCAACAGCCCTAGGATCAAAGGTTTACGTGGAATAAAAGTAAACCTGCTTTTATTATCCAACTGATAATACTTATTGGAAACAGACAGAAATTCATGATTTATAAAACATATTTGTATATATACACATGCCTCTAAAGTTTACAGACTGAGAGAGAGATTGGTATTTCATAGCAACGATTTTGGTAACTGCAAAAAGAAGCATTGCATACTCAAGTTATATACTAAAAGCAAACCTACATGCATTTGCTAGACAATTATGAGTTCTCAAAGGGAACAAGGAAGTCGATTTGGTTCATGTACTTAATTAACACCCTACTCTTCATTAGATCAAGCATTTTCTGGTATTGCTAAACTTTCCATTTTATCCAGAAAAAAGCTGTATGATACTTTTATGTCTGGAATCTGACTTTAAACTACAAAAAGGGAATGTAGTGCAAAAGGAATTAATATGCTGCTTTATGCATTTGATTATTCTTATTTGAAATCTGATAAAATTAGTATTGTCAGCTCTACAGTTTTATGTTTCCCTTCCACTTCCCATCCTTTGTTGAAAGCAAATTACAAATGCTAATTTTTTATTTGGGAACTTCATCCTGCCTCATGTGATTATACAGAAGTTGAGGACTTACCTTCTGTCAATATTCAAACTACTTAAAAGCTACATGATTTTTTTAAATCATAATACAAAGGTTTTAAGTTATTGCTCCAAATGTCTAGTGAGAGGGTAGCATCCAAAACGCAGTAAGACGGAGAACTATTACCCCACAGAAATCACTCTGACGTAATTTCCCATTGACTCATTCTTTCTGTTTTTCACTGGGTTGCCTTATATAAGCTCCATATTCCTAGCTATTCTTTCTATAATACACATGGTCCTGTACTACCAAAGGGAGAAAAGCAATCTGAGTTTTACCCCAAGAGAAACAAGGTAAAATACTCTATATGCTTACAGCCACAGGGTGTTAGTATCTGAAAAAGACAGCTAATTTCATCTATTGTACCTCAAGTACCATTTCTACAAGGCAGATGGAAAATGGACTTTAGAAGCATGTAGGTGACTAATATTTCCTCCCCACGCCCTAGGAAGTTTGTCGCACTTCCCTGCCGGGCACTGGCTGCCGAGCTGAAGAATCACCAGTGAGGCCCTAGCTGATGAGGCAACTTGAGTTTTCCAGGGATGTGAAGATTCTGTGCCTTTTTCAAATAAAAAGACCAAGAATCCAGAAAACAATGACTATCCTAACAACAGGAACTAGAGTTTTCTAATACCGGCTCAAGGAAAGCAAAAGTATGGAAGTATTGTTCCTTCTAGGGCTTGCAGTCCAAAGGGAAGACTTTACGTAGGTCAGTTAACCTCTCTTCCTCGGGGAAAGGCGAAGTTTTGGTGTCATCTGATCTGTCCCTCCTTTCCCTGATCAGAGGACTCTAGACCCAACTGCAGACTGAAGCAGACAGAACTGAGATCAATTTTCTCAAACTGTTTTGACGCTATGAGGCAAACTTCTCAACCAGAAACTGAATTAAAAGCATAAGTAAGCATAAAAGTGATAAGCCTTTTATATGTATCTGCCACTGAGGCCACTTCTGTATAAACTGCACAACAGAATATACTAAGGAACCGCCTAAGGGAACTTGTGGCTTAGATCTAACATCCTATCCAGGTCAAGACTCTCTTGATCTTTAACAGATCTCTCACCTCACATAATGACAAAAGTAAATCTTTTAAAAATATGAATGAGGAAGGAGAAGAACCAAAACTATTGCTGCTGTCCACAAATGAATGAAGGGAGGTGGGTGTGGGAGAGGGGCGGGGTGGTGGGTAAGGGTAAGAGGTCACCCGTTCAAAGTAAAAGCTTGACAATATTAAAACAGCCCCATCATGCCTTTTCCAAAAAGTTGTGACTTGGCTTAATAGCTAAAGAGAGAACATGCAAAAAAATGTTGATTTATACTAGTCACTAACAATCGCTAGACTTCAGTAGTTTAGTTTAAACCTGTAATAGAAAGGAGTTTAGGGGAAATATCTGTCAAAAGGACTTCCACTTCATCATTAAATATATCTTGGAGGTCCCGTTCAACTCTCTACTGCTAAAAGCTACACACTTCAACTACCCTGACCTCTTACAAACATTACAACCAAGAAGGAAATGTGAGAAAAACCAAATCTAGCAACATGGATTTTTCTCAATTTAAGTTCTATGCTTCCAATTAAGCATAGCCTGAGCCTTTCAAGTTTTTTATTCAAGCACAAGGTTCTATAAGCACGCAGTGCTTTATCTGAAATTATTGTGATGCTGAGAAATGCCTGGCAAAGGTAGATAGTTCATAAGAGGAAAGGTCTGTGCTCCGGAAGAGAGAATGGAATCATATTATCTCATGCTAAATATGATTATATGAATGACATGGTCCATGAAAGCACCATGCATCTATGGGCTGCAGAACAAAATGACTTAGAATCATATTCCCTAATAAGATGCCAAATTATCACACAAAATTGTTAGACCAGCAAGCTCTCTCCAGTTAGCACTGTTTGCCAGCCTCATTCCAGATATAAAGACCAGAAAGTCAGTATCAGATTTTAGTCACATCTACGGTACCAAGATCAAACTCTTAATTTCTCCTTTGCCACTAAATCATTTAATTTTCTAAAATGCTTCTCAAGGACCGAGATCAATGGCAAGTAACTATAGCAGCATAAGTTACTCTACCTTTTTAGGGTCCAAATCAGGACCAGAATTCACTTACTTTTTCCCCTAATCTACATATTTTAATAATTTTCCCATAGGAAGTTGGGTCTCTCATTATTCACCCAACTATCTTAATATTTCTAATACTCAGCAGCTGTTCAAGATACCAAGGGAACTTCCTACTCTTGTTGGAGGGTGATAGAAGCAGGAGTGGTTGTTTACACAAACTACTGTGATCACTATAAGCTATGAGAACTCAAGAATCGCCTGTGGCTGAATGTTAATAGGAAACTTAGACAGCATCATTGGTCTATTAGTAAAATTAAGGGAAGACATTTCCTAAATGCCTTGTCATCATATGACAGACTCGTCTTTGGTGGGTTGACATTTCTACAGCTCCACTACCTGCCTCTTCACTTCCAGAAAGTTACAAAAATCTTTGTGGGGGAAAGGGTCACTAAAGATTGGAAGACTAAGGAAAAAGGATGATTCTGCTTATACTTCCTATCTCCTTTCATAAACGACCCTCTTTTCCCCCCAAAGCCCATTAAAACTGGAAAGCATTTTCTTTAAGAGGAGGGCTTATGGCTGCCAATCTTTTGCAAAATACTTAATCAGAAAATCCCAGGATGTTTCTCCAGTAGAGTATTTTCTTTCCTGTCCACTTTAGAGTGACTGATGCTCTTTCTGTTACAGGCGTGGCTAAGGTTACAGAAACCTGGACAAAATTTAGAATGTAAGTAAACCGTGTCCACACACAAAAGTGAAAGAAATAAAAGTGTCATGTAAAAATGCAGGGAAAAAGTAAAAACCCTTGTGCTCTGCCTAGTTTACAAAGGGGACACATTCACGGTGCGAAAGAGCCTCAGTTCCTATTAACCAAATTCCATGTTTAAAAACTGAACACTCAGCTTCTAACTAGGAAATTTGTATCTAGCAGAAACAAGAAACCTCGTGGGTGAACAAAGCTCTAAAGTAATCTTGGTTACTTTTTATACTCTTGACATTTAGGATAGCAGAAATACAGTCTCCAGGGCCCCCTTGTTGCCACAAGAAAGCACTGAGACAGTGACCAAAATCTAGAAAGATCTGTGACATTTCGCTCTAAAGCATCCAAACACTTCAAAGTCTGAAGTCTATTACTTACTTTAATATGGAGAAATGTTAAAGCACTAAATGGTGAAAATTATAGGCCTTCACGTAGTGCCAAATGAAAAGATGTAAGAAATAGTCTCCTCTGACTATAAGGTATTTGGTGAAATACTGACTTTAAAGGGGGGGGACATTATCTTTGAAATTACCTTTCTATATAGAGAATTCTGACTCTAGAAGACCTCGGAGCTTTCTTAAAATCATGTTCTGACTCAATAGTACACCCTCAGTTTAAAGAAAACACTTAAATGAAATTTAATCTGCACCGAATCTAATTTCACTGTCATTCAGTCATCAACTCTGCAATATTAGAGGTAAAGGTTTACTGTGAACACTTTCATAGTCTTTGCCTCTGCTGTATAACTTGGCCCTCCCAGTAGTTGCAGTCTACTATTGCAAGACTTGGCTTGGTTACCGTCTAATAAGGATTATACCACTTTTGCAAGGTCATTCTTAGACTTTCAACCTCTTTCTCTCTCACTCTCTAATCTTGAAACTTGTGTTTGATTAAGAAATTGCTCTCACTCAAAAATCAGGAGTTGATTGAATGGGAAAAATAATACACACGCATGCATATGACATGATATGGAACATATGAAATGGATTGTGAAAGTGGGGGAGGAATGAACTTTATTGGCCCATAGAAGGGATGAGAGAATAAGGAGGGAGGGCTGGGGAGAAGAATGAATATGGGTGGGAAAACTAAAATGGAATGATTTAAAATGTGTAAATATACTTTGTAGCCTTCACCATTCACCTTCGTGATAGATACTTACAGGGAAATACAGGCAGACTACAGTGAGTTTCACTTTGTACCTGATGCTGCTTGTACCAGTTCTATCATTAGTAAGTCACCATTTAATTCTTCCACAGCCAGACAAGGCTCTCTGCTTAGTACAATCATAGTCATGACCTCACCTACTTTCCAGTACCCTCTGGACCCAAGTGGGTGGTTTTTAATCTCAGCGATGTTGCCGCCTGACACCTGCCATCTCAGCGTCCCCAGGCACAGCCGTGAAAATGAAATCTCCTTCATGTCCATGACGTGTGCCTCTGTTGTCTGGTTGATTGCGTCGTTTCCATGATAGGCAGCGACGGCAGAAATGGGTGTCGTGGGAGGGGCTGACAAAGGGAAAGTTGCAGCGGTCCTCCTGAACTGTTCTCTCCTTTCAGGTGACTCCTGGGAGGACCGTCCCCAAGGGCCTTTGAGTTTCCAAGGGTCAGAGATGCAAGCTTCACAAGCACAACTGCAGACAAGCTCCCAGGTGACCCATCACCTGCAGCTGCAGCGGGACCAGCAGTTTGACTGTGGTGACGGCAACGCCAGGCTCGGCCTTTCCTCCACCGTGTGGGGCTTCACAGCCAACACTGAGTTTGGAGACCAATGGCCGCCCCTCCAAGGTAAGAAAGGAAAGGAAGCTGTAGTCCAAGAGCTGGTCGTTCCAGGGCTGGGGGTGGAGGAGACAGTGGGGCCTCTGCCATGCCCCTTTCAGGTCCACTCGAAATCCCCAACGCTCTAACAGAGGGAAGCGAGCAAGAGCCTCAGATTTAGGGCTGGCTCTGTTCCAGGTCCTGGGTTTGCAAACTCTTGGTTGTTTTATTGAACCAACTTATTTATCTTCTGAGATATTCACATCTCATTTCCCTTGTCTGGCCACCGGAAAGTTAAATCTCCCTTCCAGGGTTGTTGGGAGTGTTAAGAAACATAGTTCCCAGAGTCCCTGATTCGATAAAACCTGCATCAGCACACCTGTGACTGTGTGATGTCTATCTGTGTATCTTGCTGGAGATTTAACACTTACACAATGCGTGCACATGCAGTGTCTCAGCTGAAATGCGGGACATTGGATGGTCAACACGATCTCTAGACCCCGTCTTCCCTCGCTTTCTCAGAAAGGCACGTTTGCCAGTGTTCTCTTCTCATCATCCATCCTCAAGCCAATCTTCCCATCAGATGCTCTCAGCAACAGTACGTTACTAACGTTAAGTCGCAACGTAAAAACTGACCGCACACTTCAGTCTCCTGTTGACTGTTTCACATGGCGGTTGTTTTTCTGTTTTTAGCCCTTTATTTAAAAGAAAGAACCACCTTCGTAGATGAGGTGAGCCCCTCAGGTTCTTTTCTGATACTCCATTTAATTTGTCCTCTTCACTCATCTCCACGGCCACGTCCTCAGTTTTCTTACCACGATCCCACTCTTCTCTGATTTTCGTAAATGAGCTTTCAAACCCTCACGTACATGTCATCTCAGACGTATTCATCTTTCCCCTCTACTGCTCTCAGTATCTCCACTGGAGACTGGGCCCGCCTGGTGCTCATCTGTCAGGCGATGGCCTCATCTGAGAAATGAGGAGAGGGGAGGTGAGAGAAGAAAGAGCACCACTGACCACCTTACAGAGATCTCATGGGAAGGGCTCAGAGCATGTTAGGGTTGTGTGGCCATGACAAGTGCCATTAGCCCTTGTGGTTATTTCATTGTGTTCCCTTCCCTCTAATCTCTTTTTCTTGACTTTGGCTTCCCACATCCCTGGCGAGGACTCAGCCCCACTGGCTCAGTCACTCTCTCTCCTGCTCACTTTCCCTGGAGGCCCGAGTATGAATCCAGGCATCAAAACAGATTTTGCTGCAATGCCTAGTCTTCATGCCCTTTATTCTCATAATCGCCCAGATCTAATAGTTCATGTTACCACCTTACCTCTCTTATTCCTCTTATATGTTTCTTTTTCCTTTTTCAAAGTCAACTCATCAGAGGCTGTTACAATGATGCATTGCACATCTCAGTTCCAATATCCATTTCTTCCTTTATACACACACACAATTGTGAGAGTTGTTGTATGTTTCTTAAACATCTTCCATGCCTTATTTAGCTTGAGTATGTATAAACATTATATATAGCGTATGAACATATATATGGGAAACATATACTGATACACATCTGTAAAAATTTCCCGTTTGGGACTTCCCCAGTTCTTTGCATGTTGAGGTTTTGTTTCAACGTTGAATTTGTTTACTTTCTACAATCCCTTCCCTTCCAGCAGTATAACCTCTGAATGTGCTGATTTCCTTGCCTTTGTCTTTTCTAACTGGGAAATTTTTGTTTTCATGAATTCTATTTTTCTTTAACAAATATTCTTTTGGCAATGTGAAGATGTTTTCCTCTTGGCAATCTTACCAGAAATACATAGTTTGGGGACGATCAACAAAAGTGAAAACTACCAAGGTGTCTCCACTGGCTTCACCTGGCAGGGACGTTTTGAGATGGCCTCTCTTGTTTCTGGACACTTTGCTTACTTGATGTTCCACTTGCTAGACGAGTAAGTCATTGTAAGGTCATGTATAACAGTGGATCCTGTTTTCTGTGGTGGTATCTTCAGAGCTGGGTTTGGATGCTTCCATTGGAATGAAGAACCCCCCCAAGGTGGAGGGTGAGGGCTCAAGTGCCAGCCAACATGAGTGTCAAGTCTCTAGCAACAGCAATGCCTCCAGTGTCCTGAAACAGAAGATTCTGCGAAGAAAAGTGCTGCGCAGCAAGTGGAGAATTGCATGCAGATTCCCTGGCCTTCAAGCTTAGGGGACAGAGGTAATCACATCTAGGCCCTTCCATGTACGTCTTCCCTGTTGCTCCTCATCTAAGATTACAGCTCAGACTCCACTCTCTTTTCTCTTCCTTGTTCCTTCACTGAAGAGTTGATCCTACCTGCGTCTGGTCTTTCCTCGGTTTTCCGTGGGAGTTGCCACCCTGCCAGGCCCTTCCATCCCCACTTTCTGTTTGTACTGTGAACTCTGCTGTGTTCCTGCTGCTGCTGCTGCTGCCCTGGTACTTCTTCTCACCTCTACTCGTAGCTACTGGGAAGCCCGGCCCCGCGGTCCTCCTCATCAGAAGAGCGTCATTTAGGGCCCTGAACACGGGGTTCTTTGCCTGAAATCACACACTCCCTTGGTGTCATTGCCTTCCTTTCCCTACCCTTCCTCCCTCCACTCCACTGCCTCTTCCAGAATCACTGACGTCATGAATCACATGCACATGGGTTGGGTTTTGCAGAACACAGCTAGGACAACCTTCACTCCTCGACGTCTCCACGTGAATAAAATTGGTACAACTGAGGAATGAGAACCCTGGTTACAAGAACCAAATATAAATCTCTGTCATAGGTGGGAGCGCTGGACTGGCCTGGAGTCAGGTTTCTCGCCAGACACTGGTGGTCAGCTCTGTGCTAATGTCCATGGGGCTCCCAGTGCCTCACTGGAGCTGGCATTAGGTGGAGGACGGTAGATGGCACCCTAAAGGGACATTGGCCAAAAGCAGAGGCACAGGCCATGTGTTGACAGAACACAAAGAGCGTGACGTGCCTAGGGTTTCAGACCTCTCTTCCTTTTACTCACATGACTCTTACTACATGTTCAGTGAAAGTCCAGAAAAAAACATGGGCTGAGTTGGCATCTGACGCCAGGGAATCTAGGAGAGCATCACAGTGAATTAACCTGGGGCAGATTTATGAAGACTCAGGTATACAGGATACAAGAAGATCATTGCCTCAGGCAAGGCCGTTTGAGAAGGCAAGTGATTTCCTCTAGACTGTGAGAAGGAAGGTGAAAAAAATCTTCATGGCCAGCGGGACAGGAGTTCATGGTGGAAGTAATGAAGCGAAGGAAAAAGAAAGGTGTGAAGTAGTGTAGGTCTAGTGGGTAGCTCTAAATCTTGCTATCATGAAGAAACGCTGGGTGAGCTTGGATCTATCTAACATGAATGACTTGACCCAACCCCTTGATATTCTGATTCTAACGTTCTGAGGTGAGGTTTGGGCATTAGTATTTTGAAAAGCTCTGCTGACATGCATCTAGGGATTGAAGGACTATGGATCTGGTGGAATATCAGGAAGCAGTAGAGGAGTGTCCCAAGGATCCTTGCTCCAGACAGCAGTCTGTTTCTGAATGTATATGAGGGATGCTCAGCCCATCCCTCCCTGGGACATGTGAGAAAGGCAGCACTTCGGTCCAGGTCAAGGGCAATCAAAAGTCAGTTGGTTGCTGAGGAGCCAGCGGTGGGGATCTGGCTAAGACTCTGCAGCAGCTGTGAGGTGGCGTGTCCCCAAACACTGGTGGGGTGAGGACAGGGGACCCTAGATTCTGCACCACAGTCTGCACGTTTGTTTCAGGAGGGATTTCTTCTAACGTGTGGATCTCACTTTTCCCTTCAGCCAGCCTGGGGCTCGACCTTCAGCTCCTCCTATCAAGACGATCCCGGGCTGCTCTTGCCTCTTCCAAACATGTGGTCATCCCCCCAGGCGCAGCCATCAACAGAACCCAACAGAGACCCACATTTGATCCCTCTGTCATTCTCCTTGTCCCTCTATCTCTCCTCTGTCTCTGTATCTCTCTTCTGTCTCTCTTTCACAGCTACCCAGTATTTTAGCTACTCTGAACAGATATTCCAATTTGGAAGAAACCGCATCATCAAATTTATTTTTCCTACTAGATGCAAAAAGTCTACGGCATGAAATCAAGTTCAAGTCCACACAGAACACTGCAGGGATCCTTTCCTGAGAATCATCATCACAACCACCAGCCACATCCCATGATTATTATTGCAAAACACTGATTTGATGGGAGAACTCCCAGGCATCAGTCTCCAAACGTTACCCATTGAAAAGGAGACCAGCGCTTTGATGGATACTCAGCTTTGAGAGACCGTAATGCTCACTCCTCTCAATTGCCATCCTGTTCACACTGGCATCTGGAGCAGGTGGAAGAAGGCAACATGTCAGCCTGGACATTCTCTGCCACTAGATGGGCTGTGCTCGGTGCAGCCGGCTTTGAACATGCAGTGTCCGTGCTGAACAGGTTTCGCTCGAGTTTCATCACAAGGAAGTTATCAGACAACTGTAGAATCTAGACCATTGAACAGGACAACTGGCCTGTCTTTTTCAAGCTGCCAATGCCTCCACAAATGGGATCACAGAAAGGAGAAGAGTTATTTTGGGTTCCAAAGAACTAAAGAGATTGTGCTACTATATTTCTTTAGTTCTTTTGAGCCCAAAACCTCTCCTCACCTTACTGTGTTTGTCTTTAATGGTGGTGACATTGACTTGTTTGCAGAGGACAGGTCAGTTGTCTGGCTCAGAATTCTACATTCTGCAGTTGTCTGACCCTTCCTCATGATTAAACTCGGGCCTAGCCTTCTGCCAAGGGCACCACATAGTGCACACTGTGTGCTTCCTAGCACAGCCCCTCTGGAGATGAAGAATGTCCACTTTGCCTGTCACCACTCTTGTCATCTAAGTACTGAACATTTGGCTATAGAGGGAGGAGCCAGTGAGATCCGTACATTGGAACATACGTTTTTCTGTCTAGAATCAGTCATTTGACGAGTAGCTCTTCGAGAGTGTATAAATATTTTATTCTACGATTCTCATTGTATAACAGTTTTACCGTCCCTGATCGATCCCTGATGTGTGTCAATGACCATATTTGTGTTTGTACAGCGGAACTTTTCCAAATCAGTCAGTTTATTTGTACTGCTGGCATTGTGCTGTGGAAAAGACAATCCCCACCCCTTCCATTTCATTAAAAGTTCTTTGGAATTTTACTGTGAAGTTGTGTATTTTTCAATTCAGTGTTATAATCTATGATTCTCCTGCCTGATTTAGTAGGTATGGATATATATTGATAGAAACATTCCTGTTTCTCCTCTTCATTTTCATATCTTAAACTCTCCCACAGCTTTTAAGCTATATGTACCAATTGTAGTAGATTGCATTCAGTGTTTGTTTTCTCTCTATTATTTCTGTGTGTGTGTGTGTGTGTGTGTGTGTGTAGTTTGTCTAGTATGTAGGAAGGGCTAAATAGCTAGTGTGTAGCACTGCACTAAAATATTTGTCATCTCAGTCCCTTAGTATGTCGTCACATAGTTTCAATGTGAAGTCGAAATTTTGAATGATATCTCTCAACTTCAGCTTTTTACCAGTGTGACCATCAAGGACATTATTCTACTTTTCTGTTTCCTTCTGTCTTTACCTGACACTTCTGATAATTTTCTAACAGTATTTCAACCTAGTCCAATGTATACCCTTTACATACCATTTTTTCCTACCTTGTCCCCGCCCCCTCCCCATTTTGTGTTAACTTCAGAAAAAAGTAGGGTAGGGACAAGAGCTGGAGGAGGAGCCCATGGGGGACTTTGGGGATCCCTACCTGCACAGGAGGCTGCCCCACCCCAGGAGCGTCAGTGGCCTCGTCGCAGAGGTCCCAGGCCCCAAGCAGGCTGCCCCAAACGCAGGGCACATGTACACCGGCTTAAATGTATAATTACATCTACTCAGTGGTGACCAGGTCTTCAAAAGTCAGACTTTCCTGGGTCACTTCTTGACATGTAGAGTTCATCCTTCAGGATTTCTAACGGTGGAAATGAGGGCTCCTTACCTTTCGCGTGTTATCTACTCATTTTCTCTTGCTTTGATACATGGACAGCTTGGCTGAATATGAAGGACGTGCCCACAATGACTCGCGTTGAGTTTTTAAAAAACATTGTCCTCCTCGGTATTTTGTTTGAGACGTGCAATGTAAACTGATTTTCTCTTCTAGTTGGAGCCAAGGAAGGTCTGGAGCTTCACAGGAATTGTTTCTTTAAAAATGTAATCTTTTACACTGGAATTTGACACAACATTGTAAGATGATTGTAAATCAATAAAAAATGTTAAAAAAATGTAATCTTTTAGCCCTAATAGGATGGGTGTTAAGGTTGAACATGGCAGTCCTATTTCTTCCAGATATCTATGACTTTCTCTCTGACCCTTTCTCATTATCTTTGACACATTTTCTTTTTGTTCAATGCTTTCATTTTTGAATTCTATGTGCCCTATGATTGTAGAGAAATGAGATCCTTTATACATTTTCATTGAGCCTATTTTTCAGAGAATTCTCTTTTTCTTCAGTTTTTCCCTAATTACTGCCAATTCTCGTTTCCTCTATCGCGTCTAAGTTTGTGTTCTGGGTTCCCTTTCTTGTCTGTGTGAGTCTTAGTGTGTGTGTGTGTGTGTGTGTGTGTGTGTGTGTGTGTGTGTATCTGGATCTCAAATAGGTTCTGTTTAGAATACTTATTTCCGAAATAGATCCTGTTTTATATTTTTTCTAAGTTTTTGATTGATTTTGAGGGAAGTCTTTTCATGAGCTGAAATCTCTAACTCTATTTTTGTTTTTCTCTAATGTCACCTTAGAAGAAATGTCTGCTCTGTGATTTTCCTTTCCGTTAAAGTAGGATTGACCTGTGTGAGACATGGCAGTTCTAGGTGGGATCTGATGCATCTTTAAGCAGCTTAGTCAGTTTGTTTTGTCTAGATCTCTTTGTCTTGTGCAATTACTGTAGCAGATGTAAGCTTTTGAGGAAAGGCATGGTGTGTCTCCTGGTTCTGAGATTCTATTTTCTTCCGGTTGGACCTTGAATTTCTACTGGTTGCTTCATTCTTTCTCTTCACTACAAGCATGCAAAGGACATTACCTTCATCCAGGTCTCACCGTGGCCCCCACAATTGTGCCTCCTGAAGACTGTCACCCTCTGGTCCTCTGCACTGCCCAACCCCTTCCTGGCAACTCCCCAGTCGTCAGAGCTGTAGTCCACCAGGTCTCAGGCATGCTGTGAGTTTGTCCCCTTGCTCATTTGTAGGTAATTTTTCCTGCGTTCCCTCCTTAGGATTCCCTCCCTGCTGTCCTCCCCTCTGTGTGTACTGTCTTGGCTGCTCCCTCTACTGCTGTGTAGCCCCAAGCCCTGGCTAAATACAAACCACCAGGAGTCCAGTGTTGTGTGGCCCCTGGTTCTTCACGGGAAGCGTTCTGCATGGTTTTGTTGACTCTAGCATAATCCCTAGCCCTCTGAAATCGGTGTTGAGAGATTCAGCTGCCATCATCCTGGTGGACTTGTAATCTCTAATCATTCAGTGTCACATGCAGAATATCAATAGGACACAAAAATAGACAGGACATCAAACAACAACAACAGCAGAAATAACAGAAAAATACAACATAAAAGAATTAGAAAGAACAGAACATCCCCATCCTTGTAAGCCATCTTCCACAATTATCAACTACTGGTGGACCTTGTTTCACTACAATCCCACCTACTTACCTTTTCCTGTATTATTGAAGTAAATGTCAGACCTCACACTTCATCTGGAATTACACCACTGTGTTCCCCTCCGTGAGGACTCTTTCTGAAATTTGTATCATAGTATTACTGCTGTTGGTAAATGGACTCAAACTTTTGAATATCATAAAATAGACAGTGTTCAAAGCTCCCATGGTTGTTTTTAAGTTAGTTTCTTTTTGGGGGTTCCAAAAACAAATCCACAAACTATAATCAGTAGGATATGTTTTATGTCCCTTCATGTATGTTTCTCCTGAGGTCCTCCCTCCCTCCCTCCTTCTTTCCTTCTCTCTCTCTTGCTGCTCCTGCTCCCGCTGTGTTCCTTGATCTCTTGCCCTCCTGTGTTTGCAATTCATTTACTCAAGTTACAGCCTTGTTTTTCTCTAGTAGCCCACATCCTGAGTTTGGTCCCTGGGTATACATCGGCATAACCTCCTGTCCTCCTTTATGGTGGCAGAATCCAGAGCAGCATTGTCCTAATACAAAGAAGGTAGAAGCCACACATGCAATTAAACATTTTCTAGTAGCTACACTGAAAACCAAGAAGTACACCAGAATTCAGAAACAATCGTACACATAAGACACTTAAGTATCGATTGCTACATGTTAAAGGAACTGTAATTCTAAAGCATTAAAATTGTATTCAATAGGAAAATTTTTACCTATTCGGTTTTAAAATTTACATTTAAATGAATTCCAATTAAGCAGAATTAAAATCCATCTCCTCATTCCTGCCAGCCTCATTTAAATATCCAGTAGCCACATGCATCTACTGGCCACTGTTTTAGACCTGGCAGATGTAGAGACTTACCAGGTTCATGTTTGACATGTTGGCAAGAACACCTCAGAGGTGGTGCGTGCTCTCTGATCAGGAGGCACATCAACTCCTGTGTGATACTTCTAAGAGTATTAGAGGCCGTTTTATTTCAAGGCCTAGATCCATTAACTGATTGTTTGGAGCAAAATGGTGCTAATCCATCATCACGAGTTACTTACCTGGACACTTCTATAGCGATTAACTTCCCCGAAATCGTACAGATGGTATACTTAGTGGTACAGCCTGGAGCTTAATGAGCTAATTCCTCAACATTTGTGTGTGGTCATCAATTAGTTTCTTTGCTTTTTCTTTCTTGTTTTCCTGTGCTCATATGAAATCAAGGTTTCAATCACACTGAAGTGTTTCAATGCATTGCTATAGAGTGCTTCCTGATACACCAACTGTCCTCTCTTTCAGCAGTGAACATGAATTTAGCCTGACCCCTACGTCCCTTTGCTAAGATCCTAACAGACTTTGAGACCTTTCCTGATATCACTAGGACAAGGTGTTTTTCATCTTGAATATTTACTACCGCTGACCTGGACTCAGTCCTTTCTTTAAGACTCTCTGGTGTCTTTATTTCCAACACAGTATTCACAGAGCAAACTGAATATCCTACAGATACTCATTGGAATTGGTTTATTTAGGCCTTTCCAGTGGACAGAGCTAGGAAATACGTATTCATAGTGTGTGGGTTCATGTATTCACCTACAGTCACCAACATGACAATTCAAGTTCAGAACTACAGGCTTTATATTGAAACTTCTTTGTCTGAAACAAAGCATTTTCACTTTTAATGACTCTTTGAGGAGTAGAAATCAATATCCTAGAAAGCCTCATTTCATTTCCGCACATTATATGAACACACGATAAAAGATACAGCAAAAATTCTGCTAACACCACAATGGAGGAAAGCAGTTTCTGGTTTGGTTACTGCCATCGGGTGCACATATTGTGTTTTAGTCTCTTGGCCTCGTTCTTCTCCACATTGCAGGTCAACAAGGGGTGCACAGGGGCATTTTCAAAGGCTAGAGGTGACATTCACGAATTTACTGGGGGTAGGAAGGGAGAAATTGTGAGTTTGAGATTGCAAATAGTAACTACTATACATACAATAAACAAATAAGTTACAGGGAACTATATGCAATAATGAAAAAGAATACGGAGACGAATATACCTATTTGTTTGTATGACTTAATCATTAGGCTGTACACCAGAAATGTGGTCTCCAACTCAAGTGTAATCAAACAAGGTATATTGAAGTATGCTCTAGCCTTCACTGAAAGATGTGCAAGTGTCTCAAATCCCTGGAGGGAAGTAGACCAGGGAAGCCTGATCTCTACAGACTCTCAAACCCATAGCCTGTTCTCTTCTTTCTGGCTGGGCTTGGGATGAAAGGACAATATTTTAGGAGTGAATTTTTAAATTTCAGCCTAACTGCAGCATTTCATATCCATTGAGGACATAGGACTAAGAAATTCTGAATAAAAGCGGAGTAAGCCGGAAAAAAATTAAGTAAAATCTGGAATAAAATAGGGCATCTGAATAAAACCCAGGACTTCCAATTCAGGTCTGCAACCATGAAGCCGAAAACTGAGACCCAGGCTTCCTCCTGGCGGATCAGCGACAGCACAGCCCCTCACACCTACCATTTACTCACAGAGACTGACGATGCCCTGGTTACAGGACGTGAGGTGTGAAGCCCCTGGCGATGCAGGTTTCCGTTGGGGGGACGGTGGGCGCGGCCTCTGCCCTTTAACCCTGAGACCCAGGGTGACCCGACGAGGGGGTGGCGCTGGCTGTGTCTCCGCGCCCTTAGCGGCCGGGCCGGGGCTTCCGACGTCCGGCTCCGGGCACAGTCGGCCTGGTCCAGCGGGGACGCCCCGGGCTGGGTTCCCCCACCTGCCCGCTGCCTGGACCCCACCTCCCAGAGAAGCCCGTTTCTGGGACCCAAGCTCCTGAGCAGGAGGCGGCAAAACGCGGGGAACGCGGCGTCGGGAGCCTAGGGACTGTGGCTGCGGGAGCCCATTGGCCACACAGCTTCGTTTCTGGGACCGAGACCGTCGGGGACCGAGAGCAGCACAAAGTGGGAGGCGGGAGCGGGACAGCACGTCCACTCCGCGCGTATCTGAGGCGCGAGTTCGCTTGCCGGCAGCTACGGAGGTGGGGCTGCGAATAAAAGACGGCTGGGCGCGGTCTAAAGGGAAAGCTGCAAGGAGACTCGAACTCGGATCACCGGATTCAGAGTCCAGAGTGCTCACCATTACACCACGGAAACGTAGGCGAGCCCGCCACTCCCCTGGAGAGCCAGGCGGCGATCAGCCCCGCGGGAGCCGAACGCGCCTCCTGCACGGCGCTCGCTTCCTCCGCGACGCCAGGGGGCGCCTCACTCGCTTTCCGTCGGCGCGATCCCGCAGGTTTCTACCTCGTGGATGAGACGACGTCCGCTCGGGGATGATCCACAGGCAGGGCTTTTAAACCTTGCCCGAAATCCACCTGCTGTGCCGGGATTACCTCAGGTTTCTGCTCTGAGGTAAAATTCCCGCCAGGAAAGAAAAGATGCAAAAAGCGTTCCTTACCTTTTGTGTTCAGCTGTCCTTTTCCCCCCGCCCTGGGAGCTCTGCGACCCTCAGAGCAGCCCTCGGGTCTCCCTGGGATTGCCCCGCCGTTGGACCGGAGGTGGAAACGGTAGAAGCCCGGCCGGCTTCCATCGGGGGCCTCATTCCTCTGCTGGGAGTCGTGTTCGGAGCCTAAAGACCCCTAGGCGGAGCCCCGCCAGAGCCTGGCCTCGTCTGCCCCGTGGGGGATGGTCGGGGGTAAGGAGGTGACAGCGTTTCTTCTGGCCTCTTTCCCCTCTCCCTTCTTTCTCCTCTTCGCTTTCCGGGTCCCTCCTTCCTGGCCTCTCGCGTCCCCGAGACTACAGGCGACGCTCGGTCTCGGGTGGGGAGCTCCGTGTACTGCTCGACTGGCTTCTACACGTTTCCATGCTCCTGACGTTTCAGGGCTTCAGCAGCCAGTGTGAGAGCTTCCAAGAGCGGCCCCTTTGGAAAGCCTTTCCCAGCCTCCCTTTGTGGGGAGGGTGCAACGCGCCATGTGAGCGCAGGGAAGGTGGTACATGGGGGACGTCTGCCCGAGAGGCGGGGTCGTCAGCTGAGGGGGCTCCAGGGTGGCGGGGACCTGGCGGCCAAGGCCATGGGGTCCCGCGATGGGGCGTCGTGTGCCGCTTCCTGGTGTCAGGCCCCGAGCGTGCCCCCGTGAAGAGCCAGCCCGTGTGCCCAGAGCCAGCGGGTCTGAATGGGCTTCCAGCCGAGGAGGGAGGGGTTGGGGAGCACGTTCGCTCCGCGTGGCAACAGCGTAAGATTTTATAATCCTGCTCTGAGCACAACAGGAGCCTACGACTGCTAATTGGAAGACCTGTGCTTCAAGCCCAGCACGGAACGTTCTAGTCTTACTTCCACTCATTCTCCTGCTTCTCAGTGTCCCAATCTACCAAGCCTCCCTCCTGAGCTGCTTTTATGCTTCAGGCAGCGACCTGTAGCTCTCAGTTCTTGTCCTCACTAGCTTTGCTCTGTGGGCGCAGGGCGTGCAGCTGTGGAAGCTCAGTCGTCCTGGGTATTGACGGAGCTCGGCCCAGCGCGATGGATTCTCGCCATCGGGGTCTCACCAGATGCCTCTGGTCTCTCTGCACCTTCTGGAGCAACCAACCACACCTTGACCTACCTGATGGGACCTGTGGATTCCACAGGACCTGCCATGCTGATGGAGGCTGAAGAAAGGGCGTGGATATCAACTTCTCAGACTCCAGGTTGGTGCATCTCCACAGTCAGTCATAACCAGCCATCACAGGGTGCCACCAACACTTTGATTTCAGGGTGTTGTGTGCTTACCGTTTTAAAACATTTAACAACATTGCTTTTTTATTTTTTTAATTTTTAAATTAAAGTGTACTCAGTTTACAGCGTTGTGTCAATTTCTGGTGTACGGCGTACTTTTTCAGTTATATATATATATATTACTGTTTCGATTCATTTTGCATTACCACAAGATATTGAATGTAGTTCTCTGTGCTGTAGAGAAGAAGAAGGTTGCTGCTTATCTACTTTATATGTAGTAGTGAGCATCCTCACATCTTCAATTCCCAATGAACCCCTTCTCATCCCCTTTCCCCCACTGGTGACCATAAGTTGGTTTTCTATGTCTGTGAATCTGTTTCTGACTTATAAATAAGTCCTTTTGTGGTTTTGTTTTGTTTTTTTAGATTCCACATGTAAGTGATAGCATATGGTATTTTTTTTTCTGTTTCTAGCTTACTTCACTTTAAATGACAGTGTCCTGGTCCATTTGTGTTGCTCCAAATGACATTATTTTATTCTTCCTTACGGCTGAGTCGTATTCCATTGTATATACACACCACGACTTCTTTATCCAGTCATCTGTCAATGAACATTGAGTTTTCTCCAATGACACTGCTTTTTACACAGGTTTAGGTGTACACATACATGAAGCAGATATTACAGAGTCCTCTCGTATGCTCTGTTCTCCCTCACACAATTTCTTCTATTATTAATATCTTGCAGTCGTTTGCGACAAGGGCAGATGGATACCATGATCAAAGTGGAAGGCAGTTTTCCCAAAGTGAGGCTTATGCACTGCACCTCGAATGTGCTGACACTTACCATTTCCCCGAAACTGGCAATCGTGAATACACAAATTGTAGTATCGGGGAACTGTGTTTGAACTCTTTACTGCCATTTATGGTGAATAAGAGACCATTTATTCTATTTAATAGTTGGGGTAAAGTCTTGGAAGGCACTTCTGGGACACATTTTCCCCAGAGGGCAAAGCTTCCTGCTCCCCTTCTAAGTTGCTTTGGGGAAAAAATGCTGCATTTCCTTCAGGTGACAGACTGTGAATTAACAACCTTCCAGGTGAATGAAGATTAAGGTCTTAATCCGCAAAATAGGAACACTTTATTTCAGACTAGTTCCACTCCCCATTTTCTGTTGGAAAGAGAGAGTTGGTCATCTTACTCCTTTACTGCAGAAACACCACTTGAGATCTTGAACTCAGGGAGACCTATGTGGACAGGTGACTGCCTCTCCGAGCCCAGGGAAGACAGATGTTTCTGATAGTCTACCTAGCTTTCCCCAGTTTTACTTTTGTCTTTTATATCGGACATGCAATAACCCCAACTCACAAGCAGTAGTATCTAGCACGGTGTCCAGGGCGTAGCAAGTCAGGCACCAGAACATTTTCTACCAACTAGGGGAGAAAGATTTTGTGAGTGGAGTATTTTCCGGGGTCTCTATTGGAACGATACAGTGAGGTTCCCGAAAGAGAGTCTGGGAATCTTTGCCCATCCTTCAGTGACTGGTTTCCAGCATAGGGACCTGAAACATCTGGTGTCTCTTCCTCGCTCCCGCAGGAACATAAGTCAGCCTTGGACCAGTGTTTCCCTAGAGACACCCCATGAAAGTGCACACGTTCCCTTTCGCCTGTCTGTGGTCATGATCATCCTTCCGTTGAGGGACCTTTTGGGGATTACAAGTAACCAAGGCTGACATGCTGTTAAAAAGGCTTTTCTGCTCACAGAGAAATGGTTTTTAGCGCAGACCTCAAAGGAACATCCCCTCAGTCTTTGGGCAGCGGCCTGTGGGACTTCTGCATCCCCTAATATAGACTCAGACAGTTTTGTTCTTGGAAATGGTAGGGTGCTTTTAAAATGCAAATTTTAAGAGTTTCCCTTAGTTTCGCCCTGGTTGTGGCTGTGTTCTTTATCGTGTAAAAGCCATTTCAGAATCTTGAGAGACATTTTCCAGCTTGGAGTTTTAAAAGGGGTGCCATGTGAATACAGAGTAAGGGAAGTTGGATTTACTTTCCTGAGAGAAAGGACAAAAGAAAATGACGACAACACACTGGGTGAGACACAGGAAACAAGCATTTTCAAGAGAATGAGCGTGAGGCAACAAAGGTTAGTGAGTGATCCCTGAGAAATGGAAAACAAACAAGTGAGCCCTGCAATTGCTCCAGTTTGCCACCTGGAGAGAGTTTCCAGGCAAGGTGAGAGAGGAGACTGACAAGAAGCCTCATGGATTTCACTGAGTGGAGGACAGTGAGCTGAGAGTCTTGGTTCCTTCTCATCATCCCCCTTTCCCCACGTTGAGCCTTTTGGAGTTTGGTGTTCTCACCTGCTGTTAACCCACAGTGTCCTGGGAAGAGTCAGGTTTAAGCCCTCTTCAGAAAGGAATGTGCCGCTCAGTGTGAATCTCCCCAGTAGAATTAACACCATGCTTTACCCGCAGGGACTCCATAAATGCTGATAAATGATTAGGTACATAAATGGACGCCTCAACTGAGGTGACACTACGGGCCAAACTGATTTCTTCTTATGTTGGAAATAAACAATCTCCGAGAAAGACTATTAAACTCAGACAAGATGATTCTAAGACCTGAGTAATCTGGCAAAAGAAGGCTACCTTATAATTTTGTCCAGGCACAGACAAACCAAGGTCACTGTGCAACCGATAAAATCCCAAACTTCCTCTTCTCTTAAGGCAATGTTTTTCACATCTGTACTTCAGTCATAGACCTGCCTGTGCTGAGTCACAGTATTCAATATGGAACAAACCCTCCTTCCTCCCATCCTCCTTCGTATCTTCCAGCCAAAGCCCAAGTCTGATACGAGACTCCTTCTGATACCCTTTTCCTTAGATCATATTGTCTCTAACTGGCTACAAAGAACTAAAAACCCATATTGTTTAATGAGAAGTGTGTTCCTAGAGTTTGGCTTAAGTGAATTCACATGAGCTTTCCAGAAATGAGCATCTGCAAAGGGAGCCTCAGAAAGAAAGGTTATGTTGTGTGTCAGATAGCTAGGCTTAGAACTCCAGAACTTGCTGTTATCCTTAAGAAAAAAAACAAAACAAAACAAAGATCCTTTCTATCAAACCCTTTAATAAGTGACCTTAGGAGGTCAGACAGGATTGTCCCATGTGTTATTGAAGAGAGAGATTGAGGATAAGGTTCAGGGAGAAGGTTATTAAGGGAGACTGGTCAGCACAAACTTAGCTTAAAGAGACCTGGGATCTGGCAAAACAGAGAAACAAACAACGTTGTTGACCTTGAACCAGCAGCCAGTGCAGTAAGAGGTGAATGAGCTCAAAGATCACTCAGGGAAAGAGAGAGTCACCTTCTAACTTGCATCCTTCCCATGGAGTTGGAGCCTGAAAAAAAGAGGGATGTTCCCAAGAGATGGGTCACCATAACATAGCTGGGATTGGCTGGGTTGGTGGTTTCACAAGGGTGACAATGACCATAACCTCCAAGTGATCCACGAAGCATTCATGACGTAGTGATGGAAGGATAGAGCGGATTACTTTTCAACTCCAGGGCCCCAGGTTCATCACAACCCTGTTCACACTGAGGGATGATACTTCTGTGTGAGGAAACTCAAAAGTACATTCTGTCCAGTCAAAACTAGTTGTCCAAATTCATCCTAAACTGAGGTGATTGATAATGAATTCATTACTCGGTTGACGTTCCTAGAGTCCTCGTGCAGTATTTGAGGTGCTATGAAAAATAACTTTCTATATCACTTATGAAGTAAGTACCAGCTTATTAAAAACCTTCAAAGTCTGACCCACAGCTTGCTCAGTGAGGAAAGCCAGGATTCAGGCTGATGAGTTATTTTGTAGTTATTTGTACAATGGGAAGCATTTCATCACTAAGACTGTATCCAGAGAGCGTATGTTCTTTATAAAACTGTTAGCATGGATAGAAAAATCAGGATTCTGTAGGAAAAAATGTGAGATAACTTATGGAGGAGAAAGAGTGCTGCTCAACTGCACTGGCCCACAGAGACACAGGAATCTCTTCATGCACTTAAACAAGCTGTAGGCCCGTGCCTGCCCCTAACATTGTGTAATAATACAGAGACCTTTAATTTACAGGATAAAGTGAATGAAGATGATGACAATGACCACAGCTTATCAGGAAAATCTAGCTTTGGGCTTTGGGAGTTGCAAATGGATTTGTATACAAGAGCAGTATGTGATTTTGGAAGACAACTTAGCAACATATTTGATTAAAATGGCCATTGAATATTTAGTCCATGTGCTGCCAATCACTTGATAGAGTGACTAGCCTACTTTGACTCTCGCCAACACTGACAATTTGAGAAAGGTCAAGGACTGACAGAAGAGCACATCCCCGCAGGAGTGGAGATACTTGTGACTTCAAGTAAGTCAAGTACCTTTTGTGAGCCTTTGGGTTCATCATTGTAGAGTGAGGAAATTTGGCACATTTTGTTTTTTCCCCCACAGAATTTGCGGCCCCACAGACAGCAGAAAATTGATTTCTTTGAAGCCTCTTCTGCGTCTCACACACCAATGGCATTAAGCAGTGTGGTTGGAGGATGACTTGGGGTCGGGAGAAGGTAAGCTTTCCTAAGTGGCTGATGCAGTCTTCCGTCTTTAACCTTGACACAAATGCTCCGGGGCACTTGGTCACACCCATTTCACCCTCAAGTCAGGTTAGTGCAGCAGCTAAACTGAAGGGACTGATGCTTCTGAGTGTCTCCTAAATCTCAGGGTCACCCGACCCAGGTGCTGAGAAAGTGAGGACTTCCTTTAGAACATCACTTTCCCCTGCCTGCCTGTCTTTCTCTTCTCAAGCTAATCTTCTATGTCCCTGAGCACAAGGGCACACAAACGCTGAGGATCATCAGCCTTCCCTGACCCATGACCTTGAACTTACCATGTTTTATTTTTCAGATCTAGACCAGGGCAGTGGCACGTGTAAAACTCAAAGAGATCTGTCAAAGCAAGTTGCACGAACACTGCTTTGGATCCCTTTCTGTTCGATATGTGGGTGAAGTGGATGAATATAGAAGAGCAGCGTCATGCTGACAAGTCTTTCCAAATAGATGGTCTCTATTCAATGACATAAACAGAAGTTGCTTTTATCATTTAGACAGCTTGGAGACAGATTTTGTGGGACTACAACGCAATTCAATGAAATGGGTGTGAGAAGTATAAAATGTAGTGTTTAGTGACATTGCAAAAAACAGCAAATAGAGCAATCCACACCTAGAGGAGGAGTTTAGAAGACTGGCACGTGAAACCTGACGTACGTTTATGGAGCCAAGAAGCTGTCCAAGTGAGATGAGGATCTGACCTAACAAGGGATGCAGTGAACAGAATATTGAGTCAGGACGGAAAACACTGTTTAAATGAATTATTCATTCACATGATACAATATTCTGCTCTTTGTCCTACAGTTTTTGTGATTTACACAAAACTGGCAAAGACCCAGAGGACAATGTCGTGTCATTCTACAAGTCTGCCATCTTTCACGGTGAAAAAGCCTTAAAATGTGTGAGCACTTAATGAGAAAGTGGTGTGACTTTATGACAGCCTTTAAGAAAATAAGACTTTCAAGGAAACACTTTATCTCTTGATATTTTTATAGACACAGGAGACAACACGAGAACTATGCTTGGATGACTTTTGGGAAGAGATAGGTTGGTGGTATCAGCACAAGTGTAGAAAGCGATTAAGAGTGGCTGGAGAAGGAGTGTCCCCATAGGTGGCGTCGTTCATGAGACCCCAAGCGGCGTGGCCTAGGCAACTGGAAGGCAGGGGCCCCCAGGATTCCATGCCCCTCCCCCACCGTCCAGTTCTGTTATTGCAACTGCAGGCGGTTACCTGGCACGCCAGGGCCCGCTCCATCACTCCTGTTAGAGTCTGCGCAGCAGGCAGTGCCTGGGGCCCTGAGCTCTGTGCTCTTGAACGTCGTTTGTGTGGTTCGAGACCCTCAAGTGTTGTGAGCTGGTGATCCAGTTGTTGCCAACAGTAAGTTAAGTACTCCCGTTGTTGTCATGCCTCAATCCTGATTAAATTTATGTGGCTTCACTTGTTTTTAATCCATCATATGCTGCGTTTCTTCTCCCCAGCCCCCAGCTCTACATCCTCTACCTCACGTCACCATGGCAGAATGTCTTGGCCCTTTATGTGGTCCGAGGGCAGAAGTTACACTGTTGGAGATCAACCAGGAGCTGCACTTAGAGCTGACCAAACAGAAGCAGGACTTCCGAGATCTCACCCAGAAATTCCTTGTATGCCAAGCTACTACCTACTACCTGGCCAACCAGCTGCAGAAATACAGTAAGTCCTAAGGGTCATGGTCAGCAACATGGGGAATGATCACTTTCTTCCCTCTCAGAAACGGAAACTCTCCAGACTTTCCCTTGCACCCCTTTGTCAGCATAAATGTCATTCTGAGCACAAGGCAGGAAAGGTAGAAGTAGCTATTTGACCCTCATTTCCCTGAGGATGGGAAAACTGCGGCACAAAGAGTTGAGCAAATGTTCCAGGTGTGTAGTGAGCTGTAGTGTGCGACTAGAGTTCAAATCCCAGTTCTTGATGCCTCGTGAGATCTCTCTACAACAAGCTAAACTCTGTCCATTGGAATCTTTGCTGAGGTGTATCTGGTCTTGCATCACTGTCGCCTAAACGTCTGGGACTAATGACTGCCCTCAGCAAGCTTCCCTGAGGTCACCGTGGCAAAGCACTGTGCCAGTTACACTGAGGTCATGTGGTGACAGCACACACTGGGGGAAGCAGTGATAGCACCTGCTTTGAAGGAGCTAAAGGATGAGCCAAGTCCTCGTGGAAACCGTGGTCTCGATGAGTGATACCATTCAGACAGGGGCTCCCTGGTGAGAGGGAAGCTGAGTTTCCTGGGTGGAGGGTCTCCTTCCAGAATCCCAGGAGGTCATGTGACACCCTGTGTTGAGAGTCCGGATGTTTTCTGGAGAAATCTGACAATCTGCATCACCCAGTTTGTCTCTTGCTGTGCTGGTGAAACTTTGGTGATGTGGGTCAGCAGGAAATCCAGGCGACCTTGAAGGCTGGATCATGAGACATGTGGCCAAAATGAGAATGAGGGTAAGTGGGGGAGAACACCATCCCTAGTAAAACCCACAGCAGTATGTGGGGCAGGCCCTTCCTAGTGCAGAGAAGATCAGAGACTCTCGGCCAGGCTTCCTGGGCTCATAATCCATGCTGCATTTCTTTCTGTGCCTCAGTTACCCTCTCTGTCCATCCAGTGTTGCTGCATGTTTGAGATGCAAACAATAGTAAATTCTTGTAAAACTCTTACAACAGTGCAGGCAGATTGTAAAGACACTTCCTAGCATTGCAACTTGGACTAACACAGATTATCCTAGTATTTTGGCTCATGTCTTTCACGTCCTTATAGTTTTATGCAACATATTTCACACAAGTGTATCCAGAAGAATTTTCTTTACCCTTTGAGGTACTTCTTCATTACTGAAATCCCAGCACAAGGGAACCATGAGTCCATTAGTCCTAGGGTCCATCCCAACCACACAGGAAGCCACCACTTCATGCCCGTGCTCGGTGTTTCACCTCTGAGGTTGCAAGTTTTGGTAGAGTGGCCCGTGATTCAGGGTCAGTCTCAGGAGATGTGAATTCTGACCTTTGCTAATGCCACTTTGTCTTCTTTACTTCCTTTCTGTGCCTTGGAGTTTCTCGTTCCTCAGCTCTGAAATGGGGACTAATGGAATGCCATGCAGTCGGGAGGCTGAGGAATGAGACGTGGAAATCCCTGCCTAGAGCCTTGTAGCAGGGTTACCTCTGACCTTGGGCTGGACCCTGCCTCCTCCCTGGAGGGCAGTGAGCACAGCAGGGTGTGCAGCTTTCCCCTGAGGCAGCGTCTCTGTTTCCTCAGAGTGTGAAGAGTGCAAGGACATCATTGAATCCGTGCTGGGGGAGAAGCTGCAGTTTCGGGTGGTGACGTTGGCAGAGAAGCTGGCAGAGAAGCTGGCAGAGAAGCCAGTGCTAGCTGATGAGAGGTTCAGGTAAGGAGGGCTCTGTGCAGGGGGGCTGGTGGGAAGTGTAGGCCTGTCCGAAGTGGGGCCGCGAGCGACTTTGGGCCAGGGGAGTGCAGAAATGGACATCACATTACATGAAATTCACCAGATTCAAATCCAGTGAACAAGTCAGTGGCCTTTGGAACCTTCACCACGTTGTGCAACCAGTACCTCACTGACCTCTGAATCACAGTCCCCTCCTGAATCACTACACCTTGTCATCCTTCCTTGACTCTCTCATTCTCCTGTGCTTTCCACTTGTCACCAGCTGGACGTGTCCACACCATGTATGACTTTGTGACACTCACTGCCCAACATACCCTACATGGATCTTTACATGCAAATGGGCATGGCTCCGTGAGACACTGAACAGACAGCATCATGAAGCAGGCTTAGGAAGACATTAGGGTTTGTTGCCAGAAGAAGAAGATGACTGGGACGTAACGGAATCTTAGAAGAGTATCCCTGATACAGAGGAAGCCTTTGTTATACCATTTGTCTCCTCTTTCCACAGGACATTCCCCCCATATGTGCCAGAATTCTGCTCTGATGGCTCCTCGGGGATGTTCTCACAGAATTGCCTTTGAAACCTCTGACCACGTATCATCCAACTGTGCATTTTAACACCGTCTCTTCTATCTCTTCTTAGGGAATACGATACCCTAATTCGCTCTCAGGCACGAGAGCTGACCGAGTTACGGAGGAAATTACGGGACGGGAGAGAAGACTCTGTCCTGCTCATCCAGCAGCTGAAGGACATCCTCACCCACGATGACCTGGACAACAACCAGGGACAGGGCTTCCAAGAGCAGCTGACCAAGGGACGCAGGCTGGCAGAGCGCCTTGCCCGCAAGCTCAGCCCAGGTAACGTGGCCACAGGCTCTGATAGCGCTGAGCCTCTCAGGCAAAGCTTCCTGGCTCATAAGAGACTCCTCACCTCGACTAGGAGTGTGCTGTTTCCATGTTTCATTTTGGGGAGCATGACAGGACCAGGACTGGCTGAGTGGGAGGACAGAGGAGAAATGCACAAGATAGAGGTCACAGTGTTTCAACGACCTGCTTCCCCCTGATGGACAGTGGCCTTTGGGGCAAGAGAGCATCCCCCGGGGTTAAAGCCCGGGAAGGAGGATGTGACAGGGGGTAGCTTGTGGGAGTGGAAAGTGCCCTGCGCTATGCATCAAAGTTCCCAGACTCCAGCCTGAGTGTTGCCTTTACTGACTGTGAGCGAGTGATTGATTTTCCCTATTTCAGTGTCTAGTTCCTCTTCTGTACAATGGATCAAACGGTCTGTTGATGGTGCTGCAGTGATTAATCTGGGAATCTTCATGAATCAGTTCAGAAAAAGAGAAGCCCTTCACTGTGTAGGGTTGGATTGGGCACTGAACGTTGCTGAAGTTGTGTTGGGAAATATGTTTCAGTGCGCAATTTCCATAGAGAGAATTTCCACTGATAACACTCAGAGAGCATGTGAAGTTCCCAGGATCCATGCACGTGGAGGCATGTGGGACAGGGTCGTTTTCCTCTTCTTTCACAAAGCAGAGGATCTCTATGAGAGCCGTGAAAGGGTGTACAGCCTGTGTCTAGGGAGAACTTTTTGGCCGGATAGATGAATGTGTTGTAGAGGTTGAGATGGGAGGTGGACACTTGTACAGTGGTATAGGGAACAAAGACCATTTAAATGTTGACCCCATGTCAGGTAGAGGGGACGGGATTGTCATCCAGCTGTTTGGTGTCACACTGAACGATGGATCAGACATCTGGACCAGGCCAATTATTTAAAGACATTGCATTGGAACTTGAGCACAGCAGTGACTCATACAAAAATATTTATGTTCCCATGGCCATATATAGCCATTCTGATTGCAGTCTGTGAACTGGGGAAAAGCTGACTGGATATTTGTGAATTTGTTCGCAGAAGTTGATGAAGATGAGGAATATAAACTGGAAGAAGAAACACTCACCCCCAGGTAACCATGAAGTCTTAGGCACCGGTAATGGGTAGGTGAGCTACGGAGAGGGTAGAAGAAAGATGAAGACATGAGGGCAAGACAGTGTCATGTAGCAGATGTGAGAAACGCAAGCCTGCAGATTGCATTGATTGATTTCAATCACCCAGCATGGAAGCGGCCCTTTCACTTGGTTGTCTGCTGTCTCTGTGGCCCTTGTAGCTACGGCCCAAGAGAATGTACCACCTTTAGGGTTTCCTGCGCACACAGAGACTATGGATACTCTCCTAAATGAACACTAAGATGAGATAAATAAGTACTTTTACAGAGTTTTCAGTGCTTGTTAGTAAGGAAGGTAGCAATGGAATCAGCAAAGGAGGAACTCAAAAAATAAAGCACCAATAAAACTGCTAGAAAAAAGTGTAGTTCTCGTGTGGCACCAGTAAGAGAAAGGCTTTAGAGGCCTTTCTGTTCCTAAATAGAAGGGATAATATCTCTGAGGCCCTAGAATACCTTGAGAGTTAGAATCACTTGACTACCTTATCTTAAACTGAATATGATAGAGGCCGATGGCAATAACACCTGGTGTGGCGGTTCACTTGTGCTTCGTGATCGTGATAGGACCACACTGGGATGTTTGAATCTCATTCCTCATCACATGTTGTGTGGCCAGTGCACCGAGCAACTACTGGTCTCTCCCTCTGCCACCCCCTGACAGCCACACTCTGCTTGACATCAAGAAGAATAGTTAGTTCCCTCTTTCTGAGGACTGACAACTTTCCTTTTCATGACTACATCCTATGCCCTCAATCAAAATCAGTTATGACAACATGGTGTCCGATGGACATAGCTGAATTTTCTGTCATCCCTTTCCCACCTGGCACAGCACAGAGCTAGAGGCACCTGAGAAGGAGGAGGTGCTCCTGGAGTCCCAGGATGAATGTGTTTTGAATCCTTCACTTCTCCAAGAGGGATCTGACCGCACCCAGCTAGACAGTGAAGGCAAATTTGCACTCGATGAAGAGAAAGTTGGCCGTGCTCCGGATGTTGCTGGTGATTGCTCCGATGTTCCAGAGGGTGAAATTCCAACTGACCTCCCAGGTAGCCTTTCTATTTTTGTTCCCCCACACACCGTGTAGTCTGAAGAAAGTCTTCTCTGAAGGTAGACCCTAGTGGCACATATTGCTTTAGCCCAGAAACAGGATGGATTATGGCAGACAGACATCATGTGAGCCAGGAAGCCTCGATCCCTTTCTAGGCCCAATTCTTGCATCTGTGACCCTGGAGCCAAAGTCAGGCCCTGGGACCCAAGTCAGCGGTGACAAAGTGTCCCCCGCCTTGGCAGAACATCCGGAGGAAGTGTCTCTCAGACATCGTTTGTGTGAAGTGCGTCTTCCAACCTATAGTGATCTAACTGTTCCTTTTGGACAGTGTCCCTGGCCTTTCTTTGCCCGAGCAAACAGAGTGGTAGCCTCGCCTATATGTTAGGTCATGTGGTGTCTCTGGCTTCACTGATGTCTGTGCAAGTCTTCATCTTCCTGATGTTGGCTTCTCTTAGGTAAGTAGCTGGTTAAAACCCAGGAAAGAACCAAGTGTTCCTGTCCCTTGCTCGGATGTTTCCATGAAGTAAGGCTGGGCTCTGGCAGTCTCTCCAGCCTTGAATGCCCATGGTTTCTGTGTAGCACCAGATTTTCCCATGGATTTCAAGGTTTGTAAAATTTATCTGGTCTCAAGCAGAAATTCCTCCATAGCATCAGCAACCGCATTATGTGACAGAATTAGCCAATACTGTAAATAAAACTTCTTAGCTGATTTCTTGGACCTTTGGAAAAATACACTCTTTACTAGACAGAGTCGTAAGTTGTGGTATTTGAAGAACGCTCAAGTAGATCAGCCAGAGTACTTGAGCGAAACATGTTTCATCATTCCTGTCCAATTCTGATGAGACTCAAGTGTTGTGAAATGTCTCTCCTAAAATTTTCCTGTTGTTGCACTGAGAATATTAATGTCCTTGTGGTACCTGTGTTCACTGAGTTGGTATGTGTGATGTGTGATTTGTTTATGGTGACCTTCTGTCTCTGAATTTCTTACCAGAAAATCAGAATGAGTGTGTCGAAGCAGCTGGACAAGAGCCAATGACCCCCAGGTAATTCTTAAGAATACTGGGCTGTTACTGTGAATGTTGACACCAGAAGACGTCAGATCCAGGGAAAAGAGAATGTGCTGAATATGACTGTCTCATCCATTCACTCGACAGCCAAACGTGCACTTGAGCAATGGTGTTTCTTTTCATTGTGGCAGTTGTGTGTGTTTAAATTTGTGACTCTCTCAAGTTTAGTCATGTACAGTGCTTTAAGCCAGGTCAACGAGCCAAACTTGGGGTTCCCTGTAGTCAGCTGCTGTCTTCTCTGTGGATAAAAGCAGGGTGAGATGCACATCTGTTTTGTAGCTGTTTGGTGTCAGCATCTGGATAAGTATTTGAGTGCAAGAGAAGAAAATACATTCATATTCTATAACAATGTAAGGAATTTTTGCTTGAATGCTGATTTATATTCTATATTTTCTCAAAAGATGTATTCACTTGAGCACTGCATATATAGTTCAACACAATATCTGCAAAGTGGACCCAGTATTTAGTCCTCTGTGTGTTCTGGGAGTCATGCCTGTAGCACACAGGGAGAGTCCGTTTCCTCCCTCAACAGCTGGTTGTGTGGCCAGGGCTCGGAGCGCCTCTTGCTCTCTCCTCTCTCCCTCTCCCACGCCATGGCGGCCACACTCTGCCTCACATATAGGAGAGTCACTTCCCTCTTTAAGGGGCCTTCCCTCTGGCTTTCTGTGACCACTACCTATGCTTTCCTTCCATAGCAGGTGATCTGATTAGGTGTCTAACCGTCTTAGTTAAATATTCTGTCATTCCTTTCCCACCTGGCACAGCACGGACCTACAGGAGTTTGAGAAGGATGAAGTGCTCCACAAATCCCAGGATGAAGGTGTTTGGGCTCCTTCCCTTCATCAGGAAGGTTCTGACGTCTGTGAGACTCACAGTGATGGAAAATTTGCATTTTATGAACAGAAAGTGATGTCTACCCTGGAGGGAGCCGGTGGTGGCCCCCATGTTAAAGAGGATGAAATTCCAAGTGACCTCCCAGGTAGTCTGCATTGTCTTTACCCCACACGATTTGTCTAGTCTATGAGAATTTGTTGACATGTATACATTATAAGCTTACATTATGTTTCGAATCAGGCCCTACTATTGCCTTCATTTGTTTCTTTATTTATTCGTTTGGTTATTTGCAGTATGTTTAGTGTACAACGTGTCAGTTTCTGGGTTACAGCATGATATTTCAGTCATACATATGCATACATATATTCATTTTTATATTCTTTTCCATTGTAGGTTACTACAAGATATTGAATAGAATTCCCTGTGCTATACGGAAGAAATTTGTTGTTTAACGTCCTTTATATATAATAGTTAATATTTGCACAACTGGAACTCCCAGTTTATCCCTTCTCTCACCCCCTTTCTCTCCAGCAACCATAAGTTTGTTTTGTATGTCTGTGAGTCTATTTCCGTTAGGCAGGTAACTTCATTAGTGTCTTCTTGTTTCTCGTTTATATTCCGTACATGAGTGATATCATGTGGTCCTTGTCTCTCTCTTTGTGGCTTACTTCCCTTGAACGAGCATCTCTAAATTCATCCATGTTGCTGCAAATGGCCCTATTTTATTCTTTTGTACGGCTGAGTAGTATTCCATTGTACAAATATGCCACAGACTCTTTATCCAGGTATCTGTGGATGGTCATTTAGGTTGTTTCCATGTCTTGGCGATCGTATACGGTGCTGCTATTAACATTGGGGTGCGTGTGTCTTTTCCAATTAGACTTCACTCTGGATGTATGCCCAGGATTGGAATTGCTGGATCATATGGTAAGTGTGTTTTTAGTTTTTGAGGAATCTCCAATCCTCTTTTCCTGTAATGGCTGCTCCAAACTGCATGTCCACCAATACTGTAGGAGGGTTCTCTTTTCTCCACACCCTTTCCAGCATTTAGGGTTTGTGAGCTTTTTCATAAAGGCCATTCTGACTGATGTGAGGTGATCCTTAATTGCAGTTTTGATTTGCATTTGTCTGATAATTAGCGGTATCCAACATGTTTTCATGTACCTCTTGGCCATTTGCATGTCTTCCTTGAAGAATTCCTTTTTAGGTCCTGTGCCCATTTTTGGATATGATTTTTTGGGTTTCTGTTGTTGTTGTTTTTAAGCTGTATGTGACGTTTGTATACCCTGGAAAGTCAACCGTTGTCAGTTGCATCATTTGCAACTATTTTCTCCCATTTCGTAGGTTATTGTTTTGTTTTTCTTTTGGTTCCCTTTGCTGTGCAAAAGCTTCTAGGTTTAATTACGTCCCATTTGTTAATTTTTGCTTTTTCTCATTTGCCTGGGTAGACTGCCCCAGGAAAACATTGCTAAGATTTATGTTCAAGAATAATTTGTCTATGATTTCTTCTCAGCGGTTTATAGTGTCTTGTCTTGTATTTAAGTGTTTAAGCCATTTTGATTTTATTTTTGTTTATAGTGTCCTCACGTCGTTGATATATGTGTGCCTGTCCAGTTTTCCCAACGCCGCTTGCTGAAGGGACTGTCTTTTCTCCATCGTATATTCTTGCCTCCGTTGTAGAAGATGACATGATTGTAATTCTGTGGGTTTATTTCTGGGCTCTCGATTCTGTTCCATACAATTGCCTTTAAAATAACACATTCCCTGAGTTAGTGAACATTACTCGATTCCTAGTCATGTTTGTCTCACTGGCCAATCACTAGACCAAAGGTGGTCCTACCAGACTCCCATAGAGCTCTCCAGTTGTGTCATAGGAAGTAACTTTCTGGTCTCCTAATTTTGAATGACTCTCTTATCTTGCGTTTCATGCTCTAATTTTGGTTCCTGAGCAGTGTCCTTGAGTTTCTATACCTGTCCTAGGGTGTTGGCAGTCTAGTTTATATCTTTGGAGATGTCACTTCTTTGATTGTTTGTGTCAACCCAAAAGTATCTCCTTCCATTTGTCTTATCTTATCCAGAGGCTTCAGAAACCTGAACGCAAGCACCACTATCATCTTTGGTATGTTTCTCTGAAGCAAGGCAGGGTCCTGGAACGTGCAACCAAATGAATGGCCACCCTTTCTTGGGGGCACTGAAGACCGTGTTGACTTGTGTTTAGATTCTGCTCATCAGTCTAATGTCAATGGAGAATGTATCTACCCCAGTAACAGACAGCATTTCAGATGGAAAAATTCTGAATATTAGTGCAAACTTCTAAGAAATAGCTAGGCAGTCCCTCAGGATCTGTGGGTAAAAGGATGTGGTTACTGTTTGCCTAGACTCAGGACATAGTGTGGGGACATCCTGTCATATTAAGGAGACGTGTCCAGGGGCTCAAGAAGCATACCAAGTGCCTTCTTCTAAGGTTCTGTCTAGGGCCTCCCGGAATATTTCTCCCACACTACCCCGTTACCACATTGCATACGTGCATGTTGCTGTGCTAAGTTTTGCATGGTATTGATCATAGGGAAGTGGGTTTTGCCCAATGTAACTGTTCTGTGAACTCATTTACAGAAAAGCAAAATGATCAAGATGGTGTGAAAGGAGCAGAGCCAATCGTCCCCAGGTAATTTTGAATATTTTTACCCTGTTGATAAAATGTGACTTCTGTAGTCCCCTAATCCAGGGTCAGCAGGAAGTGCTGAATACAACTGTATGGTCCACTTTGCCAACCAGAAATTACCTTTTTTGTAATCTTTTCTGCTTTCATTGTGCTACTTACATGGTTTCCTTTTCTAATTAACTTCTTACTTTGGTTTTCTTTTTGATACTCTGATTTTCATGCACTCATTTTTTCTCTCCTGTGTGATTGACAGAGTGAGATGCAAATCTGCTTTCTGCCTGTTTTGTGTTCGCATGTTGGCATGTGTTTGATAGCAAGAGTGTAAATAGACAGTAATAGAATTATATTCTGCGACAATAATCTTACAAAGAGGCCTTGGTAGCACGAGATTTCTGGGACACTAGGGTGCCCCCAAAGCTATATGCACTTTCTCTCTCCATGTAGCACTGAGTGCAATCGAAATGAAAGGGTGAAAGGCAATGTTACGTGGCCCTATGTGATGGGTCATGATTCTATGGTATAGAGAGAATCAGTCTCTTTCTTCATCAGCTTGTTATTTGGCCAGGGTCCTGAGCACCCACTGTCAATTCTGTCTCCTGCTCCTCTGAAAAAACACACACTGTCCCACCAGAAAAGATATCTTATCCTGCTTATTGGGTCAGCCTTCGGCTTCCTTCACCACTCAATTAAACATTCCATCGAAAGGAGAAAGGGGTCTAGATTTCTGATTGCTATTATGGTAATCTTTGGTCTCCCTACCCACTAGGCTCAGCACGGAGCTGCCGCAGGTGGTAGAGGATGACATCCCACTGCCCTCAGTGGAGGAATCCTATTTGATTTACTCAGTTCTTCGAAACCTGTCAGACTCCTTCTGGCCTTCTAGGAGCGCTGCCATCTACTCATTTGAGGGATTGGAACTCTCTTATGCTCGGGATGTCACCAGTGAGTACTTTTATCAGTATGATAAACCTCCAACTGGACTGCCAGGTGGACTTTGTGTCTTTTGTACTTCACACCTCTGGCGGTGCTGAGCTATGGCATCCCTGTGGGCACACCCTATAGAGATATATTGAGAAGGTTTAGGTCCCAGAATTGAGTTTTAAGCACAGACATCATGTGGGTCAGGGAGCTGTGCTCTCTTCCTCATCCCAGGGCAACCATATGCTTTGGGCCTCAAAGTAGATCACTGAACCCAAAGCAAGGGTGTCAATGTCACTCACCTCTGTGCCTTTGTACTGAGGTGCCTTTTTTCCTGATTCCCATCAAATGTCTCTTCTTACTTATAATCTTCTCATGTTCATACCCTAAAATACCCCTTGAGTTTCTATGCGTTTCAAAAGATGTTGACAGCCTTAACTACATCTCTGGATTTGTTGTTTCCCTGGGGTCACTGCTGTCATCCCCAGTGTCTGTCTCCTCTAACTTGACTGTCTTAGTGGAGCAGCAACCTGAACAGCAGGACACAAGCAGCTCTACCATCACCTTGCATGTATGTTTCCATGGAGTGCAGCTGAAGCCAGCATTTCCCCGCTCCATCGAGGGTTGATGTTTCTCTTTAGCAGAAAGCTCATTTTCATGCTAGGGTTTGTAGATTCCAACCAGTAGTCTGTTTTCAGTGTATAAATTCTGCTAAACCACCCAGCATACAGTGAGGGAAGGGCTGAATATCCTGGTATTCTTTTTAGAATGCAGATGGGCTATTCCTCAGAATCTGTGGGGAAAAGATACATTTCACTTTTGACTCAGACTTGGAAAGCGTGAGTGTGGTGAGGATCGACCTGACTGAGGAGAGACCGCCCAGTGATCAGGAAAGCAAACCCAGGCAGCTCCACGGGAGGCCACGGGAGGCCTCCTGGGATGTTCTTCTTCCATTATCCTCCCGTGCTTCTGGTGATACATTTTCCCTGCGATAGTATTGGATACCTCCGTATTAACATGTATAGTGGGATCTGATTAATGTTTCTTGCCCTGTCTGAATTGATCCATAGACAATCATACTGTTGTTGAGGAAGAGAAAGAACAAGGCTGCATACGTTCCAGGTAATTCTGAAGAATCATGGGTCTTTTGTTTCCTTTATGCTAATTAATGATTGATTGATTGATTGATTGATTGATATCAGAGTCTAGTCAGTTGACAATGTTGTGTCCATTTCTGTTCTATAGCGTAATAACGAATCATGGCTCTTAATTTAATGTTGACATATGGTGAGGTCAGATCCAGAGAAATGAGAAACTGCTGCAGATACCTCATTCTTCCATTCAGAAAACCACAGTGTGTCCCTGTAACAGTGCTGTCTGTTTTGACGGTGGTACTTTTATAAGCCCCTTTGATAATCTCCCTCAAAGAGAGTAACTGCTTTCAGTTGCTGCAGGGCTGCTTATTAGTTCCAGGATTTGTTGGCCTCCCCTCATCTCTCTTTTCATTTAAAGCAGCGGAAGATGCATATCGGCCTATGCCTCTTTGTTCTTACCACACTGACAAGTATTTCCTAAAAAGAAATATACCTAGAAAAAGGACACTCATGTCACATCTCAGTAGTAGAGAAATGGCATTGGAGACACAGGATTATGCTGCCAGAGTCTTGTTCACTCAGCTGTTGTATGTCAATTTCAACCAGCTTCGTGCAAGACTTCAAGCCTCCTTTGCAGTTTCTGAGTGTGTGTGTCCTCACTGTTGTGGACTGGGGTAGTTCTGTCTCCTTCGTCCGGAGCTCATTTTCTGGTCAGTGCTGGGACCACCTCCTGCTGTCTCTCCTATTCCCACTGTAAGCACACTCTGGCCCCAGATGGAGGACGATTGTTATATCTCCCTTTGTGGAGAATTTCCATTTGTTTTCTGCCACCAGTCCCTTAACACTCCCATCAAACCCAGCTAGGACCCTGTGTTCACTCATCCGTTTTGTTTAATCATCAGTCCGCCTGACTCCACAAGGCTCCTTAGTGAGCAGCCGGTGGGAGAAGAGAATGAAGACCCACAGGATTCACTGGATGAATGTTATTTGACTAGTTCAGTTGGCCATGACCTGTCAGACTCCTGTAGGCCTTACAGAGGTGTCTCATTCCCATGGGACCAACAGAGAGTCTTCTCAGCGCTTGTTGTAGATGGTGAGTACTCCCCTGGACAGGCCAGACAGCTCCTAATGGGTCCCCAGGTATCCTCTATAGTCTTTGTAGTCAACAACCTCTATAGATTATGTCAGTCATTTCTGTAAACAAGCCCTGAGACTTGTGTTGATTTGAATCAGGCTGTTGGATTTAATTTGCAGAAGGCATCATGTGAGTAAGAGAACTTTCCTTTCCCCACGTCTCAGGATGCCTTCTGTCACCTGGACCACCTTCACCATTGTAGGCTGTTGGAATCAAAAGGCTGGAGACGGGAAGTGAGATGTGTGGGATGTGGCCCAGCCCTGCCAGGCCATGATTCAGAATGGGCAGGAGAGGCCGAAATCCCCCACACAAATGGGCTGAGGTGAATGAATGGGACACATCAATTATCCTTGGATCCGTCCTCTTTGTGGCTTCTGATCATGGCCTGTGAACAGTGTGTACAGCTGTGATACTGGCAGTGAGGCCACAGGAGATCTGCTCTTTCGCCCCATCCGCCCTGATCAGGGAGAAATGCTGTAGGCACAGCACAAACACTTGATCTTTAAAGACAACTTCAGATTTTTTGGAGGCTCTTCTCTACTTTCCAAACTAATACTGTTGGGGATTTCTTGTGATGTTTGATGAAATATTTTGCCTTTTCCCATGCAAATGGAAAGAATTTTCAAAGCACAGTTTAATAAAACCCATTTGTTGGGAAAAGGGAGAGAAAACGAAATGAGGAAATGAAGCAGTGATATTTTAAAATAATGCTAGAATGTGATTCAAAATAGCATTTGAGCGTGGGTTTACTGGGTTTGAAATTGTTTCATATAATAAAGTTTTTAATTTCAGAGATGTTACCCTTCACACCAATGTGAATTATCAGTAAACCTTATTAAGTATCCTGAAATCCAGTGATTAATGATGAATAGACTGCCTGGATGGAATGAGAAGGGCACAAGAGGCTGAGAGCAGTGATTCTAGGAAAAGCCCAGGAAGCTCTACAAGGTCCTGGTGCAGGGCTGGGGTCAGGAGGGGCAGCTCACATCCAGGGAGGAGTTGGACAAGGGGGATGTGGGAAGTGATGTTCCCGAAGAAAGAGGGGTCGGAACATAGCAGGACAGTCCAGGCAAGGTGAGGATTTGAGTTCATGTAGGGAGAGTGGGGAGTACCAGTTTCCACAGGCTGAGTAAGACTGGTGAGACTGCTGATAGTGTGGAGAGACAGAATCAGACGGAGCAGTTAGAAGGAGGTTGGATCAGACACCCATGAGACTCAGACAGAGTGCGCCCTCTGGAAGACGACGTGGTAACAGACACAGGAGAGACACGTTTAAGAAACACTGAAACAAACCTTGTTGAGCAGGAGGGTCTTGAGGGCGGATCGGAGAGTGGAGCCCCACAGCAATGGGGAGCAGGCCCCGTGGGCCATGAGCCCACCTGAGCCTGACCTGGACTGGATGAGCTACTTGAGCTCTTTGGTTAGCCCACTTTCTGAGAATACGGATTCATTTCACGGTGAATGTAAACATGTGTGATGAGCAGCAGTGCCTGGTGCCCCTGCAGGGGGGTGTAATATAAGGAATGTGCACTGTATCATCTCCCAGAAGAACCAGACATCCTGATTCTGTAGCTTCCAGTAAGGGACTCAGACCTCAGCTACCCTAGTTACAGGTGCTCATATCCACCAGCCCACCCAGGACACATGTAGCCACAGGACGTATCCCCGTGTGGTGGCTGGAAGGCCAGTCAAAACACACGGGGAAGGGAGTTGAGAAGGCTCTAGAAGTGGGAAGAGTTCTCATAACTTGGTCCCCGTGCTATAGTCTCCCAAGTCCCTTTTCTAGTGGAATTTGAAGCCTTTAGGCCCTACTTCTCTTGTTACTTCTGTATTCTACTTAGACATCAACGATTCTTTGTCCTCCCTTCCCTGAGGCCTGTCCAGAACCTTGTCTCCAGGCTACAAGGAAAGGTCGCTAATAACAGACCCATAGTCATGACCTCATCTGCCTTCCAGTACCCTCTGGACCCAAGTGGGTGATTTTTGATCTCAGCGATGTTGCCGCCTCGCACCTGCCATCTCAGCGTCCCCAGGCACAGCCGTGAAAATGAAATCTCCTTCATGTCCATGACGTGTGCCTCTGTTGTCTGGCTGACTGGGTCGTCTCCGTGATAGGCAGCGACGGCAGAAATGGGTGTCATGGGAGGGGCTGACAAAGGGAAAGTTGCATTGGTCCTACTGAACTGTTCTCTCCTTTCAGGTGACTCCTGGGAGGACCGTCCCCAAGGGCCTTTGAGTTTCCAAGGGTCAGAGATGCAAGCTTCACAAGCACAACTGCAGACAAGCTCCCAGGTGACCCATCACCTGCAGCTGCAGCGGGACCAGCAGTTTGACTGTGGTGACGGCAACGCCAGGCTCGGCCTTTCCTCCACCGTGTGGGGCTTCACTGCCAACACTGAGTTTGGAGACCAATGGCCGCCCCTCCAAGGTAAGAAAGAAAAGGAAGCTGTAGTCCAAGAGCTGGTCGTTCCAGGGCTGGGGGTGGAGGAGACAGTGGGGCCTCTGCCATGCTCCTTTCATGTCCTCTCGAAATCCTCAGTGCCCTAACAGAGGGTAGGGAGCAAGAGCCTCAGATTTAGGGCCGGCTCTGCCCCAGGTCCTGGGTTTGCAAACGCCTGGTTTTTTAACTGAAGCAACTTATTTATCTTCTGAGGTATTCACTTCTTTTTTCCCTTATCTGACCTCCCGAAAGTTAAATCTGCCTTCCAGGGTTGTTTTCAGTGTTCAGAAACATAGTTCCCAGAGTCCCTGGTTCGATAAAACCTGCGTCAGCGCACCTGTGACTGTGTGTTCTCTACCCATGTATCTTGCTGGAGATTTCACACTTACACAGTGCGTGCAAATGCAGTCTCTCAGCTGAAATGCCGGACTTTGGATGGTCAAAACTTTCTCTAGACCCCGTCTTCCCTCGCTTTCTCAGGAAGGCACGTTTGCCAGTGTTCTCTTCTCATCATCCATCCTCAAGCCAATTTTCCCCTGTCAGGTGCACTCAGTAACAGTGAGTTTCTAACGTTATGTAGCAACGTAAAGACTGACCGTACACTTCAGTCTTCTGTTTCACATGGCGGTTGTTTTTCTGTTTTTAGCCCTATATTTAAAAGAAAGAACCACCTTTGTTGATGAGGTGAGCCCCTCAGGTTCTTTTCTGATACTCCATTTAATTTGTCCTCTTCACTCATCTCCACGGTCATGTCCTCAGTTTTCTTACCATGATCCCACTCTTCTCTGATTTTCGTAAATGAGCTTTCAAACCCTCACGTACATGTCATCTCAGTCGTATTCATCTTTCCCCTCTACTGCTCTCAGTATCTCCATTAGAGACTGGGCCCGCCTGGTGCTCATCTGTCAGGCAATGGCCTCATCTGAGAAATGAGGAGAGGGGAGGTGAGAGAAGAAGGAGCACCACTGACCACCTTACAAAGATCTCATGGGAAGGGCTCAGGGCATGTTAGGGATGTGTGGCCATGACAAGTGCCATTAGCCCTAGTGGTATTTCTTTGTGTTCCCTTCCCTCTGGTCTCTCTTTTTCTTGACCTTGCCTTCCTACATTCCTGGCCAGGAATAAGCCCCACTGGCTCAGTCGCTCTCTCTCCTGCTCACTTTCCCCGGAGGCCCGAGTATGAATCCAGGCATCACAACAGCTTTTGCTGCAAAGCCTAGTCTTCATGCCCTTTATTCTCATAATCGCCCAGATCTAATAGTTCATGTTACCACCTTACCTCTCTTATTCCTCTTATATGTTTCTTTTTCCTTTTTCAAAGTCAACTCATCAGAGGCTGTTACAATGATGCATTGCACATCTCAGTTCCAATATCCATTTCTTCCTTTATACACACACACACTTGTGAGAGTTTTTGTATGTTTTTTAAACATCTTCCATGCCTTATTTAGCTTGAGTATGTATAAACATTATATATAGCGTATGAACATATATATGGGAAACATATACTGATACACATATGTAACGATTTCCCGTTTGGGGCTTCCCCAGTTCTTTGCATGTTGAGGTTTTGTTTCAACATTGAATTTGTTTACTTTCTACAATCCCTTCCCTTCCAGTAGTATAACCTCTGAATGCCCTGATTTCCTTACCTTTGTCTTTTCTAACTGGGAAATTTTTGTTTTCATGAATTCTATTTTTCTTTAACAAATATTCTTTTGGCAACGTGAAGATGTTTTCCTCTTGGCAATCTTACCAGAAATACATAGTTTGGGGACGATCAACAAAAGTGAAAACTACCAAGGTGTCTCCACTGGCTTCACCTGGCAGGGACGTTGAGATGGCCTCTTTTGTTCCTGGACACTTTGCTTACTTGATGTTCCACTTGGAAGACGAGTAAGTCATTGTAAGGTCATGTATAACAGTGGATCCTGTTTTCTGTGGTTTTATCTTCAGAGCTGGATTTGGATGCTTCCATTGGAATGAAGAACCCCCCCAAGGTGGAGGGTGAGGGCTCAAGTGCCAGCCAACATGAGTGTCAAGTCTCTAGCAACAGCAATGCCTCCAGTGTCCTGAAACAGAAGATTCTGCGAAGAAAAGTGCTGCGCAGCAAGTGGAGAATTGCATGCAGATTCCCTGGCCTTCAAGCTTAGGGGACAGAGGTAATCACATCTAGGCCCTTCCATGTACGTCTTCCCTGTTGCTCCTCATCTAAGATTACAGCTCAGACTCCACTCTCTTTTCTCTTCCTTGTTCCTTCACTGAAGAGTTGATCCTACCTGCGTCTGGTCTTTCCTTGTTTTTCTGTGGGAGCTGCCACCCTGCTAGGCCCTTCAATCCCCACTTTCTGTTTGTACTGTGTGAACTCTGCTGTGTTCCTGCTGCTGCTGCTGCTGCCCTGGTACTTCTTCTCACCTCTACTCGTAGCTACTGGGAAGCCCGGCCCCGCGGTCCTCCTCATGAGAAGAGCGTCATTTAGGGCCCTGAACACGGGGTTCTTTGCCTGAAATCACACACTCCCTTGGTGTCATTGCCTTCCTTTCCCTACCCTTCCTCCCTCCACTCCACTGCCTCTTCCAGAATCACTGACGTCATGAATCACATGCACATGGGTTGGGTTTTGCAGAACACAGCTAGGACAACCTTCACTCCTCGACGTCTCCACGTGAATAAAATTGGTACAACTGAGGAATGAGAACCCTGGTTACAAGAACCAAATATAAATCTCTGTCATAGGTGGGAGCGCTGGACTGGCCTGGAGTCAGGTTTCTCGCCAGACACTGGTGGTCAGCTCTGTGCTAATGTCCATGGGGCTCCCAGTGCCTCACTGGAGCTGGCATTAGGTGGAGGACGGTAGATGGCACCCTAAAGGGACATTGGCCAAAAGCAGAGGCACAGGCCATGTGTTGACAGAACACAAAGAGCGTGACGTGCCTAGGGTTTCAGACCTCTCTTCCTTTTACTCACATGACTCTTACTACATGTTCAGTGAAAGTCCAGGAAAAAACATGGGCTGAGTTGGCATCTGACGCCAGGGAATCTAGGAGAGCATCACAGTGAATTAACCTGGGGCAGATTTATGAAGACTCAGGTATACAGGATACAAGAAGATCATTGCCTCAGGCAAGGCCGTTTGAGAAGGCAAGTGATTTCCTCTAGACTGTGAGAAGGAAGGTGAAAAAAATCTTCATGGCCAGCGGGACAGGAGTTCATGGTGGAAGTAATGAAGCGAAGGAAAAAGAAATGTGTGAAGTAGTGTAGTCTAGTGGGTAGCTCTAAATCTTGCTATCATGAAGAAACGCTGGGTGAGCTTGGATCTATCTAACATGAATGACTTGACCCAACCCCTTGATATTCTGATTCTAACGTTCTGAGGTGAGGTTTGGGCATTAGTATTTTGAAAAGCTCTGCTGACATGCATCTAGGGATTGAAGGACTATGGATCTGGTGGAATATCAGGAAGCAGTAGAGGAGTGTCCCAAGGATCCTTGCTCCAGACAGCAGTCTGTTTCTGAATGTATATGAGGGATGCTCAGCCCATCCCTCCCTGGGACATGTGAGAAAGGCAGCACTTCGGTCCAGGTCAAGGGCAATCAAAAGTCAGTTGGTTGCTGAGGAGCCAGCGGTGGGGATCTGGCTAAGACTCTGCAGCAGCTGTGAGGTGGCGTGTCCCCAAACACTGGTGGGGCGAGGACAGGGGACCCTAGATTCTGCACCACAGTCTGCACGTTTGTTTCAGGAGGGATTTCTTCTAACGTGTGGATCTCACTTTTCCCTTCAGCCAGCCTCGGGCTCGACCTTCAGCTCCTCCTATCAAGACGATCCCGGGCTGCTCTTGCCTCTTCCAAACATGTGGTCATCCCCCCAGGCGCAGCCATCAACAGAACCCAACAGAGACCCACATTTGATCCCTCTGTCATTCTCCTTGTCCCTCTATCTCTCCTCTGTCTCTGTATCTCTCTTCTGTCTCTCTTTCACAGCTACCCAGTATTTTAGCTACTCTGAACAGATATTCCAATTTGGAAGACACCGCATCATCAAATTTATTTTTCCTACTAGATGCAAAAAGTCTACAGCATGAAATCAAGTTCAAGTCCACACAGAACACTGCAGGGATCCTTTCCTGAGAATCATCATCACAACCACCAGCCCCATCCCATGATTATTATTGCAAAACACTGATTTGATGGGAGAACTCCCAGGCATCAGCCTCCAAACGTTACCCATTGAAAAGGAGACCAGCGCTTTGATGGATACTCAGCTTTGAGAGACCGTAATGCTCACTCCTCTCAATTGCCATCCTGTTCACACTGGCATCTGGAGCAGGTGGAAGAAGGCAACATGTCAGCCTGGACATTCTCTGCCACCAGATGGGCTGTGCTCGGTGCAGCCGGCTTTGAACATGCAGTGTCCGTGCTGAACAGGTTTCGTTCGAGTTTCATCACAAGGAAGTTATCAGACAACTGTAGAATCTAGACCATTGAACAGGACAACTGGCCTGTCTTTTTCAAGCTGCCAATGCCTCCACAAATGGGATCACAGAAAGGAGAAGAGTTATTTTGGGTTCCAAAGAACTAAAGAGATTGTGCTACTATATTTCTTTAGTTCTTTTGAGCCCAAAACCTCTCCTCACCTTACTGTGTTTGTCTTTAATGGTGGTGACATTGACTTGTTTGCAGAGGACAGGTCAGTTGTCTGGCTCAGAAGTCTACATTCTACAGTTGTCTGACCCTTCCTCATGATTAAACTCGGGCCTAGCCTTCTGCCAAGGGCACCACATAGTGCACACTGTGTGCTTCCTAGCACAGCCCCTCTGGAGATGAAGAATGTCCACTTTGCCTGTCACCACTCTTGTCATCTAAGCACTGAACATTTGGCTATAGAGGGAGGAGCCCGTGAGATCCGTACATTGGAACACACGTTTTTCTGTCTAGAATCAGTCATTTGACGAGTAGCTCTTCGAGAGTGTATAAAGATCTTATTCTATGATTCTCATTCTCTAACAAAGAAACAAAAAACCATTCTTTTACCGTCCCTGATCGATCCCTGATGTGTGTCAATGACCATATTTGTGTTTGTACAGCGGAACTTTTCCAAATCAGTCAGTTTATTTGTACTGCTGGCATTGTGCTGTGGAAAAGACAATCCCTACCCCTTCCATTTCATTAAAAAGTTCTTTGGAGTTTTACTGTGAAGTTGTGTATTTTTCAATTCAGTGTTATAATCTATGATTCTCCTGACTGATTTAGTAGGTATGGATATAAATTAATACAAACATTCCTGTTTCTCCTCTTCATTTTGATATCTTAAACTCTCCCACGTCTTTTAAGCTATATGTACCATTTGTAGCAGTTTGCATTCAATGTTTCTTTTCTCTCTGTTATTTTGTGTGTGCATATATTTGTGTGTGTGTTTTGTCTTGTATGTAGGAAAAACTAGATAGCTAGTGTTTAGCACTGCTGTAAAATCTTTGTCATCTTAGTCCCTTTGTATGTTGGCACCCATTTTTCACTTGAAGTAGAAATTTTGAATAATATATCTCAACTTCAACTTTTTACCAGTGTGACCATCAAGGACATTATTCTAGTTTTCTGTTTCCTTCTGTCTTTACCTACCACTTCTTATAATATTCTAGTATTCTTTCAACCTAGTCCAATGTGTACCCTTTACATACTATTTTTTCCCACCTTGTCCCCGCCCCCTCCCCATTTTGTGTTAACTTCAGAAAAAAGTAGGGTATGGACAAGAGCTGGAGGAAGAGCCCATGGAGGACTTTAGGGATCCCTACCTGCACAGGAGGGCTGCCCCACCTCAGGAGCGTCAGTGGCCTTCTCTCAGAGGTCCCAGGCCCCAACCAGGCTGCCCTGAAAGCATTGCCCATGAGACCCCAGCTTAAATCTATAATTATATCTATTCAGTGGTGACCAGGTGTTCAAAAGTCAGACTTTCCTCGGTCACTTCTTGACATGTAGCGTTCATTCTTCAGGATTTCTAATGGTGGAAATGTGGGCTCCTTAACTTTTGCGTATTATCTACTCATTTTCTCTTGCTTTGATACATGGACAGCTTGGCTGAATATGAAGGACGTGCCCACAATGACTTGCGTTGAGTTTTTAGAAAACATTGTCCTCCTCGGTAGATGTGTTGAGACGTGGAATGTAATCTGATTTTCTCCTACTCGGTGCCAAGGGAGGTCTGGAGCTTCACAGGAATTTTTTTCTTTAAAAAACAAATCATTCAGCCCTAATAGGATGGGTGTTAAAGTTGAACATGCCAGTCTATTTCTCCCAGATATCTATGACTTTCTCTCTGACCCCTTCCCAGTATCTTTGATCCATTCCCTTTCTGTTCAAAGCTTTCATTTTTGAATTCAATGTGCCCTATGATTGTAGGCATGTAAAATTCTTTATACATTTTCATTGAGCCTGTTTTTCAGAGATTTTTCTTTACTTCAGTTTTTCCCTAATTACTGCCAATTCTCGTTTCCTTATCGTGTCTAGTTTGTGTTCTGGGTTCCCTTTCTTGTCCGTGTGAGTCTGAGTGTGTGTGTGTGTGTGTGTGTGTGTGTGTGTGTGTGTGTGTGTGTGTGTATCTGGATCTAAAATAGGTTTAGTTTAGAATATTTATTTTAGAAATAGTTCCTGTTTCATATTTTTCTTGTTTTTGTTTGATTTTGAGAGAAGTCTTTTCATGAGCTGAAATCTCTAACTCTATTTTTGTTTTTCTCTAATGTCAACTTAGAAGAAATGTCTGCTCTGTGATTTTCATTTCCACCAGAGTAGGATTGACCTGTGTGAGACACAGCAGTTGTAGGTGGGATCTGATGAATCTTTAAGCAGCTTAGTCAGTTTGTTTTGTCTAGATCTCTTTGTCTTGTGCAATTACTTTAGCAGATGATAGCTTTTGAGGAAAGGCATGGTGTGTCTCCTGGTTCTGAGATTCTATTTTCTTCCAGTTGGACCTTGAATTTCTACTGGTTGCTTCATTCTTTCTCTTCACTACAAGCATGCAAAGGACATTACCTTCATCCAGGTCTCACCGTGGCCCCCACAATTGTGCCTCCTGAAGACTGTCACCCTCTGGTCCTCTGCACTGCCCAACCCCTTCCTGGCAACTCCCCAGTCGTCAGAGCTGTAGTCCACCAGGTCTCAGGCATGCTGTGAGTTTGTCCCCTTGCTCATTTGTAGGTAATTTTTCCTGCGTTCCCTCCTTAGGATTCCCTCCCTGCTGTCCTCTCCTCTGTGTGTACAGTCTTGGCTGCTCCCTCTACTGGTGTGTAGCCCCAAGCCCTGGCTAAATACAAACCACCAGGAGTCCAGTGTTCTGTGGCCCCTGGTTCTTCAGGGGAAGTGTTCTGCATGGTGTCATTGACTCTAGCTTAATCCCTAGCCCTCTGAAATCGGTGTTGAGGCATTCAGCTCCCATCATCGTGGTGGACTTGTTATCTCTCATCATTCAATTTCAAATGCAGAATTTCAATAGGACACAAAAATTGACAGGACATCAAACAACAACAGCAGAAATAACAGAAAAATACAACATAAAAGAATTAGAAAGAACAGAACATCCCCATCTTTGTAAGCCATCTTCCACAATTATCAAGTACTGGTGGAACTTATTTCACTACAATCCCACCTACTTACCTTTTCCTGTATTATTGAAGTAAATGTCAGACCTCACACTTCATCTGGAATTACAGCACTGTGTTCCCCTCCGTGAGGACTCTTTCTGAAATTTGTATCATAGTATTACTGCTGTTGGTAAATGGACTCAAACTTTTGAATATCATAAAATAGACAGTGTTCAAAGCTCCCATGGTTGTTTTTAAGTTAGTTTCTTTTTGGGGGTTCCAAAAACAAATCCACAAAGTGTAATCAGTAAGATATGTGTTAAGTCCCTGCATATACGTTTCTCCTGAGGTCCTCGCTCCCTCCCTCCTTCTTTCCTTCTCTCTCTCTTGCTGCTCCTGCTCCCGCTGTGTTCCTTGATCTCTTGCTCTCCTATGTTTGCAATTTATTTACTGAAATTACAGCCGTGTTTTTCTCTAGTAGCCCACAGCGTGAGTTTAGGCCCTGGGTATACATCCAGAGCAGCATTGTCCTAATAGAAAGAAGGTACACGCCACATATGTATTTAAACTTTTTCTAGTAGCTACACTGAAAACCAAGAAGTACACCATAATTGAGAAACAATCTTATACATAAGATACTTGAGTATCTATTGCTGCATATTAAAAGAACAGTAATTCTAAAGTATTAAAATTGTATTGAGTAGGAAAATTTTTACATACTCTGTTTTAAAATTTACATTTAAGTGAATTCCAATTAAGTAGAATTAAAATCCAGTTCCTCAGTCCTGCCAGCCATATTCTAAATATCCAGTAGCCCCATGGGTCTAGTCGCCACTGTGATGGTCCTGGGAGATATAGAGACTTACCAGGTTCATGTTTCACCTGTTGGCAAGATCACCTCAAAAGGGGTGTGTGCTCTCTGATCAGGAGGCATAACATGTCCTTTTTGATTCTTCTAAGGATATTAGCAGCCCTTTGATCCATTAACTGATTGTGTGGAGCAAAATGGTGCTATTCCATCATCACGAGTTACTTACCTGGACACTTGTATAGTGAGAAACTTCCCCGAAATCGTAAAGTCTGTACACTTAGTGGGACAGCCTGCAGCTTAATGAGCTAATTCCTCAACATTGTGTGTGGTCACCAATTAGTTTCTTTGCTTTTTCTTTCTTTGTTTTCCTGTGCTCATATGAAATCAAGGTTTCAATCACACTGAAGTCTTTCAATGCATTGCTATAGAGTCCTTCCTGATAGTCCAACTGTCCACTCTTTCAGCAGTGAAGGTGAACTTACCCTGACCCCTGCGTCCTTTTGCTAAGATTCTAATAGTCTTTGAGACCTTTCATGATGTCACTGGGACAAGCTGTTTCTGTTTCATCTTAAATATTTACTGCCCCTGACCTGGACTCAGTCCTTTCTATAAGACTCTGATGTCTTTATGTCAAACAGAGCATTCACAGAACAAACTGAATATCCCAGAGATACTCATTGGAATTGGTTTATTTAGGCCTTCCCAGTGGACAGAGCTAGGAAATATGTATTCATAGTGTGTGTGTTCATGTATTCACCTACAGTCACCAACATTACAATTCAAATTCAGAACTACAGGCTTAATATTGAAACTTCTGTGTCTGAAAGCAATCATTTTTTGTTTTAAGGACTCTTTCAGTAGTAGAAATACAATATCCTAGAAAGCCTCATTGCATTTCCCCATAGTATATGGACAAAAGATTAAAGATATAGCAAAGATTTTGCTAATGCCACAATGGAGGAAAGCAGTTTCTGGTTTGGTTACTGTCATTGGGTACACATAAATTACTGTGTTTTAGTGTTAGTCTCTTGGTATAGTTCTTATCCACATTGCAGTTCCACAAAAGGGGTGCACCGGCTCATTTTCAATGGCTAGGGGTGATACTTCCAATTTTATTCAGTGGGGGTTGGAAGGAATAAATTGGGAGTTTGCAATTGCAAATATTAACTACTATATATAAAGTAAGCAAATAAGTTATAGGGAACTATATTCCATATCTTATATTAAGCTATAATGAAAAAGAATTTGAAAACGAATATACCTGTTTATATGTATGACTGAAACTTTAGGCTATACACCAGAAATCAACACAACATTGTAAACTGACTATACGTGAATTATAAAAACAGAACAAAATTTGACTTACTTTTGGAATCATAAAAAAGAAAAAAAGAAATGTGGTTTCCAACTCAAATCTAAGCAAGGAAGGTGTGATCAAGTATGGTCTACCCTTGAGTATAAGATCTGCAAGTGTCTCAAATGCCCGGGGAGAGATGGGTCAGGGAACCCTGATCTCCACAGACTCTAAAACCCAAGGCCTGTTCTCTTTCTGGCTGGGCTTGGGATGAAAGGAGATTTCAGGAGTGAAGTTTTAAATTTTAGCTTAACTGCAGCTTTTCATATCCAATGAGGACGTAGGACTAAGAAATTCTGAACAAAATCGGAATAAGCCAGAAGAAATCAATGAAAATTTGGAATGAAATACGGCATCTGAAAGAAACCCAGAACTTCCAATTCAGGTCTGCAACCGTGAAGCCGAAAACTGAGACACAGGCCTCCTCGTGGCGGATCCGCGAGATCACAGCCCTCACACCGACCATTTATTCACAGGGACGGACGATGGCGCTGTTACAGGACGTGTGGTGTGTAGCAGCTCACTGTGCAGTGTTCAGAAGGCGCAGCCTCTGCCCTTTACCCCTGAAACCCAGGGTGACCCGACGAGGGGGTGGCACTGGCTGTGTCTCTTCGCCCTTAGTGGCCGGGCCGGGGCCTCCTATGTCCGCGACGGGCACAGTCGCGCGGGTGCAGCGGGGACACCCCGGGCTGGGTTCCCCCACCTGCCCGCTGCCAGGATGCAGCCACCCTGAAAAGCCCGTTTCCGGCACCCCTACTTCTCAGGAGGAGGCGGCAAAACGCGGGGGACGCGGCTTTCAGGCGGCGGTGGGAGGCAGTGGCTCGCTGGCTCGGGGAGCTCGTATACCGAGAGCGGCACAAAGGGGGAGGCGGGAGCGGGACAGCACGTCCACTCAGCGCTTACCTGAGGCGCCAGTTCGCTTTCCGGCAGCAGCGGAGTTGGGGCTGCGTGATAAAACACTGTTGGGCCGGGCCTAAAAGTAAGGTTCCACCGAGACTCGAACTCGGATCGCTGGATTCAGAGTCCAGAGTGCTCACCATTACACCATGGAACCGCAGGCCGGCCCGCCCCCTCCCCCGCTGAGCCAGGCGGCGCGCAGCCCCGCGGGCGCAGGACCCGCCTCCTGCCCGGCGCTCGCTCGCCCCGCCCCGAGCCCGCTTCCTCCGCGACGCCAGGAGGCGCCTCACTCGCCTTCCCTCGGCGCGTTCCCGTAGGTTCGACGTCGTGGCTGAGACGGCATCCACTCGGGGATGATCCACAGGCAGGGCTTTTAAATCTTCCGCCAAATCCACCTGCTCTGCCGGGATTTCTAGAGTTTTATTCCCTGAGGTAAGGCTCCCGCCAGGGAAAAACAATAAACAAAAAGTGTTCCTTTCCTCTTGTATCTCCTCCCGCCGCCTTGGGAGCTCTGAGGACCCTCAGAACAGCCTTGGGGCTTCCTGGGATTGCCCTGCCCTGGGACCCGAGGTGGAAAGGGTACAAGCCCCGCCGCTTCTATAGGAGATAGAGTCCTCTGTCTGTTGGGGGTCGTGTTGGAACCCCAGAGGCCCCTACGCGGAGCCCCGCCAGAAGCTCGCCGCTCCCGCCCTGAGGTGGGGGGGGGGGGCGCGTCGGGGGGAGCAGGTGACAGTGTTTCTTCTGGGCTGTTTCCTCCCTCGCTTTTCTCCTCTTCAGTTTTCCAGGTCACCCCTCCTCGGCCTCCCGCGTCCCCAAGACTGAAGGCGCCGCTCGATCCCGGGTGGGGAGCTCCGTGCGGTTCCCGGGGACCCCTAGAAGTTTCTGTGCTCGGGACGTTTAAGGGCTTGAGCTGCCAGTTTGAGTTTCCAAGAGCGGCCTGTTTGGATAGCCTTTCACAGCCTCCCTTTCCGCGGAGGGTGCGGCGGGCCGGGTGAGCGCAGGGAAGGTGGCTCTTAAGGGACTTCAGCCCGAGAGGCGGGGTCGTCACGTGAGGGGGCTCCGGGGCAGCGGGGAGCAGGCGGCCACGGCCCTGGGCCCCGCGATGTGGCGTCAAGTGCCGCTCGCTTGTGTCGGGGCCCCAACATGCCCCAGTCAAGACCCGGGTGTCCATCGCAGGTGGGTCTGAATGAGCTTTCAGCCGACGAGGGAGTGTTTGGGGAGCAGGTTCCCTCCACGTGGCAACAGCATAAGGTGTTATAATCCTGCTCTGAGCGCAGCAGGAGCCCATGACTGCTAATTGGAAGACCTGTGCTTCCAGCCCAGCACGGAACGTTCTAGTCTTAACTTCCAGTCATTTTCCTGTTTCTGGGTCTCCCAATTTACCAAGCCTCCCTCCTGAGCTGCTTTTATGCTTCAGGCAGCGACCTCCTCCTGTGGCTCTCGGTTCTTGTCCTCAGTAGCTTTGCTCTGTGGTGGCAGGTTCGGTGGCTGTGGAAGCTCAGTCCTCCTGGGTATTGAGGGAGTTCCGCCCAGCGCGACGGATTCTCCAAGTCTCAGCAGATACCGCTGGTCTCTCTTCACCATCTGGAGCCCCAACCACACCTTGACCTACCTGATGGGACCTGTGGATTCCACAGGACCTGCCATGCTGATGGAGGCTGAAGGAAGGGCATGGAAATCACCAACATACCAGATTCCAGGTTGGTGCACCTCAACCCTCAGTATTAACCAGCAATTACAGAATGCCACCAACACTTTGATTTGAGCTTGAGTCTTTCAATTTTTTTTTTTTAATGAAGGATGTTACTTTTTAGAACAATTTTAGATTACAGATAAATTGAGCAGAAAGTACAGAGTCCTCTCTCGTGCTCTTCTCCCTCACACAATTTCTTCTATTGTTAAGTATCTTGCATCAGTCTGGTACAAGGGCAGGTGGATAGCATGATCACCAAGCTGGTTTTCCAAAGCTAGGCTTATCCATTGCAATGTGGATGTGCTGAACCCTGCGATTTCCCCAAATGTGGGAGACTCACATACCCAATTTGTGGTAGTAGGGGACTGTGTTTGAGTTCTCCCCTGAGAATTAATGGTTAAAAACATAGACTGTTTGAACATATTGTGTAGTTTCAGAAGACTCGGGGCGGGGGGCATTTACTAGACCAATTTTCCCGGAGGGTAGATTTTCCTGCTTCCGTTGCAAGTTGCTGTAGGGGAGAAAATGCTGTATTCCTTTCAGGTGCCAGACTGTGAATTGACAACCATCAAGGTTTGTGAGAATTAGGGTGCTAGGACACCAAGAACACTTTATTTCAGGGCAGTCAGTTCCACTCCCCATGTTTTGCTGGAAGAAGAGTGGACCAGCTTACTTCTTTACTACAGAAACACTACCAGAGATCCTGAACTCAGGGAGACCTATGTGGTCAGATGACTGCCTCTCCCAGCCAGGGCAGGACAGGTGTTTCTGATAGCCTACCTGGCTTTCCCTAATTTCTTTTCTCTTTTATAATGTCCATGGCAATAGCCCCAACTCACAAAGAGTAGTATCCAGCACTGTGTCCCCTGCATGGTGAGACACGGGAACATTTTCTACCAATGAGAGGAGAAAGAGCTTGTGAGTGGTATTTTCTGGGTTCTCTTTGGAACAACACAGTGAAGTTCCTGAGAGAGACTCTGGGAATCTTTGCCCCCCATCAGTGCCTGGGTTGTAGCGCATGGATTTGAAAGATGCACTTTTTCTCCCTGGCTCCCTTGGTAACATAACTCAGCCTAGGACCAATGTTTCCTAAGAGATACCCCATGAAAGCCAGGGCTTTCCATTGGGCAGCTTTGTAGTTATGTCCATCTTTATTTTGAAGGACCTTTTGGAGAATAGAAATACTCAAGGCTGACTTGCTTTTAAAGAGGCAGATCTAGTCACGAAGGACTGGGTTTTCATTACATAGCTCAAAGGAACATCCCCTCAGCCTTTGGGCAAGGAGTTATCTGGCTTCTGCACTCCCCAACATAGAGTTAAGCAAAAAGTCTTTGGAAGAGCTACATTGCTTTTAAAATACAAGGTTTGTTTGTTTGTTTGTTTGTTTACTTTTTTATTGAAGCATAGTTGATGTACAGTATTATAAAAGTTACATGTACAATACAATGATTCACAATTTAAATCTTATTCCTCATTTTTAGTTATAAAATGTTGGGTATATTCCCTGTGTTATACAATATGCCCTTTTAGCTTATTTTACACATAATAGTTTGTACTTCTTAATCCCCTACCCCGTCTTGCCCTCCTCCCTTCCCTCTCCTTAGTGGTAACCACTGGTTTATTGTCTATATCTATGAGTCTGTTTCTTTTTTGTTATATTCAGTGTTTTGTTGTATTTTTTAGATTCCACCTATAGGTGATAGCACACAGTATTTAGTTTTCTCTGTCTGACTTATTTTACTTTGCAAAATACCCTCCAAATCCAAGTCCATCCATGTTGTCGCAAATTGCAAATTTTCATTCTTTCTTATAGGTGAGTAGTATTCCAGTGTGTGTGTGTGTGTGTGTGTGTGTATATATATATATATATATATATATATATATACACCACATCTTCTTCATCCATTCATCTCTTGATGGACACTTAGGTTGCATCCATATCTTGGCAATTGTAAATAACACTACTATGAACACTGAGGTACATGTATCATTTTGAGTTAGTAGTATCGGGTTTTTGTGTATACCCAGGAGTAGAATTGATGGGTCTTACGGTAATTGTATTTTCAGGTTTTTGAGAAATCTCCATATTGTTTTCCACAGTGGCTGTACCAATTTATATTCTCCCCACCAGCGTACAAAGGTTTCCTTTTCTCCACATCCTCACCAATATTTGTTGTTCGTGTTCTTTTTGAGGATTCCATTTTGACAGTTGTGAGATGATATCTCATTGTGGTTTGGAATTGGATTTCCCTGATGATTAGTGGTGTGAACATCTTTTCACGTGACTGTTGGCCTTCTGCATGTCCTGTTTGGAAAAATGTCTATTCAGGTCTTTGCTCATTTTTTTCTATTAGGTTGTTTGGTTTTTTTGTATAACCTGTTTATATATTTTGGATATTAACCTCTTACCAGTCAAGTTTTAAGGGTTTCCCTTAAAATACAGTTCACAGTTTCACCCGGGTTGTGGCTGGGTTATTTATTCTCTGAAGGTCTCTTTTCAGAATCTTGCTAGACATTTTCCAAGTTTGATTTTTAAAGAAGGGTGCCATGTGAATGCAGAGTAATAGAAAGTGAGTTTCTTCTCCTGCCTGAAATAATAAAGCAAAACAACAACAACAAACTGCACAAAATATAGGAAGCAAAGCTTTTCAAGAGACTAGGCATGAGGCAATAAAGGTTAGTGAGTGATCCCTGAGAAATTAAGAACAAATGAGTGAACCCTACAATGGCTCCAGTTTGCCACCTGGAGACAGATTCCAACCAGGGCAGGGAAACGGAAACTGGAAAGTAGCCTGGTGGACCTCACTGAGTTGAGGACACTGAGTCATTGCTCCTTATCCTTGTCTCCCCTTCTACCAGGTTGGGCCCTTTGGTTCCTGCTGTTCTCATTCTGTCTACAGTTACCCAGGCTGAGCTGGGAACAGTCATCTTTAAACTCTCTTCCATAAGGAATATGTACCCTCACTCTGTATCCCAGTGGAATTAGCCAATGTTTCAGCCATAGTGGCTCCAGAAATGCATTTATGGAGCTGAACTAACTTAGAATCCAAGTTATCTAGATGAGCAGAGATGTTATGTTTTATAGAATGTGATAGGATAGAGGAGTAAAACTAGGCATGTTAGGTTACTGTTTTTAAGAGAACAAAGAACATACCAACCACTTGACTGTCAGAAAGCCAGGGTTTTACTGCCAGACCCCACCACATTCTCACTGCAAACTTGGAGGTTGCTTTAATCATTTTTTACTTTAGTTCTTGTACCTAAAATTCTGGGGTAAAATACCAAGTTGTATAATTCTTGAAATACGACCAATATTTAAATTATTTTTGAGGTGGGGAGAGAATTTGAATTCTGGAAGGCATTTACCTTTTCAGAAGGAAGACATATCCCTGATCATTATGACAAGGATGAAACTATAAAACTTACATAAGTTGGCTCTTTATTTCTCCTTCCGGCCAGGACATAGACAGTAGTGACAGGTGTCAGCAATATTGAGTATTCTGCGCCAACATGGAACCCAGGTGTTAGGTGTATCCTGAGAGGCTGAAATCTGGCTGAGAACCAGGGTGGTTGGGCCAGGAGATGTCACCAGCTGCTGGCAAAAAGAGAAGCGGGGATCAGGGCAAACACTGAGGTAATCCCTAGGCAGCATTGGCCACTTCCTCTAATGAACCCACCACCCTTACACTTCTTGTGATGTCCTGGTTTCTGGGCTCAGAGCTCCAGGAAAGGTTGAATAGAATTTTATCTGTCTTTGTGAAGTGAATGACACTATTTCAGGTGCCGGAGAAATGTCTCTTTTACCCTTAAAAAACTATTCTTTCTACCAAACCCTTCAGTAACTAATATGAACCTTAGGAGTTCAGGCAGGATTTTTCCACAACTGATTGAAAGAGAGAGATTGAGGATAAGAATCAGAGAGAAGGTTGTTGAGAGAGATTGTTCAGGACAAACACAGCTTTAAAAGACCTAGGATCAGTGAAAAAAGAGTATCATTATTGGGCTCGAACCACCAGCTGTTCAAGTAACAGATGAATGAGCTTAAGGATTACCCAGGGAAAAAGAGTCATCTTCTAACCCACCCATGGTTTGCGAGCCTGAAACGTGGGAGGTTTCCCAGATATGTGTGTCTCTATAACTCTGCTGGGATTGGCTAGGCTGGTGATTCCACAAGGGTAACAATGGCCACAACCTTTAAGTGTTCCACTGAGCATTCATGACTAAGTGAAGGAAGGAGTGAGCAGATTACTTTTCCAAGTTGGGGCCCCACCTCCATCACAACCCCCATACAAACTGTGGGACGATATTGCTGAGGGAGGAAGCTGTGGAAAGTACATTGTGATAGAAAAAGATAGTTGTCCAAATTCTTTTGAAGCTGAGGTGACTGAAACCTAATCAAAGTTAAGGAAGTTGCCTAAAGTCATATTGCATGAATTTTTTGAAGTGCTATTAAAAACAGCCTTAACCCCACATGCCATATATTAAGCAATTAAGTACCAAAGAAGTTATTAAAAGCCTCCAAACTCCTAGCTAGATCTTGCTCAGTGGGGAAAAGATAGTTTCCAGAGTGATGATTTATTTTTTAGTTACCTGCACAAAGGAAATCATTTTTGCAGTAGGACTCAAAGTAGCATATTTTCTGTGTTAAACTGTTAATATGAATAGAAAAATCAGAACTTTTTGAGAAAAAAAGTCTGAGGTGATTTATTGGGTACAAAGAGTGCTGCTCAACTCCACTGGTCCACAGAGAAACAGGAGTCTCTTCATGCACTTAAATAAGATGTACATATGTCTCTGCCTCTAAGATCATGTAATAATGCAGAGACCTTCCATTTGTAGGTTCAAGTGACTGAAGTTTGATGACAGTGACCCCAGGGTATCAGGGAAATATGGCTTTGGGCTTTCGGAGTTGCCAATGGGTACCTGCAAAAGAACAATCAATGATTTGGGAAGGCACTTTAGCAAAATATTTGGTTACAAAGGCCATGAAGTATTTAATTCATGATCTGTCAATAACTTTGTACATTGATTAGCCTGGTTTGACTTTGGCCAACAGTGACTTTTTCAAAAGTTAAAACAGTGATTTTTTTAAAAAACGATCAGTGAATTGCATAGGACCACATCTACCTGAAATGGAGATAACATGAAAAACATAAAAATCATATCTCTTGCCCGCTATTGAGGTTTACTCACATTTTCAAGTATAGACTTAATTGTGAAGGATAAGCAAAGACACAAAGAATCTGAGATCACCAGCACTAGTTAATTGCAAGAACCTTCTTCCCACACTGGGAAATGCTCTGGCCCAAATTGAGCATATATGGTCTCTGCGTGATGTATGAGGTCATCACTTACACAAAATGGAGCTTCTGTGGGTCACCTCCTAGACTGATCCTTACTTAATTGATGTGACAGTCTCCAGGAAACAAGGCCACTTAAGTGCACACATTCTCGGTTTGACCCCTTAAATAGTCCAACACAGACCAGATACATCCTACTGACATTCCATATGGAAGGACTCTCCCAATAGTAACTACCATTAGTGTATTTGCCAGGAGGTTCTTCACCAGATGTTTACAGGGCAAACTGACTGGGATACTTTTCTTACCCTCCACACCATCCCCCACTGAAGGGAAATAATAGCAACTAGAAGGAACAGTTTCTCTTCTGTCCCCATATTGTCTAGGTGGAGATTTTAGGCATAGCTTGTAAATCAGCAGGAATTCAATTTTCTTTCTCTGAGAAAAGGTACAATGGTTTCTCTCCGCATTGCCCGTTGGTTGGTGCCAGATTTCAGGAGGATAGCTAAGCATGTTATTCTTAGTACTGCATGATCCCAGTGCTCTCTGGCATCACTACCACTTATGACTGTGCCTTCTTTAGACTCTGCTTTCCTCCCATGTCCATTTATATCCTGGTTGACTTACATCCTTCCTCCAGGGATGGAGCCAGCTCAGAAGTACTGCTTAACCTAGAGGTGGGACCAGCAGAAGCTTACACATGATTATCATGAAGCTGCGTTCAGAGTTAGCTACAATTTGGCTACATGCTGGTATCAACCAGCCTACAGGACCATTAGGAATATGCACTTCCAAATGTAATGGTACGGATTTTGTCTGTCTTGTATTGTTATCAGCCTCCTCGGTACAAACATGTTTAGACTTCAGCATGGCATGTAGGGACAGAAAAAATGAAAGGAAAAGTGTGTGAAATGTGAAAGATATTAAGTTAGTTATGTTATGTTATACTGAGTTGTAGAATTGCATTTTCCCTTAAGCACCCTCCCCCTCCCAAAAATTACCTGCAGAACATAGGAAATTTTTGGGTGGAGTCTACAATTCAGTTGCCAGCAAATTCTTTCTGAGGACACAATAACTTAAACTGTTAACTTATACTTTCCACTTTTGTTCCCATTACCTGTGTTGAAAAGCAGACGTTTCAATCAGCCATCCACATTTTCAGTGAGACCACTGCAGTCATCATAAGTAATGTGGTGTATATACATAATATTATGTTTCTTTATGTAGTTAGGTGCTCAGCGTGTCAGCTGTTGTCTGCTAGTGTACCTTTAGCACACACAGGAAACCCAGAGATCTTCAAAGTGTAGAGTCTCCAGGTCGAGCTCAAGAAATGTAAGGCCACACATAGAATTCTGACAGAGCCCAGAATGGCTCTTGATCTGGCAGGACCCTAGGCAGTTCCCCTGTGCTTTCCTTAGGGGGAGTACCTCCAGATTCCCCAACCACACACCTTAGAATGGACAAGGTGAAACACACACACTACTTTCACACTGGCAAAAACTTCTAGAGAACTGTGCTCCGACCCCTCCAGGCACATACTCAGTGTGTTCCTGCTGGGTGCAAGTTCTCCTTTCCATCCACCCAGTAGGAGACCCTGTAGAAGCCCAACCCAGAACACCTGGTTCCCTTTTCTCCTTTCTGTGTAAGCCTCTCCAGCCTTTGCTATGGTTTTGCAACCAAGGCCTCCTCTGAGTAGGACTCATTTGGCTCCTGGAGCTACTTTGTTCCCAGTCCCAGAGAGTATGACCACTAGAAGCCAGTTATTTCACCCTTTCCAAGGCACTTAGGCACTTGATAACAGGTGCACAAATGCGAACTCTCAGTGTTCTGGCCTGGAGGAGATTAACCCTTAAAGGTAACTTACCCGAAGTTCTCCTGCAGCTATCAGGACAAAGCACCCCAGGAGACTTTGCTTGAAATCACAACACACACAGCAGTTAACTCAAAGTGGATCGCAGATCTAAATGTAAGACCTGAAGTAAAACTTCAAGAGGATACATAAGGAAAACAATCATTGTACATTTGAGTTGCCCAAAGTTTTCTAAGACACTACAACAAAACGACAATACAGACATCAAAAGACACCACTAAGAAAGTGAAAACACAAACCACAGACTAGGAGAAAATATTTGCAGATCAAATATGCAATGAAGGAATGTGATTCTTAATACCTAGAGAACTATTTCAACTCAATAGAAAGATGCAACCCAGTTTTTCAAACCAGCCAAAGACTTGAGTAGACGTTTTCCCAAAGAAGACAGATACGCTTACAGCATATAAAAAGGTGCTTAGTGCCATTGGCCAGTAGGGAAATACACATTAAAACAACACTTTACACCAACTGCTGTGACTATGTTCAAATAGGATAGACAATACCAAGTGTTTGTGAGAATGCAGAGAAACTGAACCCTCAGATATTGCTGGTGGGAATGTAAAATGATACAGCCACTTCGCAGACCACTTTGACAGTTTCTTAAGAGTTAAACACAAGCTCACCATAAACCCAGCAATTCCACTCCTATAAATGTATTCAAGAGAAATGAAAACAGAGGCCCACACAAGATTGTTCAGCAACATGAGTAGCAGTATTTTCATCCTAGCAAAAAACTGGAAACAACTCAGAAGCACATCAACTGGTGAATGTAGTTACACAAAATGGGGAATATCTGTACAATGGAATTCTACTCAGTAATAAAAAAGAAAGAAGTCCAATTCAAACTAGAGCATGAATGAACCTGAGAAACACTGCTGAGTGAAAGAAGCTAGTTACAAAGCATTACATACTGACTTACACGAAATGTCCAGGAATGACAAAGTTGTGGAGGCAGAAAGCAGATTAATAGTGCTTGGGGCTAGACGAGAGAGCAGGGATCATCTGCAGCGGGGCTGGAGGGGAGATTGAAAGTAGTGTTCTGAAACAAGGTTATGGGATAGTGGAGGTGAGGGGATTGGGGAAAGAAGGTGACAATCCCAGATGAAAGGGTGGAGGCAGCCTGTGATTTGGCGGTGAACGCTGAGCTTTGGGGTGCCTCAACCTAATGTCTGAAAGTGGTGCCTTAGAGCCTGTTCCGATGTCACAGCTTGTGTAAGGGATCACCCCACAACCATGTGCCTGTGCCTTCAGCCTCTGGACTCTACAAGGCAGAGCACCTAGTCAGGGTAGCCCTCCAGGTGGCACAGAAAGACCAGGGGCACCAGGTAAAAGCCAAAGGGAATAAGCAAGCTAGGATCACCTTGGTGGAGATCCTGGGAGAGTTGAGAGAGAGAGGTGTGAGGGAGCAACTGAGGGGACAGAGGCACAAAAGCAGCAGGGAGATCTTGCCTCTGGAGGAATTCCATGGCCCATGGCAGGCAATCACCTGGAATTATACCACTGCACTTCAAGGTTTGCATCAGCCCCACCCCATTCCTGACCTCTTAGGCAGCTCCTCTCCTCCAACTCACGCCCTGCTCCTGGGTCCTCATCTCCCCTCCCACCCTCCCAGAGAACCTGCCCGATTGCCACCCACTTAAGGAGCCCACCCATTGATGGTGAAATGGAGATGGATTTTGCCAACCTCCTTGAGTTCTTACTTTTAGTCCTGGGTGATCAAGAAAGGAATTCTATATTAAAGTAATGTAGAAGTTGTAAAACAATGTATCCAAATATACAACTTATATTGCGGATAAAGGGTGTCACCTTCCATATCAGGAAACAAAGGATGTTGTGACCAACTAGCCAGTAGCTTCTGCAGCTACCCCTAAAGGTGCACCCTGAGGGGATTCAGGAGGGAGGAAAACAGGAGACTGGCCCTAGATAGTTAAGGTGCACATCAAAGGAATAGTTTCATTCGGCCCAGAATCTCCTAACTTCCCCTATATAGAAGAGCACTAAATTCATTAACCTGAGATGTCTTGTTTTTCTTCAGTTAACAGTAATCTTTTGATGTTCAGCTACCTGGTTTTTTGTTTTGCTTTGTTTTGGTTTCTTTTTTTCATTCCCCCCACTCACCTACCCCCCAGACACTCCTATGTATCCTGGCTCCTCCCTTAAGCCTCACTAATGTCCCAAATAAAACGTAAGCTTTGCCCAGGTGACACTACTGGCCCTGGACACTAGACACCACCAATGGCTCCATGACTTCTGCTACACCTGGTTGATGTTAAACTAAGAATCTTGAGGGAGGGGACATTCTGCTCTTGCAAGGGACAGAAAGAATTGCCCCAGGGCCTACTCCTTGAGTCTCTCAACTCATGTCAAAAGCTGGAGTAGTTCTTTGTGATGCGGAGGGGCTAGATCTTGGTAAGATACCCACATCTTAGTCCCTAGGAAAACTAAGAAAGCAAGGACGTGATCCTTCGAGTTTCAGAATGTGAGAAGTTCCTCATCCATGGAAAGGGGGTTCGGATACTAGATGGCCTAGATATGACCAAAGAGCCTTCTATGCCTGACACCCTGCAGCCAGCCTTGTGCAGAACATTATAAACTAGGTACTGAAACCCCTGCAACCGCATCCTAAACATAACACCTGTGCACAACCCAACCTCCGAGGGTACTAGACATTCATCCCTGAGCACAGGGTGAAGATTTCAACTCTTTTTATGAGGATGGTTGGTACATCATTCAGTATTATTTACATTATCTACACTGAGAATTGAAATGTTTGAAAGTTCACATTTCTGGGACTAGAGTAGTCGTTTTAAAGCCATGATGACAAATAGCCACCAGAACTGGTTTTCAATTCTCTCTGTCCCTCAGTGTTCACTCTACGAGTTTCCAATTGCTAGTGTAACACATTACCATGAACTTTGTGGCTTAAAACAACACACATTGGTAGCTTATGGTTCTGGGGATCAGAAGGCTGAGATGCATCTTGCTGGGTTAAATTCAGTGTGACAATAGGGTCACACTGGAGACTTGGAGGGGAGTCTGTTTCTTTGCCTTTTCCAGCACATGCAGTGTGCCCAAGTTCTTGTCTCATAGCACCTTCCATCTTCAAAGCCAGTCATGGCTGATTGAGTAATTCTCACATCACATTATTGTGACACTGACTCTCCTTCCTCCCTCTTTCTCTGATACGCCTGGACCCCTGTGATTCCATTGGACTGTCCAGGAAAATCTCTCCATCTCAAGATCCTTAATTTAATCACACTTGCAGTGTCTTTTGCCATGTCAAGTAACATATTCACAAATTCCAGGGATTCGGATGTGGACACATTAAGGACGAGTTATTCTTCTGACACAGGCACTCTCTTCCGTGAACGCATTTCTGCAAGCTTGTCAGTGAGTGGGAGCCCTTCTCTTCCGAAAGCCAGCCAGGTGAAAGCCACCCAGCCCGCTGCTTTGAGTGCCAGCCAGCCAACAGCTGTGCCCATGTCGAGGCATTTGCATCAGGGAAGAGAGAAGGAGACAGTCTGCTGGGAGAGGAATCTGAGGACCCAGTCAGTCCCTGGGAAGTTCCCAGGGGCCAGAGCTGAGAGCTGCAGACACCTTCACAAGGGGAGGAGGTTGGGTAGGGTGTTATGAACTGAATGTATGCATCCCCCCAAAAATGCATATCTTGAACCCTAATCCCCAGTGGGCTGTATTTGCAGAAGGGACCATTAAGGAAGTAATTAAGATTAAATAAAGTCATTGACTTGCGCCCTGATCTGATAGGATTAGTGTCCTTACAAGGAAAAGTACCAGGAAGCTTGGGCTCCTACCCTGTTCCAGCATAAGCTTCAGGAAAAGACCATGTGAGGACACAGGGAGGCATGGGCTGTCTGCAAGCCAGGAAGGGAGCTCTCACCAGAAGCTGAATTGGCAGGACAGTTCAGTCTTGATCTTGGACCTCCAGCCTCCAGAATGTGTGAAAACAGATCGCTGGTTAAGCCACCCAGTCTATGGTATTTTTTTTATGGCAGCCCAAGCTGACTAATACAGGATGTTACCTGGCCATTGGCCCAAGCAGCTTCTCCTTTCTGGGCCTGTCCGTTGTTCATTTCTTGTAATTAGCACTTAAAACCTGCTTTGCCCTCGTTAAGGCTGATTTGTGACTTTAGAATGAGGATTTAACCACCTGACGTAGGATTTCATAGTATAATTTATTCCATGTAACAATGACTTGAACCAAGGATCTTTCCCAGAGTTTGTTTTGAACAAGTTCGACATCTTCACAGATATCATCCTAGCATGACTTAGGACAGCTGGATTCATATTCTGTACGATGACCCTGTGACCCCACATGGCCTGCATTTCTTCTTCTCCTGGGAGGCTTCTGTGATTTGGAGTCTCCAGAACCACAAGATGTGGGTTTGTCTGCTGGTGAGGAATCTGTGTGTAAGTCTGTGGAGACCCAGAGAAAAAGGGAAGATTCCCCAGAATCAGGGCATCAGTGGGTGTGGGGTTGGGGGATGAGAGTTTGTTCTTGTGGGAATAGAGGAGGCTGGAGGATGACAGAGGAGGCTGGGGTATGTGTGTGTGTCCGGCATGAGGTCAAGGGAGGTTTAGAGTAGGGCAGCTTCCATTCTGCAAGCAGAGTCTATTTTTATTGAAGTATAGTCAGTTTACAATGTGTCAATTTCTAGTGTAAAGTATAATGCTTCAGTCATGCATGAACATACATATATTCATTTTGATACTCTTTTTCACCATAGGTTACTGCAAGATATTGAATATAGTTCCCTGTGAGATACAGTATGAACTTGTTTATCTATTTTATATATGTTAGTTAGTATCTGCAAATCTCAAACTCCCAGTGTGTCCGTTCCCACCCCCTTCTCCACCTGGTGACCATAAGTTTATTTTCTGTCTGTGAGTGTGTCTGTTTTGTAAATAAGTTCTTTTTTTTCCTTTAGATTCCACATGTAAGTGATATTATATGGTATTTTTCTTTCTCTTTCTGGCTTACTTCATTTAGAATGACAATCTCCAAGTCCATCCATGTTGCTGCAAGTGACAGCAAAATAAAATAATTACTCTTCTTTATGGCTGAGTAGTATTCCGTTGTATAAATATACCAGGACTTCTTTATCCAGTCATCTGTCAATGGACATTTAGATTGCTTCCATGTCTTGGCTATTGTAAATATTGCTGCTATAAACACTGGAGTGCGTGTACCTTTTTGTTTGTTTTTTGTTTTGTTTTCTTTTTTTGTGGGGGAGGTAATTAGGTTTATCTGTTTGTTTATTCTTAGAAGAGGTACTGGGGATTGAACGCTAGAACTCGTCCATGTTAAGCATGCATGCTGCCACTGAGCTATACCCTCCCGCGTCATGTATCTTTTTGAATTAAGTTTCCCTCTGGATATATGCCCAGGAGTGGGATTGCTGGATCATATGGTAAATCTGTTTTTAGTCTTTTGACGAATCTCCATACTGTTTTCCACAATGGCTGCACCAAACTACATTCCCATCAGCAGTGTAGGAGGGTTCCCTTTTCTCCGTAGCCTCTGCAGCATTTACTGTGGACTTTTGAATGATGGGCATTCTGACTGGTGTGAGGTGATACCTCATTGTAGTTTTGATTTGCATTTCTCTGATAGCGAGTGATATTGAGCATTTTTTCATGTGCCTATTGGCCATTTGTATGTCTTCACTGGAGAATTGCTTGTTTAGATCTTCTGCCCATTTCTGGATTGGGTTGTTTGTATTTTATTATTAAGTTGTATGAGCTGTTTATATATTCTAGAAATTAAGCCTTTGTCAGTCTCACCTTTTGCAAATATTTTCTCCCATTCTGTAGGTTGTTGTTTTTGTTTTCACTATGGTTTCCATTGCTGTGCAAAAGCTTGTATATTTAATGAAGTCCCATTTGTTAATTTTTGCTCTTATTTCTATTGCCTGGGTAGACTTCCCTAGGAGAACATTGCTAAGATTTATATCAGATAATGTTTTGCCTATGTTTTCTTCTCGGAGATTAATCGTGTCTAGTCTTACATTTAAGCCTTTAAGTCATTTTGCATTTATTTTTGTGTTTGGAGTGAGGGAGTGTTCTACCTTAATTGACTTACATGCTGCTGCCCAGTTTTCCCAACATCACTTGCTGAAGAGACTGTCTTTTCTCCATTATATAGTCTTGCCTCCTTAGTCAAAGATTAATTGACCATAGGTTTGTAGATTTATTTCTGGGCTCTGTATTCTGTCCCATGGATCCATATGTCTGTTTTTATGCCACTACCACGCTGTTTTGCTTACTGTATCTCTGTAGTATTGTCTGCAGTCTGGGGGGGTTGGTTATTCCTCCGGCTTCATTCTTTTTCTTCAGTATTGCTTTGGCAATTGAATTGCCTATTTCTGATTGGTTCATCTTTATAGTTTGTAGTTCCTTGTTACAGTGACCTACATTTCTATTGACCATTCTTCTTAATTCAGTTAGCATTTGTATTATCTGCTCTTTGAACCTGAGGTCTAGTAGACTGGTGAGCTAAGTTTCATTCTTTGCTCTTTCAGCAGATTTCTTTTTTCTTAATTGCTAGTAGTTCCTCTGTCTTTTCATTTTATTTGTCTCTGTATGGATTCAGGAGAAACAGTTATCTACTGTGGTCTTGAAGGGGTGTTCTTATGAGTGAGTGTCCCTGTGTAGACTGTGTGTATGCAGTATTTCTGGTTTGAGGGCTGGTTTCAGTATGGATGCCAGCCACTCCTTTCTGAGGGTTTGTGCGCCATTATCCCCTTACAGGGGGGTGTGGTTGATGTGGTATCTAGAGCCTGGGCTGGATGTGAGGTGGGGCTTCCTCTCTGCTCTGTGTCACTGCCCTGTCAGGGGTGGGGTCCACTCCCAGTTGGAGTAAAAGCCTTGAGGGTTGGGTTCGATCAGACTCTGTTGCCCTTGAGTGCATGCCTTGCCCCAGAGGAGGTGATGGCTGAAGCAGGTGCCGCCTGCGTGGTCACAGAGGCTGTGTATGCTGCCTGTGTAGGCTTTCACAGTTCCGCTCAAAAGCAGCCCAAGGCTGCGTCCTTTTCTCTGTTTATTTGGCCCAGATCTAGTGTAAGGCTGTGGTGTGGAAGGGGTTGGGCTGTTGTAGCTGCAGGAATTGAGGTGGCTGTGCTGCCACTTGAGATCTGGGCTGCTTCTGTTGCAAACTTCTTTGAGGACCTGTCTGCCCCAGATCTAGCCCTAAGCTGCTGTGTGGGGTGGGTAGAGTAGGGTGCTCTTGCTGGGAGACCTGCTGAGTATGCCTAAGAGCATTGACAATGGGCATCACTGCCCCACTCAGACCACACCCCAGGCCCTCTGGGCTGTCTTGCATAGCTAGACGACTTCTCTCCCAGGGCCTGTCTGTCAGCCCTTAGGCACTCTGGTCCTGTGTACCGCCTTGTGCGCAAGCTGAGAGTGTCCACTGTGAATACTACCACCGCCCCGTGTATGCATGGACTGTGGCCTCCAAGACCCTGCCCAGATCACACCCCAGGTGCCCTAGTCTGTTTCTGTGCAGCTAGACCGAGTCTTTGCCAAGATCCTGTGGCAGGCTGTGGTATGGGGTGAGTGGGGCTGGAGTGGTCACCCCCCTCTGACTGGGAAGTGAAGCAAGGTGGCTGCTGCCAGTGCAAGGCTCTCTCACTCTGACTATTTGTAAGCCAGCGCATGTGCACCCTTGGTAAGTAAGTAGAGCCTAGGCTTCTCCAGCCCTTCTAGCATCTGTCTCAGTGAATTTCCCAGGAGGCATGGGGGCCTGTCTCCTCCACGTAGGACCCCAGGACTGGGATGCTCAGATGATGGCTCAACCTGCTGACTCCCCAGGGTGAGGGTCCACCTGCATAGACCTTCTCCTCCTTACAGATCCCTCCCAGGGACACAGGTCCTGACCTGATGCCTTCTGCCCCCATCCTACCTGGTTACGTGGAGATCTTTCGCGCAGCCTTGGTTATATAGGAGATCTTTTGCTATTCTGCAGTTTTATGTGAGAATTGTTCCACATATAGTCATATTCTTGTGTGTTTGTGTGGTGAGGTGAGCTTCATTTCCTCTTACTTTGCCATCTTGATCCTGCCTCAGACTCTGAGCTTCCTAATGCCAGTCTGTCTTTCCTATTCTTACATACTCAGCCTAGGGACTAGTGCAGAAATTGGAAATAAAGCAGGCAAAGAGCAACTTTATTTCTTTATACACATTCTGCTTTAATAGCCACCAAAAAGACTGTTTCATTTCCTCTCACCAACCCTGTCCACCAGTTATATTGGCCTCCAACGTACCACTATAGCAACATATATAAATATATATCATACATTTATACACATACACACATTCTAAAGCACTGTGAAGACACAGACTAGGCTTTAGGACAACTGGTGAGTGCTCACATGTCACTTACAAGTGATCACTGGTTTGCTTTACTCAAGATTTTCAGTGGCTTAGTGTGGCCATTCATCCCCAAATCCAAGAGGGAGGTTAAGATGACCAAATGGAACAGCAAATTTAGAATGAGGTCAGTAAACTTTTGGAGATCATATGAGAATAGAAATAGGAAGTACCAGGGTAAGCATGAGATGGCATCTGCAAGTCAAAGCTCTCACCACGTGGATCCCAAGAACTCGGGTGCTGCAGTGTAGACTGACGCCAATCCTGACCGACCCAGCTGTGCTGGCCCCCGGTCAGGTCATCGGGGCCCCGTCAACACTGTCTGTCAGGGCATCGCCGCTCAGTCGTGTGCTTTTAGATCTGCCGAGGGGCTCCAGTGTCAGAACCACAGCTCCGATCCTAGGAAGCAGGTCCTGTCTGCCCTGAGTTGACCATCTGAGGATCAAGCTGAGGTGAGAAATGTGCTGTTGCTGGTTCCCATGGCACTGGGGCGTCCAGAAGCAGTGTCACGAAGTCCTCTACAAACTATGCGTGTTTTGCTCAGTGCTGGGCCAAGTGGACCTTGGCTGGTTATTCCACAGCTGCAGGAAAGGCCCACTGCCTTTTGGCACTGCCCCACCAGGCGTCATCTTGGACTCCTTCCAGACCCTCCAGCAGGTGTGGAGGAGTGAGACTCATATCCTCCTCAGCAGACAGGGAGCTGTGCAAAAGCGGGGCAGGCCCATCCTGCCTGCTGTTTTAAGGACCTCTGGTGGCTTCGCTTCTTGCATGGCTCCTGGAAGGCAAGCGTCACAGGACTGAAGAGCCCGGCACTGCCCTTAGGGATTTTACCTGGAGACCAAAATTGCATAAAGTAAGAAGGCATTATCAGGCCCTGCTGGTGGCTAACTGAGGCTGCAGAGAGAGCTGATTGGTGACAGAAGCCAGGAGCTCCGTGAGAGCCTATTAACAGGATGAGCTGAGGGGGTATGCTGAGGTCTGGAGGAGCAACTGGTGCCACCAGGTTAGTGGAAAAGCCCCCCACACCCTCCTGTGGTGATACGTCTGCTCAAAGCCACTGCACACCAGGTGGCATGATCCTACCACTCCCTCTTGAGGGACCAGTTCCCTCTCCAATTCACCTTGGAGCAAAAGGATGGCTTTTGTGATAAACAGGAAAACAGCTTAGCATGAAACATGCACATATAGAAACAGCCTGTTGGAGGAAGGAGAGGGCATTTTGCAGGCAAGTCCCCCTTTTGTGTCCTGTGACTTAAGGAGGAGTGGGACGGGCCACGTCAGCAGGGACATCAGAGACCTTCTTGGTGCCACCTCTTACAGATGAGGGGCAGCAGGCTCACAGAGACTGAGGTCAGCAAAAGCCACACAGCCAGTTAGTGACAAGCCTGGGATTAGAACTCAGTCCTCGGGCCCTTTCCAATGACCTAGCAGAAGTCGAGAGGACTCTTCCAAATTAGGGAAGCCAGCGGGTACCAGAGGCTATTGGGTTACCTTTGCTGGGACAGGAATAAGGCTTTACAGAGGCAATCCTGTAAGTGTTCTTCTAAAAAGGCTCAGGAAAGAAAGGAATCATCAGAGAAAAACAAAAGGAATTAGCACACAAAAAGGCAGAGTTAAATTATGGCCCAACCCATTTTGACACTGTGAGGTCAACATTCTCTAGATTACAGTTTAGGAACATTCCTAGGCATATGCTCAGTTACTTATGGTAAAGCTTCGATGGCCAGTGTAAAAGGTTTAATTTCTGATTTTTAAGTCATTTCTTAACACCTCAAGTTTTCTTCAAAGTGGTTCCTAAAGAAGGTGTTAGTGTTTTCAATAAACAGAGAATGTCTCCCATATATGTAAAATCTTCCCTTTAGTTTATTACCCTGTTCTTTTTTCGATCAGTAAGACCCAATGATTTTCTTTTGTGTTGTTGCTTGAAGAAAACTCTGCCAAAATCCCAATGCTGTTCTCAGCTCCATACTGTATAGTGAAATCTGTTTAGTAGGCTGTATCTTGCAGTTATTTTTTCATAAAGTGGTACAGGAAACCCCAGAACACATGAGTGACCTCAGGATCCCTTTACTGAAATCTTAACACAGAGGCAGACCCCTTATGTCCTCTGACCTCGAGAATCAACTGAATTGCATTTCTCCACACTCTTGACTTGGCATGAAGGAGAGAATATTGCAGTAAAGAGAAGGTGATGACAAAGTGAGAGTGAACCTAGATGGCAGGGGAGGTTGCTGATTGGGGTGGGAGTGCTGATGGGGTGGAAATTGGACAGATGCTCATTGAGGACCTGTGCTCCTGCAAGTGGACCAGAAGTCTCTCCTGGAAGGTCAGGGAAGGTCAGAGATGACCTCCCGACTCTGATGACAGATGCTGAAGGGTTTGAAGCAGGCTCTATGGCTCTGACTAATGCTGTGGTTTCCTTACCTCCAAATTAGTCCTTGCCTTCTTCAAAACATCGTGTGTCCGGGTCACTGAAAAACGAAAACAGCCCCACAAGGGAGAAGTTACCAGGGGGGCCCATACTTGCCTTGGGTGTGTGCTCTAAAGCTTTCTTTCTGGCCACTCAGCTTGGGGTCTCCTGCTGCCCCCCAACACCACCCCCAGCATCCATGATTACTGATAAAACGGGAGGTTCACGGATGTCACATCAGTCTCCCCCTTTCCCTAGCCTCTCTGGTCACTCTGCATCCACAGCACAAGCGGGGAGTCTGCAAGTTCCCCCATCTTGTGTCCTATTCCGTGGTAGGGGGACACCCACACTGGCTGAAGATGAACTGCTCCATGCTCTCCTTCTGCTGGTTGGCAGTCTTCAGACGCTCTGCCGTGCTCTGAAGGAGACTCTCCTGTTTGGATAGTTTGGTTTTCAGCTCTAGAAGCTCCCTTTTCATGGACTCTCCCTGGGAAGAGAAACAGGCTCTCTGTCAATGGTCAGAAATCTGAAAGCCCCCCGGGCTTTGTGGCTCCTAACAACCCAAAATAGGATTTTACAATCTTCTCAACTATTTTTGGACTCAATTCTCCCTACCCCACCAGTTAAAGCATCTAAAACCCTCCGGCAGATGTCAGCTCAGAATGAGGCCATTAGGTATGAACACTGAGAAGCTGGAAGCCCCCGTGCACGTTAGCACAGGCTACACTCCTGTTGCTGCACAGGACCTGACTCCAGGCCAGCTCTGAAACCGTCAGCTGTGAACAGGAGCTCAGATTTAGTGTTGACATTAATCATATCACTTGGGCTACACAAGTAAGACTTGGTTGTTAGGAATATGGTGACTGGCAAGACAGGGCTGGCCTGAAACAGTCTGCAATTTTGTAAATATCCCTGCCAACTTCAAAATGGAAAATCACCCCCTCCTCTGGAATTAGCATAGTTGGGTCTCCTAAGATGTCAGGTGTCAGTGATATTAGTCTGGAGTTAGAACCCCTGGGAGGGGATCCTGAAACCTGGCTATTCAAGGTCACCAACCAGAGAGCTGGCTTGAGAGCACCCGGGGGAGGTTGACTCTCCCCTGGCCTGACCTGGAGACTGAAATTTAAGTGATTTGTTGGGATTCCAGTGGGTGGCTAAAAGAGGCTGGTCAACTCATGATGACATTCTGTGATCCTACCTGATTTGTGGAAGTGGGGTGGGGTGAAGACAGAAGTTCTTGATGTTTTAACGTGTCCCTGAACTTGAGCTCAGGCAAACATCAGACAGGTAAAGAAAGTGAACATGAATGGGTTATCAGAGCTCTCCTGTCTCTCCCTCCTCCATATCCTCTCCTTTTCCTCTTTAATTAGTTATCCCAGGAGTCAGGGGTCAAAGGAGAGGGGATGTCATCAGAGCTGTGCTGAAAGCAGCCACCATGGAGGAGAGGTCTCCTTTCTCTGGTCCCCTCTGTCCCAATTGACCATTCAGCTCCTGATCTTCAGGGTCTGCAGACTGTGGAGGCATAAGGATTTTGGGGGGGCAGAACGAGTAGATGACGCTGGCCTCTTACCGACTTTCCATGCAGTGCAGAACCATCGGAGCTTGGCAAGGCTGCTCGCCAGAACACGGTGAGGAGGGAGGCTGCCTCCTCCAGCCGGTGATGCAGGGCATTGGTGCTGCTCTGAAGCTCCTGGATGCCTTTGCTGCCCATCGCCTGGGAAAAGGGGGAGGTAGCCATGGACATCCCTGGGGCTGAGCAATCACTTTTTTTTCCTGTGAGCACAGGCCCCAGCTTCCTTTGTGAGTGAGGCACAGACAGGGACCTGCTTGAACCTGTGAAACCCTTTTCTAACCCTGAATCTCAGGATCTCTGACCTCAGCAGGGCCCTCCCACTTGCAAGAGTTCATTTGATTCCAGCCTTCCCCATACTCTTCAGCTCCTAGTCCTGCACATGCTCTGGAGTTTAAGGTCCCTAATTTTTGCACTGTGCCCTGCCCTAATTCACACCTCATGCTACAAATGGGCTGAACCATTTGTAGCTCAAAGGATTGAGGTGCTGCTCCCTTTACCTGACATGCCCTCTTCCCCGGAGAACGTACACATCCTCTGTGGCATCCCCTGTGCCAGTAACACCCAATTCTCGGTTCATGCCCTCACACCCAGAGTGCAGCTTCTAACATTGTGCCTGGAGCCCCTTGTTATGCTTATGTAGTCAGGTGTGGGGCTCCCTCCCTAGTGAGGGGGCTCCTGGGCACAGGCCTCTCCCTGAGCATCCATGCGTCTCCAGTGGCTCAGACAGCACCGCAGCTGGGGGTGCCTGGTCTCTCCTGGTGAAGGGCTCTGAGATCTGCTTTCTACCCTCCTCCCCGGCTCAGTCTGAACCAGGAAATTCCATGGCTGCCATGTTCCTCACTCCTTCCGCACATTTAGCCCATATCGACGCAAATTTTCAATTTCTAGCAAACTGATTAAGTGATTTTCTTCTGCCCAAGGATGGCCATGTGCCAGCATGACTTTAGCAGATAATAAGCTACCAAAGGGTGCTCAGTACAGTCCCATGTGTATGTCAACACTTTAAAAATGCTCTACTGATGAGGACGGCAGTGCTGCACAGGCTTTTCTATGGTTCTGAGTGGAAATGCCAAGTCAGCTACATCTGGAACAGAGCAGAGCTTATCGTGAAATTAGCAGATGAAGACAAAAGGCCCAACTGGGTGTAAATGGAACATATATCCTCAGCTGTTGGGAGATGTGAAGCATGGGGAAAAAAATAGCAGAAGGAGCTAAAATCAGAAGAAGGAAGGGCATACGGAAAATATGCAAGAAAGAGGTCTGTAATGGAACGATGTAATTACCTCTGTGCCCGGAGCTTCAAGGCCAGGGAGGTTGCAGGCTGATCTCGTGAGAGATGCTATCTTCTTGACCAGCAGTCTGCCCTCCCCGATCTGCTGTCTTAGGACGCTGTAGTCATCAATGTGGCCATGACGTGGCGGCCATGCTTATTGGCAAAGGAGCCGTCAGTAGCATCACCCTCCAACTTGGGAGGGGTCTTTATTCCAGGAGAAGCATCCGAACCCAGCTCTGAACAATCAAACCACAACAGCACAAAAGCACTGTTATTCATAATGATTCCTTAGTTCAATACAAAAGAGAAGTCAAATAATGAAAGGGGGCAGAAATAAGACAGTCTTGGAAAGTACAAGCATGGTGTGAAATCCTTATATATTCTGGGTTCTACATTTTTATAATCTTTCTTATATCCTCTCATAATGATAAAATCGCCAGGAGGCAAATTTTATCCTTATTGACAAATGAAATATTCAGGACATATATTATACACACAAATTTTTAACTACGGGGTTGAGAAGACACAGATAAGGAAATGAAGCTGGACCCAGAGAACACTTTCAAAAATTGGGTGACTGCAGTGAGGCAACAGCAGAGCAATCGGAAAACAGCACGAGGAAGAAAGGCAGCACAGAAGGTGCAATGAGCAGGGCTAAAGGCCTTGGGACATGCAGAGAAAAATCTCTAAATTTAGATAATGCGTATACAGAGAAACAAAGGTTACTCGCACTAATAATTTTCCATCGTCAGTCCCTGAGTCCTGTAGTTGCCTTATTTACCATTTGTCCTATTAAAAGTTGTGGTCTCAGAGCCAGGAGCAGCGGAAGAAGAGCTGGGGAAGACCACAGCTGGAGAATTCATGCCCACGTCCCGAACTGGAGGGGAGGCAACTGAATCTAGGGAGTCAAGGTAACCACAACTTTAGGAACCCTGGGAACACACTGCTCCCCAAGCACGTGCACAGCCTAGTCTTCACCACCAGACAGTAAGGCAAGAGGACCCCCCTCTTACATAATCATCACCCATGTACCACATTTAAAAGCAACAGTAAGCAGATCACTTAGTTTGGAACAAAAGGAGGTTCCTATAATTCACAGAGCAACTTCTAGTTTGAAAAATTACTAGATATACTTTTCTTACCCCAGTTTTTGAATATAATTTTGTACGCAGTGTCCAGTGCAGTGCTTTGAAACTAAATATAAATATGCATAAATATATGCAGTATATATGGTAAAAATATTTGATCAAAGAATGAATGGATTTATGGGCCATTAAACTCAGCACTCTAACCACCATTGTGATGAGTGGGGACTGGGAAATATGCAGTGGTGTGAGAAGAACAGGCGACAGAAGCCTTGGTGAGTTAGAGACGCCCTCTTGGAGGCCAGGCAGCAATCCTGCAGGGGAGGAATTGGGAAATATCACAAAGAGACAGGAATGATTCTGCTCAGGCAAATGTGGCCTAGAGCCTGCTTTCTGGCTCAGGCCTCTGCACTGGACAAGGAGGAGGAGGAGTGACTGAGCCAGCAGGGCAGAGTCCTGGCTCAAGTGGTGGGGAGGCAGTGAGTGGGGAAAGCCTTGTTAAAGGGATGAAAGGGAGACACAACTGAGCATGACAGCCGCACGGCAGCCCGAGTATGTGAGGCATCCACCTAATTTTAACCAGAAATGTTTTATGTGCCAGGCATTTTGCTTGGTGGTCCACGTACGCTTTCTTATTTAACGGCCACAGCAACATGATTGGGGGAAATCACCTTCATTGGACAGATAAGGTCATTGATACATGAATCTCGCAGAACCAGAAAAAAAAAAAACAAAAAACGGGTAAACCAGGCATGAAAGTGTAAAAGCTCATCTTTAGATAATCCAGAGCAGAATGGTTCCCATTTAGAATAAAATTGAGGACATGTCCATAGTGGTGAGTGGAGATGGTGAATTAAATGGTCTATCAAAAGGAAAAAAGAAGAGGAAGTAGAAATGAATGTGTCAATATTCATTGGGGCGGTATTGACACTCATATTAAAACCAGAGGACATGAGACTGATTGATGAATGATACTGAGAAGAGCGGGAGAGAACTGTGTAAACATTTGTATCTGGAGAGGCAAGCCGGGGGCAGGGCAGCAGAAGTGGGTGACTATACCTGGAACAGCACCACCACCTCCCACTGCCTTCCTACAGCCAGGGTTTCCTCAGGGACAGGAACGTTTTGCCACATGGCTGAGTTCCCCTCATGTTAGGCAGAGGAAGCCAGGCCAGAGAGTCTGGGAAGGCCAGTAATACCAAGACACGGCATGGTGAGGCAGAGGGAGCACAGACTGGAAACCACAAGTTCTGCTTTGAGTCCTGGGTTGGTCTCTCAACTCCTGTCAACCTTAACATGTCAGCTAATGTCTTAGTGCCTGAGTTTTCTCATGTGAAATACAGAGACAGTAAAACCTACCCTACCTGTGATGAAATGATTTGAAAAATTATTTGAAAGCATGTAAAATTTAAAGCACTCCACAAATACAAGGAATAGACATTAACATACATAGCTGTTAATTCTTAAGCATTTCTTATTATGCCAGGCACTTGTACATTATTTCATTTAATGCCCCACATAGCCATGCACAGTATATATTAATATAATCTTCATTTAAAGATGAGGAAGCTAAGGCTTAAATAGCCTGAGGAGTTTAAATTCCAGGCAAACACCTATAAATCGCAAACTCAGAATCTGGAGCCAGATCTTACCCTAAATCCCACTCTCTCACTCGGGCACTGTATTGAAGCATCTCTGATTTCACCCCGACCTTAAGGAGCATGGAAGAGGCAAGATTGTGCCTTCCACCACAGACATCCCGGGGACCTCCCCACTGGCTGAGGGCTTCCTGATCCCCTTTTCCTTCCTACCTTGGAAGAGCGGCTGCTTGCTTCCAGGGTCAGGGCTGACAGGGAAGAAGGGGCTGAGGCCGGCTTTGCTGGCACCTCCATCCAACTGCTGCTCGAGCTGCACTCGCAGACAGTTGTTCACCTGAATGCTCTGCTCCAGCTGCCCTCTCAAAGCTCGGATCTCTGCCACCAGGTGGCTCAAGTCACTGCTCAAAGGGACTTGGTGACAAGCATCCCAAGTGTAAGCTGTAAGGAGAGAGAGGAGGGCTCTGGTAGCACTGATTCTTTCCAAGCATCTGTCAGAACACTTCTCTGTGACATTCCTTCCTGCCAAGGACCACGGTGTCTCAGGGTCCCAGGCAACACACCTGTGATGGAGATGTCCCTCTTCCAGTGGGGGGCCTGGCACACACTGAGATGGCGCACACTCCAGTCTAGAGTTTCCCTGAGGCTCAAATGACCCTTGTGCACCTGGAGGGCATCTGATTGGCAGGTGAAGTCAAGCCTATTATTTTACCTCTCTATTAACCTTAGTCCTGCAGGCTAGAAACAGGGTCTTCCAAGATAGGTGTACTGAACTAGAGAAGGGAAGGTGCTGAGGGAGGAGAGTCGATGATTTCCACACTCAGGGGTCAAAGGGGAGAGGAGGAGAAAGGCCTCGGGTCTTGGGCAGCAGGTAAGAATGGGAGTGGGGTACCACAGACCAAGGATCATAACTAATTGGACTTCTCAATTTCTCCTTGTTTGTTTGTTTGTTTTTTTATCTCCACTCACCACCCGTAGTCTGTTTCTGTGTACTGGGGAAGAAGAGATTAAACAAATATTCTACAAGACCACAACTGTTCATCTAAAAACTATGAAGCCAAATGTTCTTTCAAAAGATGGAATTTGTTTGGGTTTTTAGCAAGGCAATAGGATGCAAATACCATCTAACACATGCACCCAGTTGCATCTGGGCCATAGGTCCAGAAACTAAATTTTTTTGTTTTTCCAAACACATTCATAGTCCTGTAATGAGCTATGCGAATATTCTCACTAAATGAGATAAATGAAGACTATGAATATTCTTTCATCAGTTCAGTTAGGATTTGTCACCAAATGTGTGTATTAAAAAGATTTTAATTCAGAGTTCTTATTGGGTCATAGAGTTAAGGATAAGGGATAATGGGGCCTTAGTGGTAGGAGCTTTGAGATGAATCCTGAAAGACCCATTATAAGGGAGCAAGACATGAAAGGGGAGGTAGCTGAGGATGAAGTGGTTTCCAGATACCAACCCCAAAGTTCCATGATGCTCCTCCCTTTTGTTCTTTTCTGAAATCCAAATTCTCACAAATTGTTGCTTATTATTTAAAATTTTTTCATCTATTTATTCTCCTTCATCTTCTGATTACACCTTATATGAGACCCTCCACACTTAACACCCATAATATCACTACACCCATTCAAACAGGTTTCCCTGATTCTAATGTTGGACTCCCAACTCCAGTATGTGACACCAGTCTTACTATCTTAAAATTCTGTTTCCATCATGTACCCATTTTGCTTGGAAAATATACTCATTTTCCGTTGCCTACTACACAGAGTAAATTGTCATCCTACCTCGTAGGCCTTCTATATACTGGCAACTCTCCTTTCAACTAATCTGACTCCATTCTCTTGCCTTCAATACAAAACTCCCCTCTAGGCTGGTTGGTCTTCCCCCTGACCCAGCACTTCCATGACTTTGTACATAAGCTGTTCTGAAGCCTGCTGTGCTTCTTTAATTCTTCAAGTTCTCGATCAACTTCTCATCAACAAATTAGAAAACTCAGTCACATCTGATGAAGATTCAAATTTGGCTGAACAGTGAAATTATAATAAACCATAGTACTTAAGGAGCTTTTAAACATATAGTCAAAAAACAAACAAACAAACAAACAAAGAGTTGAAAAGTTCAGGGAGTCAGCATCCCATCCAAAGCAAGAACTTTTTCAACGGGATCCTTGAAAAATCATCTCTTTCTATTTAAACGGGGCTTGGATAGGAAGCCGACTGCTTCGAAACAGCCAATCCATCACTAGAAGGCTTTAGTGGGAAGGAAAGCATTAACTGTGCAGATCCCAATTCCATTGCCCTTCACCCTCTGGCCCTTGTTCAGCCCTCTGAAGGGATAACAACACATCAGCTCCTCTTCACCTGACAGTTCTTCAAATATCTGAAGCCCGTTCTCATAGTCATATGATCTTTTCCAAGCCTACAGTTTTTTAGTTTCTTCAACCAGTCTGAGATATTTGGTCCCTGTCTTCATTACATTCCCTTGTTTGTCAATGTCCCTTTTACAAGATGGCACCCCACAATCTAACAGTATTTCTGACATGGTCTCTCCATGTGGACAGCACAGCTGTACCACTGTGGTCTCAGGTTAACTTGGCTTTTCTAGCAACTCTGGCCTACAACTTCCTTGTGTAAATGTGTTTCTACCTAACTCCCCCGTCCTCAAGCCCACCAGTGGCTACAGAGCAAGATCTCCCCTTCCTGTATATCTACCACCGATATTTTTAACCAAAGTCAGGAGTATTTTTAATCTTTGCTAGATTTCATCACATTGACATCAGCCCTCTGTTCTAGCCTACTTGGAGTAATTGTGTTTAGAATGCCCTCCCCATTTGAAGAAGAATGGGGAAATGTTAATAAGATTCTCAAATACTAGCAGGTAGCAAAAATCCTCACTACAAGAGTTTAAAATTTAAATCTAGGCTGAAAATATAGGTCCTGTTAGTAGTATTTCTGAAATTTTTAAAAAGTCTTTTAATTTTCTCAGTGAGGAAAGGTCAGGGTGGGACCAGGTTGCGTGGGTGGTCAGAATTCACAACATTTAAGATGTTTTCAAATGATGATACCACCAGGGCAGTTGTGTTAAAAATGAAAATCATTATATAATCTGGAGTTTGATTCGCTTATCTGAGACCATCTAGGTGGGTGAGTTTGATGCCTGTGGCCGACTTTTAAGGACATTAAGGCTGGATCTTGCTCATGTCACCAACCCCTGGGCTTTGTGTGTGAGAGCTCCCCTCCCTTCCTATTGGGAGCCTCAGTGAGTGAGGTTTTTTCTGAGACAGACCTCTGTAGGTTTCCAAGATCTCCACAACTCCCAAGGTAAAGACTTCACCAGGATCCTTAGCAAGAGCAGGCAGCTCACAGGGTGGGGAAGAGGCAGATACACATACCTTTCAGCCCCTTCCTGGAACTGCCATAAAGTGCCTCGTAGATCTGTACCTCCGACTGGAGGGACTCGAAGAGCTGCTGTTTCTCTTCACACTGTTGCTGCAAGAGGGCCAGCTTCTGCTGCAGCCTGCCAGGAGACAAGCAAGGGCCCGCTGAGCTTAGGGACCCCTTGGCCACACCAGGGCAAGAGCCTGTGAACCAACTTTTGCATCACAGAGTTTTAGCCCTAGACATCAAGTCAGAGGTCATGAAGACCATCACTTTTATTTTACAGATGTAGCAACAGAGGCTCAGAGAGGGAAAGTAACTCTGCTTGGAGTCATGCCATTAGCTGCAGGACCCAGGACATGCCATCCGGTATTCTCACTGCCCCTACAGTGCTCTTTTCACGCTGACAAGCAGTTACAGGGTCTGTGCTGGGAACTAGCGTCATGGCTGGTATAGAAGCTTCCCAGGTCACGATGAGACTCATGTCCTCAAACTAACTGGAAGCAGTAGAACGTACTTTCTCCAGTATCTAATATGCTGAAGCCGCTATAACACGGTTTTACCCTCTCAACTTTGCAATGAAAAAGGCATTCCCAGAGAAGTCCTTCCTTCTTTTCAAAGTCACCCATAAATCTGGAATAGCAGAGAGGAAATTGAGGCTTCCAAAAAGGACCATGAACTGTCTTGCCAATATCCTTTTTCCTAAATCTTAAGATGGAGCCACCTTCTTTATGAGTGGGCTTCCTCTTACTTGGAGTCTTTCTCATGGAGAGACAGTCGTTCCTCCTGGAAATGCAAGATTTCCTGCTGCTTCTCCTTCAAGTCTTCCAAAAGCTGCTGCCGTCCCACCTTTTGGTGCTCCAGCTCCATTTCCAGCTCTTGAAGCCGAGATCGAGAGGTCAGCAGAGCCTCCCTCAGGCATTCTGTTTCCTGGGAGCGCTCTGGTGAGCAGAACACAGGAACATTTATATTGTGGGGCCAGAGGTCAGCAGGAAGATGAGCCCAAGCACATCCACCCTGACAAACAGAACTAAGGTAAAAGGAAGGCCAGCATATGCTGCAGCCTGCCAGGGGAGGCGATGCGAGTGTCTACTCACTGGATCCACACACTCTGGGGAATGGGGAACCGGTATCTTTGCAATGCCCTTGACCCTCTGATTTAATATGACCTACTTTGTTTCACAGAAGACATTCTGGTTTCTAATGCTATTTTCTAAGTGCTCACATACCTTCTGTGCAATAATCTATTCTAGAGTTTTGCTAACTCAAGTTTTTAGAATATATTATTTTCATCATTTCAAAAATGGGAACATCTGTTCTTTCCTGGGCTTGCAGCCTCTCTCTGATCATCATGATTTCTCAAAGACTATCAACAGGAACTCTGAGAATAAGGTTCCAGTGCTGTCAGTCCTCTGGGGTGGAATCACCTGGGCCTGGCAGATGGTGCTCACTTACACCTTACTACCTTCTCACCTGTAAGTCTGGGCGAGTCTTTCCAGGCAGCAATGGTAGTTTAGTAGTTCTGCCTTCTCCCTTATCTATGACGTTCATTATCCTCCCAAGCAGCGACCTTTCCTCTCACACCTTATTGCTCTGAAGAGGCTAATTCAGAAATATCTCTTGATGTCTTTTTCCTTTTCCACAAGCATTCTTTCATTCTGGGCTTAATCCTCTTAGCCACTATTCTTTATCTGTTATGGTTATTTAATAAATATTTGTAAATAAAAATAATTTGTAATTAAAAATATATCGATTGCATCCAGTCAAGTAACACTATGGTCAACTGCCTCCAGCTGCACACAGGAAGTGATGCTCACTCGTGGATGCCCACTGAATAGTGTTGGGAAAGCTCGGGAGGACATTCTGCTAACACGTCCAGAAATAATCATGAAGATTGGTGACCAAGGAGGAACCCAGAGTGTATGAATAGGGAGTTGGTGGGGAGATGGTGAGGAGATGTGGGGATAGCATATCAGCACTGGGAGGGGCACTCAGAGCAGCAGCAAAGTCTGGAGAAACCTGAGAGGGTGTGTAGGCTCTCACGTTCCTTCCTTTTCTGGTTCCAAACCAGCTGTGATTTTCAGGCAGGTAGAACAGATACCCACAGGTATCCAGTTTGGTAGCTAATGACTGTGAATATCTGCAGGAAGCTCTGCACAGAAGTGGTGGATTTCCTAGAGCTCCTTGTCCCTGCAGCATAGGAGGCTGAGGGCCCAAGGCTGGGAACTGGCAGGAAGTAGCCCTTTCTAGACTGAGAATAGCTATGGAGGTTTTGGGCTGGTGGATCTGGGTAGCTCTGTTCTCTCCACTTTCTCTCTTGGCTGCTCCAGTGGGTGATCAGTGTGGCCAGGGAAGAAAATGGCCTGAGACTGACCACACTTTGTGGCTTTTGATCACTCACCTCTGGAAACATGACTCAGCTGAGCCTGAAGGCTTCGGTTTTCCTCCCTAAGGACTCTGTTCTCACTGTAGAGCTGAGGTGTGGACTCCAGGCCTGGACTGTAGAAGTTAGAGGTGGATCCTGTCCCGAAAAGTGCAGGCAGACAAGTTACAACTTTGGGTCACAGAAGCTCTCAAAACTGCCCGTTCTGTCCCAACCCAGCAGAAACCCCTGAGGACTGGAGTCCTGGGCCTAAAGCCTGGTGAGCCAAATGCCTGATTTTCCTGTGCCTCCTGTGGATGGGTTCTTCGCATGCATGATCCCATATCCTGGCCGTAGTTGTTCAGGAGGCTCTTTGCCCTAAATAGCTGGTGCTGGGGTGGTGGCAGGAGAAGGGTGTGTGGAACGGACAGTGTCCGAGTGTCAGCAGCCTGGGAGGAGGGTGTGTGGAGCAAGGCAGCCTTGGTAAGTGGCTGGGGCAGGACCCGGCAGACCTGGGTCTACCACTTGTCAGTCATAGGACAAGGGCCCAGAGAAGTCAGCAGGCAGCATATGAACAGATTAAGGATGGGATGAGAAGTCAGAGGATTCCTGGGATCAGACCTGGTTAGTTCTTCCATGAGGAAAGTTACTCTTTGAGCTCAGATACATCTACAAAGTGAGGAGAATAGAACTTGTCCCCTCCCCTTACTGATTGCAAAGAGCAAGTGGAGAAAAGCAAACCACCATGCTTTGAAACCTGCAAACTCCCCCTAAGGCCTGACCTTCAGAAGTTCCCTAGTTACGACCAGAAGTAGAAGACCTGAGCCTCTCCTACCGCTTCCGCGGGCAGTGGAGCTGAGCCTGTGTTCCAGCTGCTCCCTCAGGCGGTCATTAATGCAGATGGACTCCTCCAGGCGCTGGCGCAGGTTCCGGATTTCACCCAGATGCTCCTCCAGCAGGTCAGCCCCTGCAGCCATCCCACCAGGACAGCAGGAGGTGGGAGATGGAGAATCCTGGTCACTAGTGGGGCCCACTTGGGAGATGGGCTCAGCCAGTGGTCTCTCAGCAAGATCCCTAAACATCACCATCCTCTCTCACAGGCACCCATGAGCTCAGGTGACTGTTTAAACAGTAAATTGGCTTCAAAAAACTGGACAGCCTGGGGCTAGGCAAGCCCCACAGGCCCCTTCCCATGCAGGGGTACGTGTAACGGAGTTGTAAGGGTACGTGTACAGTTACTTGGTTAACTGGTAAGTGTAAGGGGTTTCACATGGTTTAGAAAAATAGCTGAAGGCTGTGGACATCAGTCTAGCACACGGAAAGGTGTGGCTGTTTCCTGAGTGCGACTTCGGGTGTTATAGAGAAGGCCTTACTCTACCCTAATACCTTTCCTCTTAGTGATTCTTGACTAAACATTCTTTAGCAAGGGACAAAGCCCTTCCTGCACCTGTAGAGAGAAGGCCTAAGGTAAAAGTTAGTACATCATGTAAACTCATCCTGTGTGGTTAGTGACTGACAGTCTGCTTCCCTTACATCACTTTGCACATGGAAGGAATAAAGGAGCCTGGGCTGATATAGGGATCTGGAGTCTGACTATAGGGGAGGAATCAACACCCGCAAGGAAGGCTAAAAGATGCAACAAAAAGCAGGGGGAAAGGTGCCAATGACACACTACATCAACTGCCTCATTTTGCTTTGAATCCAGCCTCTTTCTGAAAATTACAGCTCTTCCTGTTGGAACTGGGCTGCATCCCAGCATTCACCTGTATAGCTCCACCTCTCCAGTTAGTGTGATGTCTCTGGCCCCTGACTGGGAGAGCTAGGAGTGAGAGGGAGAGTTTAAATGGGTTTGTACACAGGATATACATATGGGGGGGGGGAGCTGTGTAGAAACAGCCTCACTTCTGTAACAACTCCTGACTGACGGAAGAATGTTCTGTGAATGTTGGTGTCTGGCATTGTGGAAGGACGGAAAGGGAATCAGGATGGAGGGAGAGAGAAGGACATGAATGTGAGTGCACAGAGGTAGCCCCTGACTTTCCCAAACCCCTGCAGAGCACCGAGGTCCTGGGCCGGGAAGATGATGGATGTACTTAGAAAGGACTAAGTACTGATGAGGTGCTTTCATTTTATCCCCACTGTGAACCAGGGCCTAGAGGAGAAGGGAAAGCAGCCCTGCCCAGGCAGGAAAGAAGTGGATTCTAAATGAGATTTCGTCTCACAGACTGATCTGCTCGGCTTTGTGCTTTACCTGTGGGTTTGGAGTTAAGCTGGTACATGGATGATCCTGAGGATAGATCCCCAGATATGCTCCCTTTCTGAGGCCTCATCATGTCCCACTGGCCACTACTGCCCAGGTACCCAGGCTCCGGGATTCTGCTCGGGTCTACGGTGCCCCTTGGAGGAGAGTGGGGCCCGGCACGGTTGAGGTATTGGGAAGAGCTGGCTTCTAGATGGTTGCTCTGCAGTGTGGCTGGGCAAGCAGGATGAACAGTGTTGACACCTGGGCAGAAAGAAACATCAGTGAGAAGCAGAGTATCAGAAAAGAAGCTTCGGCAAGGAAGTGTGTGATTGCTGAGAGCAGACACTAGAGGGGACACGTGGGCTATCAGAGATCCCAGTCCACTGCGGAATACCAGTTGGATGAGGACTCACACACTAGAGGCTCTTTCACCCCTTATATTTACTATCGTGAGACGCCAAGATGTAGAGGAAGAATAAAGGATGGGAAAGTCACCAGTGTACACAGAGGAAGAGTCCAGTGGCCCTACTCCTGGCTCCCTCTGTAGTTCCTCAGGATAGAGTCTAGGAGGTTCCAGAAGTAGAACTCATTGGCAAAGTCAGGGGTCAAAAGTGCGTTGGGGTATAGCACTGAGCACTCCTGTGAACAGGAATATTTGTTTCCCTATTATTACTTGCCTTTCCCAAAAGCTAACCAGCCAGTTTTTCCATTTCTCCATTTTTCCATTTGGGGTTTGCCAGAGAAGAAAGGGGGCGTAACTCCAGCTAGACGTGGTGGCCTCAGTTCCTGCAGACTGATGAGCTCTCTGCTGAGGCTGGGGGAGGTTCTGCTTAAGGCAAGTGGTGACTTGGATCTTATACAGCATGATTCAAGGATGCAGGATGTCATCTCTCCTGTCTGAAGGGTCTTTAAACACCCTTCCGTGGAAGGAGGTGGGACCTTTCATTTCATAGGCTGCTGCTTTCATAGATCTTTGAAATCATGGGCCTGCCCCAGCATCCCTGCTTCTGTGTGAAAAGAAGCCTGGCTTGGTGGAGGGAGGGAGAGAGGTGGACAGGGCTGTAGCTTAGGATATTCACATTCAGAAGACTGTTTTCTTCCAGGGATTATCCACATGGGCAGCGGAGTAGATGGGTAGCCCCTCTTAAGAAATAGGACTGAGGTCGTTTCCTCCAACTAAGCCAGATCCTACTGAGGGGTCAATGCAACTGGCAGTTGCCAATTTTGATCCTCATTTATAGCTATTTCTCAAACTTGGCTACATACTGGAATCACCTGAGACAATGTAAAAGCATGTATTAACGCCTGGACCTCCAGAGATTATGCTTTCACTGGGATGGGGTACAGCTTTGGCACTGGATGTTTTCAAATCAGCCCAGCTGATTCCAATAGGCAGAAAAGTTTCAGAAGTAATGTCATGGGTCTCTCATTCTCTGGTTTGCAAAATACTAGATATTTATTAGGATCATTGCAAATAAGGGCGGGGCATGAACAATGTAAGCATCTAAATTATAGTCAGGAATTAAAAAGAGATGTCACTTCCTACCTCTTTCACATCTCCTTCAACCCCGGCCCCACACAAGGCAAAGGGAGAAATCAGTAGTTGTCAAGAGTCAGCTTGCTTTCTCACCAGGTCTGTCAGTAATAGTGATCAGTATCCTCAGGTTCCAGCCTCCCCAGCCACACAATACAGCTCACACTCCTGAAACCATGCAAAGACGCCAGACAGACTCTTGCCCAAGTAGATTTTGGCCCCACGGTGACAAGAAGCCGCCATGCGCAACTGTCCACATGGAAGCTTGGTTTAAAGCAAAGGTGGAGCACTGGTAAGTGATGGCCCTTGGAAAGGACTGTGTTTCCAGAGGCAAAAGGAAGGGCTACAACCTTTCCAATGCGGGAACCATCGGAACTCTGGTCAGTGGCACAGACTGGATATGACTCTAACCCACATCAGCAGACCCCTCTTCATGCTCAGTAGTCTCCTTCCATCTTTCCTTCTTACCCAACACAAATTGACAATGTGGAAAGATGAAGGAAAAGGCGGCAAGGAAAAGAAATCTAGAGAACACTCTTGCCCTTTTGGCAGGGGACAAACTTGTTATCCGTTGATTGTTGGTTCCAGGGCTGCTGTAGTAGCAAGTTCTAGGTCAGAGAGAGCAGTACCTTCCTCTTATCTCTGAAGAGGGAGAGAAAAGACTGATACAAGTAGCCTCCAGAGTTGTTCAGCTGAGTTCCCAGCTCCATGTCTGAGCAGGATGGTAACAACAGCATTCTAAGCAGAAAAGACTAACTAGAAACAACATGGAACTGGGAGCAGAAGACCTGGGGTAGAGCCCATTTCTCCCACTTACTAGTGACCTTGAACAAGTAATCACCTCCATGAGCCTTAGTTCCCTGCTCTGGTTCTGTCACACAAGGTAAGAGCAGGTTCACATTGCTAGGTAAGCCTAGATTGCTGTACCTGTGTGACACTGAAGCAGGCCTCCTCACTGCCTGCAGAAAAGATGTTCCAACTGTCCTCAAAATGGTCTCAGTCTAGCTGGTTCTGGAAATCAAACCAGTGCCAGAGTAGACAGTGTATCTATTTTCAGGGCTGACAAATCAGCTGGTCCAAATGACTTTTGGGGCTTCATGTTCACAGGTTCTCAGCTGTGGTCTTCAGTCACTGGACACTCTCTGTGTGGTGACCCTACCATCAATCTCTGCCTCACTCAAGTTTCTTCATAGGCGCAAAGTGTGGTTTTAGATTAATTTCAAACCACTCTCTGGTTTTTTAATCACTACTGGAGTGCAAATTCATAATGTGAAGCGCTTTCCTTAATTTTTAAGCTACAAGTCATCACATACAAAATTTTTTACAATGAGGCATCCAGCCCATATGTACAAGAAACCTTTCTCTAAAAGGTGACTGCACACAGTCTATAAATTCTGTGATTTCATAATATCAACTATGTCTGAGAGTGGACAGAATTCACAATCAGACATCACAGCCTCTGCTTCTGCTTCTAGCTGCTCCTGTGTCACCTGCACAGAAGCAGAAATGAACTTTGTGCAATGGGAAGAGGACTTTTGTCACCCCTTCAGAATCCCTCTTCCACCATCGCTCCCAACCTGATGATGTCAGGATTTGAACGTGATCAAAAGCATTTCACAGTAGGAAGATACAACAGATGTAGAAAGGATCCCATTGAATGTGGCCATCTTTTTCTGGTCACTTCATCCTGCATAGGCAAGGCACCAAATCTCTCTCCCATGCCCTTCCAGCAAACACGTCACCAGTGTGTCAGGACTTGAGCATATCTGGTGGAAGTTACCCCACACTGACAGCAGTGGGGGAACACCAGGTGTTGGGCCTAATGAACATATATACCTCTTCACGAATAAGACATGCACACGCACGAGAAAGGTTAACAGTAAATACATTTCCAAAACCAGCAAGCACAGCTCTCCCTCAATTGACCACTGATAACATGTACCCCTAATCTATTTTTTAAAACTGCCATCCAGCCAAAGCCATACAGAGAAATACAGTGTAGGCCCATCAGTTGCAAGCACACAAATGCAGCAGGAAGTGCTCACTTTCTCCCAACTGCTTCTGCAGCATCTGCAGCTCCTGCTGAGCCTCGGCCAAGGAGACCACGGGTGTCTCACAGCAGCCAAGGAGGGGAGGGCCAGCAGAGCTGAAAGGCAGGAAGCTGGGTGGAGCTGAGGGCAGTGGTGCCTGGGGAAGGCTAACCAGCGTGGGTATGGATTGAAAATGAAGGCCTACAAACAGAAAGTTAGGGAGAAATGAGACACATCATTAGAGAGGAAGGGAGAGAAAAGAATGGGTGAAAAATTGAGAAAGTGGAAGTATTCCTTCACCAGATGTCTGCTTGGGGAGTGTCTATCACTCGATGTTGTGATGACTGAGATGGCCAAGGGGGAGCACTGCTACCCAAGGGGCTTGCCCGGCTGACCCGCTCCTCCTACTCCCCTGCCAGGGCTCTCCTGCACACATATTCCACGCTCATCTTGAAAGCACTTCACTACAGAAAGCAAGGTGGCATTACCGTAACAGAGGCAGCCTTGAGAGCCCCATCCTAGCCATCTGGGCACGGACAAGTCAGGGTGGCTGTGCCTGAATGCTCTCAAGGGCCCCTGGCTGCTGTTCCCAGCACGTGCCAGTCCTTGCCCCTGTCACAAGACTCTCCCTACAGCTAGAACTCCTCTTCTGAAAGCAACAGGACTCACCCTGAGGAGGGCAGGACTAGACTAAGATAGTGGGGAAATTGCATTACGAATGCATGTGATTCAAGACGGATGGAAACGAACTTCAGAATCACAAATCAATGTGTTCATCTACCAAAGGAAAAAGAAAGGTCTTGGCAAAGTGACTGACCCAATGGATTACAAATCTGTCTGGGCATTCAAATAACTTACAGAAAATTCTTAATATATGCAGATTCTCCGGGTCCTAATGCAGACCTACTCAATCATAAACTCTGAGAGCAGGGCTTGGAAATTTGATGAACAATATTCTTCACAGGTGATCATTATGCAGCCCATCTATAGACAGGCTTTCAGGAACCCTGGGAAGTTCTGATGTCTGAATCTGTCTACTCTTTCCTAAAAACCGTTGCAGGGCAGGTAGCAGAGGGAGGGAGGGAGCAGAAACCAAGACAGACCTGTGGAGTCTGTCTCACTTGGAAAACAAGTGAGATTATATTCTGAAAAATAATCCTTGCCCCAGGATGCTGACCCGGTATCAGAGCCGTACTGCAAAGACTGAATTACCAAGTGAAACAGCCCAGGCATCTTTCAGGGAGGCATTCTGATTTTAGAACTCTTGACTCTCTGCTCTTTTGGACCCCAGACATTTACACAGGTGTCTACAGTGCTAGACAAATAGCCTTCCCCCATGATTTCCTACTGCAGCTGCTGCCCACTCTGGCCCGGAAACTTTGAGCCCAGGCTCAGGAAGAGTTGGACATGTTCTTTTTCTTAAGATTTTGGTTGACTTGTCTACAAGAGAGACGAGGGCATCATAAAGAAAGTACTACTCTTCTGGGGGCACTGTACGAGTCTGTACAAGTCTGTACGAGTCTGACCTCACCACAACCACACTGGCGAGCCTGCCTGTCTTGCTGGGGAGCAAGAGGTGAGGCCAAGGCCTTTTCCCTGCCGTCACTGCTGTGGAGCTGTGGTTGGACAGTGCACCCCTGGCAACTAAGCTGAGGCAGATAAGTGAAATGTACCCCTCTAACTGGTCCAGGATACACAGCGTGTACATATCAAGGACTGCAAACCCATTGCTAAACCCATGAATGATAAAATAATAGGAACAGTATCTTGTCTGAAGATACTGAAGCATCTCCAGCTATGAAGCAGCCCCACCTGCCACAGAGAGGCCTCTGCAGATAAAATGGGCAACACGTGTAGGCAAGCAACAGTTGTGAATTTCTTTTTGTTCATTGGCTACAGTAATCCTGGGAGAAACATTTTGCCTCTTTGCTCCCCAGAGTGAAAGGAGAAAATGAAGTGAAGATGCTTATTTTAAAATGACTAGCCAACTACTGATCAAAATTGGTATGCAGATCGAAGTCTGCTGTGGATTACATATTCTTCTAAAATATTTGAAACAAAGAGTAATCAGACACAATTAGAGATTCAGGTGGTCTCCTGTTTTTGTCCAGGATCTGATGCATATAAGCCCCAAATGATGCTGTTTTTTGTCCCTGAAGAAAAGTCAAACAGGCACCTGGGGGAGGAAATGAAGCCCCTGCCCCATTGGCTGTTGCATACCTGGATGGGCCTGGCTGGCCTCCTGGGGGGGTTTCTGGGGAGCTGGCAAGCTGATGGGATTGCTGCTGGGTTCGGCCTTAACCCCCTGAGATGCACTGGTTGCTGATGGTTTAGAAGACAGTACAGCAGAATGACTTGAATGATGGATGGAATCTACAAAACCCACGAATGAAAGAATATGTTTGGTGTTCTACAAAGAACTGGAATCTGGCCTTATATTTAACCAGGGGTACCTGGGCAGAGCCTTGCTTTCAGGGAAAGCACCAAGCACAAGCACAAGCACTGTGAGCAGGGTTCATCCCTTGCTTGCACAGAGGAAAGCCACCTTAGAGGAGATAGTGGGGCTCAGAGGCTGATACCATGAAAATGGCACCTCCAAAAAAACCAGGCAGGTCCAGCAGCATCTGTGGATACCCACAGATACTCAGGGGTTCAGGAGCTGCAGCGAGCGGGAGGGATAACATACTCCATCTCAAGGAAGGAGGTCAGTCAGATGATTGTGTGCTCATGAGGCAGTGGGGAAGGAAGGTCTCTGTGATGTTCTCACTCTCCCCACTGTGGCTCCCCTGGGTGCAACGGCATACACGTGCTAGTGGAGACCCAGTGACCGGGGTAACTTGTAGAGTCAGGAGCAAAGCAAAGATCCTGACCCAGTGGGGCCTGTGCTTGGCACGGCTCAGCCTGATACACACTAAGGTGCATCTACAAGGCCTGGATGTGGAGGTCTCCTCTCAGCCTACATAAAGGTGGTGCCACTCAGAAAGTGGAGGCTACCTGAGTGACCAGGTGAAGCTTGCTTCTCTTCATAGTGTGTATACTCGCTGGCTATGTCCATGTCAGAGCAAGCTTCCAGCTCATCAGACAGGAAGGAGGAGCTGCTGGGAGAGCGGTGGGAGTCAGACAAGGCGCGGCTGCTGGAGGGCGTTAGGGACCGGGCATCTAGCTTGGCCTGCAGGACTTCAATCACTTTCTCCTTCTCCTGTAGCTCCCTGCTGAGCCTAGTGAGGTGAAGGAGGACAACAGGTGAAACCAAAGTCACTGGACCAGCTAGTCCTGAATAGGGCACTTGGGAAAAGCCACCTAAGTCAAGAGACCATTCCTGCAGAGTAAATGAAATAACCCATCTCTGACAGGGAGCGGAGAGTGCACCGGCCACACGATACACTGAGGACTAGCGGAGCTCAGCCAGCCCTCTAAGGCACTGCTCCTAAAAGTGTGGGCCCCAGTACAGCTGGTGTCTGAGAATTGTTGGTTCCCAGTCCCCAACAAGGTAAGTACAGAAATGGAAGGTAAGCACTGAGAAGTACATAGCAGTGTGGCATTCCCACAATATCCAAGAACACGATACGTAGAATCATCTGGTTGATTGAGGTACAGACCATGTGTGTGTCTGTGATGGATCAGAAATGAAAACAAAAATAAAACACTCTGTCCTTTACTGCAGATATTTTGAGAAGCACTAGGTGGTCTAAAGCACGCTTATGACAGAGGGGCTTGAACTATTGACCACAAAGGATTATAAGCCCGTATTTTATTGCACGTTATAAGATGATATGCAGTGACTCACTGAAAACTGGCTGCTAAGGCATGGTAGCCTCCTGGGATCTGCAACATGTAGGCCTTTTTCACTAGGAACTGTAATATGATTATTTTTTTTTCCCAAGGAAATTGGGAGGCCATTAACTAGCTGCCAACTCAAGTGGAGGTAAGTCAACTTGGCAAAAAGAGCACCCTCGGTCCTTGAACACACAGGGAGGAAACAGAGGAGATCCTTGGGGGTGTCAAGGACCCTTGAAAGCTGGTTTGTTTACTAGACTGACCCTAGGTTACTGAGCCTGGAGAATAAATATACACACAGAAATCAACAGAATTGTATCAAAAGAGAGTAAAGAATTAGGCTAAAAGACAACAGTAAGGTGTTCCACGAATAAATGAATTCATTACAATCAGTATTCGTTTTTGCCCCCTGATTTGTGAAGTTGCATTCACCCTTCCCCCTTGGACCTTGTTCCTGAGTCCTTTACCAGATCCTATTTGAATTACCTCAGGGCCAGTGGCTCAAGTGCAGCTTGCTCTTTCTCACATTTATGATCCTCTGCAAAACAAATTGAGAAAGAAACAGTAAGAAATTAAACAGGTGTCCCTTCACACATTGTAAGTGTAGGAGCCTGTTTGGGTGTAGAATAGTGACTGCTCTTTGTGGGTCCAGGATATGTAGGAGAATTACTCTGGGAGACCTCAGATTGCATCTCTAGAGACATGCAAACTCTCCTGAGCTCACCAGGCAGACCCTCCCTGACCTGGTGATCACCATCACGACTTCCTCTGCCCTAAATCAATGCAAAAGAATAGTTTAAAAGGTACTTGGCCAGCTTCCCTCCGGAACATCCCAGGGTCCAAGCCTGCCACAGACTGCCTCCCAGATGTATGGCTCTGTGTCCCATCGTGGCTTTCAGGTAGAACCCACTCTTACTCTGAAGAGATGACAAACAGCCCTGTCCCACCTCTGCACCTGCCACCAGGACGTGGGATGGTTGGTCCCCAAGACTGATCCTGCTCTGTTCCCTCAGGTGCTCTCAGGAAATTCTAAGTAAAAGACTTCAATAACTACCAATATTCCTAGCCCTCGTGCTATGGCATTCAGTGCCCAAACCACGTTCAAAAGGGCTTGGTGATTTATCCATATTTCAATTATATTCACGTATGATTCCACGCAATAAATGGAGAAACAGAGATGCCAAAAGGGTAAGTCATTTGTCCAAAGCAACTTAATGGCGGCATCCAAGCTAGAGCTTGGGTCTTGCAATTCTCAGTTCACAGCTCTTTGTACTATAATGATGTCCTCCAACCTCTTCTCCCTTTCACCCCATTAGCACTGGATGAACAAGGCCTCCTTCCCTAAAGGGTCACATCCATAAATGATGACGATTTTAGAGTTGTAATCATGGCCTCCAACCTCAGGGCTTCCCACTGGCCAGTCCTGATCCTGTCCTGGTCCCCAGGAAATGAAGTGGAAGCAGGACCTGGGGTAAAAGGCTGTGGTGGAGGTGTGGCCCGGGTCTGGCAGTGATGAGAGTGTCCCTAAGCCCTGTGGCCAACTTACTGGTGCTGAGTTTGCTGGTGAGCCTCTCTGTCAGCTGGCTTCCCTGGGCCAGTTGCTCCCGGAAGCTCTGCCCCAGGTAGTAGTCAATGTCATTGCTCCTTAGGAGGTCCTCAAAAGATTTTACTGTATCTTTCGAATGCTGGGTGAGAAGATAACAGATACCTCTCCCTTCTCGGATTTTCTGGCGTAGGTAGGATAGTTCTCGGGCCTGATCCTGAATCAAGGAATCATATTTCCTAATGCGGGAAAGAGGAAGAAAGGAAAAGCATAACAATTAAATGATGGGCTTCTGTAGAGATTTCTGTGAGAACATCTCTATGAGTTCCTCAGGTTAAGCTACTTCTGGCACATAAACTGAAGGAGATATTTAAGAGTAAATTCTTTTCTGACAAACTGCTGCATCAAACAACTTGTTATGTCACTGTCCTTCCACTGTCTTCTGTATGTTAGTTAAGTGTCCAAAAATGAAAAGTACGTTCTGTGAGGGTAAATACAGTATCATATTTTACCCCCCTTATAGCACCAATAGAGTGTAGACTCACAGTTGATACTCAATAAATGTTAAATATACTCACTGAGTAGAGACTCAATCAATACTAAAAATCCGAATAGGTCCGTTCATGTCTTCTGTTTCAAAGACCATCTATATTATGGCAGGCTGTATTTTGCAAAGAGGGCCATTGCTCAAGCTCCCTCCCACATGCTCGTCTGCAGTGTGGCTTTGCCCTCTTTCATCATCAGGGAGAAGTTACTCTCTACCTCCTTAAACCTGGGTGGGCCCTGTGGCCACTTGGACCAAGATAATACAGCGGAAGTGACACTGTGCCACGTCTAGGATTCGCTCTTAATTAGCCTGGCAACTTCCACTTCCTGACCCTGGAAAGCCAGTTGTCGTGTTGAAGTGAAATTACCCTGAGCCCACCATACTGTGAGAGGCCCTGGAAGACAAGAAGCCACACTGAGAAAGAGAGAAGCCAAGGAGCACCCTGTCACCTGCACATGAATGAAGAAGTAGTGTCCAGCCAGACATTTCAGATGACTGCAGCCCCACCGCCCTCTGATGGCAGCTATTTGAGACCCCCCTAAGTGAGTGCTACCCCACTAAGCCCCGTGAATCCACATAAATTATTGTGTGAAACCACTAAGCTTTGGGGTAGTTTATTTCTCAGCATAGATAACCCGGACAGATACTGAGATGAATGTCTACCCAGTGTTTTTCAACACAAAGTATCAATAACAATAATAGTTGTGGGAAATAGTGCTGAGAGCTTTAAAATATGCTAGGCATTATTACAAGCACTTGTATTAATTCATGTAAACCTAGTAACTACCCTTTGAGATAGGTTCTCTTATGATCCTCATTTAGTAGGTAAAGAAACAGGCTCAGAAAGACTAAAGTAGTTTGCACAGCCAGTAAGTACCAGAGCTAGGACTCAAACCCAGGGAGTCCGACTCCAGCCTTCCTACTGATATATGCCATCACTTTACTAATGCAGTCCTAGGAGGAAATCCCAGGGACCTGCTGTCTCCCAGCAGGGGCCACGTGTCCCTTCTTCAGACCTCGGGCTACCATTTAAATAAGCGCTCTTCTGATTGTCCCAGTGGGTCTACCTGCCTGGGCTACTCTCTTTCAGACAAAAACTTGGACAGCTTCAGTCGAGTGAAGTTCCAAAGAGTGCCCTCCTTACCCAGGCCACGAGGCTGATCTCAGCTCCTCGGCCAGCTTCCCTTCCGTTCCAGTTTTCGGGAGCTGGGCTTCCAGCTGGGACACCCGCTGGATCAGACTCTCCAGATCTTTTTTAGCCTGAAGCCCTGGGGGATAGAAAGCCCCAGTGCCATCAGACAGCCACCCCTCATCTTCATCAGTGACACTGTGAGGCGAAGATCCCTGGAGGGTGCCAAGCGCCTTCAGCTTTCGGGGTCTCTCCAGACTAGATGAATAATCGCTTGTGACTGACAGGGACCGGACCCGGCTCTTGAGGTTCTGAATGACCTTATTGGCGTTCTGCAGCTGGGCTTTCAGATCTTTGATGTCCTTACGTAGGACAGAGATGTCTTCTGATTTCCCGTATGCCTGGAGCTCCTCCTGCTTCCCTAGCTGGCTCTCCAGAGGCTTCCTCCTGGGGGGGCTGGCCAGCGTCGAGCCCAAGGGTCCCTGCTCAGAGCACAGCCCCTCCATTAGGACTGTCTCCCCGAGGCTGTCGTGCTCCTCACATTCTGAGAAAAGACAAAGACATCCTCCTGGATAAAGCCGGGAAGGCTGCTGTAGCCACTCCCTTGAAGGGGAGGCAGGTTTGATCACGAGGACAATAATGACTAGAGCAAAAGTTGAAGCAGCACTTTATTCAGCCCTGGCACTGTGCTAGCATTCAGACACCCAGTTATTCCCTGTCCTCCCATGCGCCCTGCAGGTCAGGCGTGGTCCCCTTCTATTGTACTCAGTGTTTTTCCCCTTGATTTCAACTTGGTGGGTGTCCCTACAGTCATAGGGCTTTTATAATAGAAAAACAAATTTTTTAAACTCAACGGTTTACATATTCCTCAGAGCTCATCTGGTCTTTTCATTAATAAATAGGCCTTAGCATTTTTCTACAATAATCAGTTGGATAGAAATTATTATTATTATTATTATTATTATTATTATTATTATTATTATTATGAAGAGAAGTATGGTGAAAAGTAATTGTAGCCATTCAGACTCATATTCAGCCTTAGTTTGGGCAAGAGGGATCCTCCAAACTTCCTGTCCCTCTCTGGTCCTGGGTCCTCTTCAGTTTGCAACACCCCCTCGCCCCTACTCCTTGTCAGATGCAGGACTGGCCAACAGCACTCAGACCTGAAGGCTGACTCCAGGGAGGGAAGGTGAACCCCACTAGCGTGCTCGTACCAGGACTGGTGCTTTCCTCCCGCTCAGCCTCATTCTCGCTTCGGCCACAAGTCTCGTAGCCGAGATCCTGGAGGTCCACCTGCACCTGCTTGCTGTCCTGCTTCACCAAGGTTTCACCTGCTTGGGAAGAGACAGAGGATGTTACAGAGTGTCTGAATCCCTCACACACTCCCTCATCCTCAGTGGCACAAACTCTGGCCCTGAGGGGGCAGGAGGTCACATCCAGCACGGGACAGATGCTGCTTTATTTATGTGGGAGAAGAGACCACCTGCTCCAGGCAGCAGGACTTTCCTCTGCCCAGTTGAGCCTGTTTGCCATGGATCCCACCTGCAGGTAACCTGGGCTTCCCTGGGACCAGACATCTTTAAGTCAAGCGTTGCATATTTTCATCTCCAGAAGTCCCAGGGAAGCCAGCAACTGCTTTGTTCACAGGGGCTCAGTAAATGTCTGGATGGAGCTGAGCGAATTCAGAGTTCCAGGACATGCAGATCTGTACTGTCCGGTAAGGTAATTGCTAGCCACATGTGACCACTTTATATTAGCTTGATTGAAATTAAATAGAACTTAAAATTCCCCAGTTGAAGTAGCTACATTTCACGTGCTCTGTAACCACATGAGACTCAGATATAGAACATCTCTGTCACTGCAGAAGTTGTATTAGAAAGTGCTGATTCTAGACCAACAGTGATGCTATATTTTTGAAGAATCTGATGTGGCGCAAAGAGGAGCAGAAGAGAAACAATAAGCGTATGTTGGGAGAGTTAAGGCAGTTTGTCGACCGTCTCAGAAGTCAGCAAACCTAGATGTTAGCCTATTCCTCCCTACACTGTCCCTGCAAACTTGCTTCATTCCTTTATTCTTCTCTGCCATCTGCAAACTGAAGTTATGTATCCACTTCCACAATCCTAGGGTCATGGTCAGGATTAAATTTGTTTTAAGGTTGGGGAAGAAAAGTGAAGTCGGCAAGGCATGCAGCTTCTCAGGGAGGAGATGGACACTTTGGTAATGGTGAACTTAAGACTTACTAAACATGACTCTGTATTTCTCCAGCTGGTTGGCCTGAGCAAAGACAGTGGCTTCTGATATCAGTAGCTTCTCCTGGAGATCTTGAAAGCGTTGTCTGCATTGTGCCAGCTGGGAGCGCAGGTGCTTGGTGTATCCCGGGAGGCTAATTTCGGATTGAGGCCCAGGGTCACGGGCCTGGGGCTGGTTACCCAGCTGTGAAAAGAGCCAGCAAAAGGGACAGGGCAGTCTGAGCTCATCCCCCATGCAGTGATGGTCACTTCCCCTTGCGAACCCTGTGGACTTTATTCACGTGTCTGTCACAGCGCTCCTCATGCCCCTGGGCAGTTACTTGCTTTCCAGGCTGAGCTCCTGGAGAGCTGGGGTAACGTTTTTTTCATCTGCGTATCTACAGCATGATGCCAACTGAGTCTCTGAGCAGCTCTCAGTAATGTTTATTCAAAGGTTGAAAAGAGAAGGGGTGGAAACCTCCACTCGTCTCTCCCTGCATCCCTGCCCAGTGGTCCTCTCAGAATCCTCTGTGTTCTCCGTTTTATTTACCCCTCAGCAAATCCTCTTTCCCCAAGAGGATCCTGATGACCCCTCGTGAGGCTCAGGAATCCACACCTGTAATGAGCTGTGATGAAAATGGCAGTGATAAGAAAGAGATGTCATTACACGCCACTTGTCTGGCTGCCTTAAAACGCTACGCACCCCTGTATTGCTTCCTGTTGAAATGATCTGCTTTTATGCCATCTTTCCCCACCATATTGAGCACATGAAGGGCAGAGACCAGGCCTGCTGCTAATGCCTAGTGTGTCATCTGGAAACCTAAGCATTCAAGAAATACGTATGGAAAATGAATTACTCAAGCAATATTTATGGATAATATTATTTAAAAAGAAACCTCTCTAAAGCTGACAGTGTGAGGACTATTATTACCACCGCTTGCAGTACAAAAGTGCCTCTCCCTTGCTACCTCCTACCCACAGGGCAGAACTGTTACAGTAAAAACCGACACCTACAGCTCCTTCTGCAAGAGTCTTTCATTCCACCTTACCCCACACTTACTTGGAGGGCATCCACTGTGAGGGCAGCCCCAAGGTCAAGGCTCCGGGGCCTGGGGCAGGGCCTCGCGGTCACACTCTCCGCTTCCTGGCATTGGTGCTTTCCAGGAGAACAAACCAGCTCTGCGTTCATTCTGGCGATCTCCGTGGCCAGGTGCACGAGGAGCTCGGGACTACTTGCACTATTCCCTTCCTTGCTGCTCAGCACCAGCTGTTCTTTGAGGAGGCTGATGATACTGTGAGCATTCTTCAGTTTTCCCTGGAGCTTTCTGAACTCAGCCTGAAGGCTGTTCTCATTCAGACCCCCTTTGGCAACTACGGTTTCCACCATCACCTCGCCCTTCTCCTTGTCTTCCTCGACCTCCCATCCATCGGACATTGCTTCTCCCATCTGCTCTTTCAGCTCTGCATTCTCAAGGCAAAGGCTCAGCATGGTGTTCCTGCAGGAAACATACACAGTCAGGGCCAGGGCTGGTCCTGGCCCCAGTTCCGAAGAGGCCCCTTTTACCCACAACTCAGTCCATCAGACTCAGAGACACCCCAGAGCCTGAAGTGAACTCGGACGAGTCTCTAATTTTATTCAAGAGGAAACCAAGGCTCAGGAAGAGTAAGACACTGCCCACACTCCCACAGCGACTCGATGGCAGCATGATCACCAAAAATCTCAGGCTCAAGACACCTACTCTAGTTGTCTTCACCTGTGCTTGCAGATTCATGTTCTAATTTTCAGTGGCGTCTGGAACAAACAAGGGTACTTACACTGTTAAGAAAAGAATAAAACAGCATTTGCCTGGGGAAAATGTATTATGATGGAGTCTACAGTTCTACTAATTAACAACAGTCACTTTTTAACCACTAGATGAGAAATTGGGACCTAGGAACGCAGAAGAAACAATACTAATGTGAGCTGTAGTCATATGTACTTATGTGATTATTTGCTTTATGTCTGGCTCCTGTGATAGGAGATCACCTCCATGAGAGCAAGGTTTCTGCCTGTCCTGTTCACCCTGTATCCCCAGAGCCTCCACAGTGCCTGCTACATAAAACATTCGTATCTGCTGAGGAAATAAAATGGACGAAAACACTGATTTTCACCAAGACATTCTAGACCCAGCCTTTCCTCTCACCACGTCCTTCACTAGGGTTAGAAGGAAGCAATAAAAAAAACATGGCTTTAATAAACAAACTCAAACCTCTTTGAGCCTCAGTCTCCTTTTTATATAAAATTAGGATTATAACACTTACCTAGTGGAGTTAATGGATGCTTAAATGAAATTACATTTATGGTATGGGTAGCTCAGTGTCTGCAGCAGAGAAGTCATTCAGTTCTGCGTGGACTAGCTGCAGACCTGAGCAATACTAACATCAGAATCCTAGGAGGTGCTTGTTTAAAAAGCTTTAGCGCTAAGGCCTATGAATCTACATTTTACTTATGTTCCACAGTGATTCATACACAGGCAAAATTGAGAACTGCCAACTAGGAGAGGTAAGGGGATTAACCAATTCACAGTCTGAGGGACCAGTAGTTGGCTATGCCCCTAGATAAGATTTCTCAGAATCCTGAAGTTTTGGGGCAGAGCAAAGTTTGTCTATCATGAATTAAGGATGAAAATACTTTAGAACACAGGACTCAGAAAGAGTATGAGACAGTTTCCTCAGTGGAGAAAAGGGGGCAAGTATTTCACCAAACTGAGGTGTAAGAGGGAAAGAAAGGGACACGTGTGGGATAGAGAACAATCTTTATTATTTACATGTTACGACTTTGTACTTGGGGGAAAACACTGCTGTTATCACAGTAGGAACTGATGAAAGCAATGCTCGACAAAAGCTTCTCAAAAGAGGGGCTACACATTAGATAGATTCCATCTTCTACAGTAACAGTGACTTCTAAGGTTGGATGGAGAGTTAAATCAGTTTCAGGTTAGTAACTCTGGGGGAAAAAGAAAGTAATCCACGATTTGGTTTGATTGCACATTCAACGGTAGGATCAAAAGAGATGCACTCTTCTTAACAGTGAAGTTTTACATATTACACAGTTCAACTAAAACTTATGCTTTAACTTAAATAGAATTTAAGAAAAGACATATCATGAGAATTCAGAGGAAAAGGATGATCACAAGAGTATTTAAAAAATTGACAAAATATATAGTGTGGAAGAAAAGGCTTCGAATTTAAAAATTGAGAGCCAGGGGTCTAGCCATGGACTCTTATGCAAACTGAATAAGTTGCTAGAACTTTTTAGGCCTGTGTTTCCTTGACAATGAAAAAGGACATTTTGCTGGAGGCCAAGGCCCTCTTCAGTGCTAATTTTATTCTCTGATTCAGGCACATTTAAGTGGCACATAATAGGCAGGGGAACAATAAGGCATGAATTAGAAGTTTACATCTGCACAGCTGTGTTCTAAACAGCAGGCCAAAATGAATATGACCCTTAGGGATGAATAAATATGTGGATTAGCCATACAGTATCAGCGTGTTCCCCAAGCATCTTTTGAAAAAAGGCCGTTCAAGACAGAGTGGCCCATGTAGCCAATAAATAAGTGGCAAAAATACTTGCCACTTTTGCAAAGTAAATAAAACAGCAGAGATGATGAAAATTGCTACTCCATGATTTAAGGATTCATGCTGCTGAGAGAGGGCTGAGTGGAGATGGAAGGGCTTCTATATAAATCCTCCTCCTCATGGACCGTTCTGGTTCTGCACACGGCAGTGAAGCGTCTTGGGGAGCACTGACCCATTACATGTTCCAGTCAATGCAAAGGTGCAACACCAGACATATACCTAGGAGATTTCCACTCATGACGGTCACATGTAATGGCTAATCATGGGCATTATTATACTGAACTAAGACCAGATTTATTTAAATAATTTGAATGATGATTACTGAGAATCACTTAATTTTTCTAAGAATTTATAGAACCACTGATGCACTGAGCCTGGGATGTAAAGCAAGAAGCCCCATGCAGCACGCACGCCTTGGCTGCAGCAAGGTCAGTCCCTTGGCTATGGTGGCCCCTCAGTCAGCAGGCCCCCCTTCTCTGGGGCACATCCTACCTGATGTGGGCCACAGAGGAGAATCCTGCTTCCTCAATTTGAGCCTTTGGCTCCTTCAGTTCCCCCTCAGCTTTCCTCTTCTCCTCTAAGTGCTGGTGGATCTCAGCCCTCAGGTGGAGCATTTCCTCCTGAAGAGCCCTGTTACTGTCCCCTCCTGTTGGGGAAGGAGGAGGAAGAGAGACTTTCTGGGTCTCCACAGCTGCCAGGCTTTTCTCCAGAGCCACCTTGATGAGCTGCAAGAAAATCACGGTTTAAAGAAGTTAGGCCGTTGAAGAGGAGCTAAAAGGAACATGAGATCACAAAGGCAGCCTTTACTGGGACCTAAAATGGGCTCCCCTAAAATGGGCTCAGCCATAAGGGCCCTGCAGACTGGTCTGGGTGGGGAGGACACCCCAGGAGCAGTGAGAGCTGTTGCCATAGGCAGGAAGAGGAGACTGCAGAGGTGGGCGAAGGAAAAACCACGAGCACACAATAAATCTCAAACAAATGCAAACAAACGAGGTTTAAACAGGACGAGAGCCTGTGGGTGCTGTGATTCTTCTCTTTTCTGAGGGGACTTTTCACAAGTCAGGAAGCTTCATCAGCTCCACAACACTTGAGTCCTTGACTGCAAAGATCATGGCTCGAGGTACCGGAGCTCAAAGCCTGACGTTGTGCCTGTAACTCCGACTCCAGAAAGGACGATTAAGAGGAAGGGCTCTGGACACTCAGAAATCAGCAGTCACGGTCACAGCATTAGAATACGGGCGGAGCTCCAGGTAAGACAGAGCAACCTTAGTTTCACTGGCAGCAGGAGAAGCACGCTCCACAACTGCAGAAAAGTTAAAGGAAGGTCACCTGCTTGGCAGCCAATTTCCCTTGTCGGTTATTGCCCGGTGCTGATGCTGCCGGTCAAACCCTCTCTACGAAACTAGACACGTGAGAGAAAAAACATGCAGAAACAATTTCCCATCACCTTGTTTGTTTGAAGATACTCTTGAAATTACTCAATTGTTCAACTAAAGCAGATTGTATAGTTTTTCCTCAAGTAAGAATTTTTTAACTCATAGACTTTCTTGTCTTGGGCTCCTCTCCAGTTTTTCCCATGCTTTTCAAAAGTGTAGAAACCAAAATCTGAGTACAATCATCTACTTAATGTATGATGAATTGTTTTAGTCTGTGAGTCTCTTGCCTGTCTGTCCAATATTAATCTTACATCCCAGTGTCATACTGGCTCCTTTTCCCATTCAGTGGCAGCATTTGGGGGCTTGACTTAACTGCAGGTCAATTTTGACCTCCCAATGGTCTACCTTTCCTCACAGCTATTTCTGGGTCATGTTTCCTTTATCTCTATAGATATAGTGACTTGTACTTGTCACAAGTTCATTCTGGCTATACAGAGTCATTTCCCAATTATCAAAGTCATCAGAATATTTATGCACATCTTCATAAATCATGTAGTGGCCACTTGATTAGAGATGATTTATGGAATTAATTATATGCTCTATTCCTTCATTTAGGTCTGAAATATACTGACTAGAACAGCACTCAGGGAAGCTTAAATGGACCAGTGGTTAACAGAGCTGCTTGGCTTGGCACAAAGCCACTGACCTTTGCTTTGGACCTTGTAACCATATAGTGAAATCTAGGCTGCAGGTATTCGGTGGGATTGATTTATGGCATGTTTGTGTAGAAGAATTCGGTAGCATAGCAGTTGAGGTTGTGAAGAGATGTGCAAGACATGCACCCACGTCACAGAAGAAAGAGATTGCAGACACAGTTGTTCATTTTCTAGGCATCCAATTCCACTTGGGGTTGTGAGCCTGAGATTTAGGAGGCTCTTGGGAATGTCTGTCTCTGTGGCTCTGCTGTCAGGCTTAGATTGGTAGCCATTCCTACATGTGTCACAAAGCACTTGGGACAAAATAAAGGAAGGGGGACTGGATAAAACCACTTTTGAAAGTTTATGACCTCACCTCTCATTAAAATTATGTGATGTTGTCTTTCTATATCAACTGTCTGCAACTAACTAAACATTGCCATCAGCTTTGACTGTGGACACATTTACCCTTTTCTAAACCTTAAGAGTTCCTTCTGCTTAAAAATGATGTCTGACTTTCATGTCACCTATCTATTGTCCAAGTGCCTTCTAGATGTACATTATCTTCTCCTATTAATTTAAATACACCCACTTTCTTTTAAAAGAAAATATAAGAACCTTGAAATGTTAATACCAGACAGGACCTTTGGTTCATCTGGTCTGATCTCCCACTTTAAAATGAGAAAAGGGAGATCTGATTTGTTTCCCAGACTAATTTGGGTTTTCATATGTCCATGTCAAAGGGAACTTCCTTTGGCTAAATTGTCTGTAAAATTTAAATGTAAATGCGTGAGAAGTGACTCAGGATCTAGCCTTTTTATTTTTTTTCTTTATCATCTAGGGAAAGCTAATACTTTAATTTTTTTCCCCTCAAAACCCAGGGCTTCCAGTTGAATGCAGTGTTAATTACATTTATTGTTAATTACATCTCTTATAGGTTTTTTTTCACATTTCCGAATTCATCTGTTCATCTGTTGTACTGTTCCATGGCATAATTCAACTTTTTTGTAGGCTGGGTTTCTATTTGCCCCACAAAGGTCCATGTGCAGATCTGATCTCTTACTTGAATAGAGTTGTTTTAGCCATATTGTTTCCTATCTCTCACAATGTTAATCAGTCCTTAGACAGCATAAGGCCATTAAAAATGATCTCTTCTCAAGTTCATCACTGAGAATGGACTTTTGTGTGAGATATCTGGGGAAAATTACCCAAATGGCTAGATCGGAGGCTACCTGAGGAGGGTGAGTCCAAAACTAAAGATGAAGCAATTTGCTTTGCTCAAAAGCTGGTTCTCTTGGAAGGAACACAAAGTTGAATGTGTTTGTTAGGGGAAGTATGTGCATGCTTGAGGTAGGAAGGGAGCATGGTGTTGAGAACAAGGTCAGCCTCCTAAGGACACAACAAGGAGAAGTTTGTAGCTCAGTCTTAAGGGACCAGTTCCCTAGAAACAAGCAAACACATTTTTGAGAATCTTGACACAAAACAATTATGACAAAACAAGCTTTATTTAATTGGTAGTAGGAGAGTCACACCCTCAAACTTCAGAAAAGCTGAGGTACATTTACAATGATTTCACACACCTCCTTCCTAAAACTGAAGACTGATTTTCAAGGAAAGGTGATGCAAAGATAAATGGTGCTTACCCAGTATGTTCCTCACCCAACAGGTATATACTTTTTCTCATTTATTAAGTATCTCCTATGCCAAGTAATAGGGAAGACATTGCAAGGGAAATACAAATGCCTCAATATAAAAGGCTTATTTCAGGGCTGGACTGACCTCATGAACTTGGTCTGGTCATTCTCTCCACATGAGGCTAGAGGGTAGACGGTTGAGGGAGAGGTGACTTGACAAACCAGTTTGCCTATAACTGAGAATCAGAGTGAAGAGCTCACAGTAGCAGGGGTAGTTTGGACCACATCAGTCAGAATCTGGCTCTCTTCATCTCTGTGTCTCCTGTCCAGTTACTTGAAGTGAATGCTGTCCCACAGTAGCAATAACCATCAGTGACCTGCTGACACCCCAATCTAGCTCTCTCAGAGTGGACGTTTACTTACTTATCGTGCAGGTCCTAGGTAGTGGGGTCTGTCCAGAGGGGCAGTAGTGTACATAGTTAAAGTTACAAGCATCAGCGAGGACGACCAGAAGAAGCTATTCAAGCAAAAAGAGAAGTGGAGCTCATGCAGGTACTCAGGGGAGAAGTTAGGGTCAGATGTGTCTAGAGCAACACAAAGGGGATCTTGGTAGAAGGTAAAGAAACTGTGTTGAGGATGCGAGGTATTCCAGACAACTACTTGTGTCCTCCAGAGCCAGACTGTGCCAAATCCTGTGAGGTTTGGGCACTGCTCACTTGGGATCTTTTTGTTGGTGTATTAGATGTATCCTCTTTTTCTTACGCAGGAGATGAAGAGGCAGACCCCAAAAGCCTCATTTCTCCTCTAGTTTTCCTAATAGCTTCAAGGAAACTATCACTGGAAACGCCCAGCTTCTTCTAAACAAGGACAGATACTAATGATCCATGTTCTTCTTGACTCAGAGTCACAGCCATGGCCTGTCTAGGACAGTGATTGCTACATGCCACTGGGGAAGGTGGAGACACGTAGCAGTTCTAGTGAGTGCTGTGGGGTCACTATGGGTGACTCAATCTGAGGTCCAGGACATTCTATTCTTGAGCTTGAGAACATGCTGGTTACACCTTCACTGATGGTCGGCAAAACAGTGTTTCAGCCTTGGGTACCAGGTTTTGAGGACTGATAGGGACTTGCTCTTCAAGTGTCATCTGCTGGTCATTGACAGGTCACAACTTGGGTAATCTGTCAGGTTGCCCAACAAAGTTCTCTTTTATATGAGACTTCACAGAAAATGATCCCTGCTTTAGAAGCATTCCAATCCTCTTAGAGTTTCCCAGAGAACAATCTCCTGAAGCAGGTCCTAGGCCAGCCACCTCCCCCAGCAGCCCTTCGATGGCTGCCTGTCTTCTGTGATGTGTTTCAGTTACATAAGCCCAAGAGGCTCAGTGTCCATGCGCTTGTAAGTAAAAATTCTTCTGAAGCTATAGCTATAGATGGTACACAGGGGCAAAGGGGGTAGGAGGGGGCAGGGAGCAGGAGTACGAGATAGGAGGAATAAAAAGGGTGGTTGGGAAAGAAAAATAGGGTGAGGATAGGGGTTGGCAAGGTGACTGGGAAGCTCCAGGAGGGCAGGAAGAAGACGGGGAAGTGGTTTATATAAAAAGGTATTGTCTCACACCAGGTCCACAAGGGTGGCAGGAGACCACCAGACCCCAACGGCTATGAGCTTCCACCCTGGGACCCCAGAACCTCACTTGGATTTACTTGCTGGTGGCTTTTGTGTGCAGCCTCCTCCTCAATACTATCGGTGAACTCAGTACGCGCATCTTCCGTGTCGTCCCCTGCAGCTGCACCTACAAGTAAGTCCAGAAGAGAAAGGTGACTCCCTTTGTAGGTGCCTTCCAGACAGCAGCTAAAATTACACTCGTTTTTGCCATTCGCCTCTGATGTCTTCCTTTCCCCATATGCATGGCCCCTAGCCAGCAGGCTCACAAGGAAGGCAGGACCAACGTGCCAGATCTGTACAAAAGACTCTCACTGATGCTTTCTTACTAACACTCAAGCTTACAGCTCAAAACGGAAGCTGCCTTTGACTGCACAGACCTGTACCTGAAGAGCCAGCTGTCAGAGAGAGTGGTTACCCCCTCACTTATTTCCAGAAAGCTTGAACTATTCCCCCTCCTGCCACTAACTGGCCATGTAACCACCTTCCCGCCTGTGACATGGGCCCAACCTGCTTGACTTTTTTCCCATCGCTGAGTGCTGAGAGGGTCCCGGATTTCCTTGGGATTAGGGCAGCCCTGCTCTACTCACTTTTCCATTGTGGGGATCAGCTGTGTGTGGGGTGATAACCTCTCTGAGGAACCCTCCTCTGAGGGCCCTGTGTCCTACTGAAGCTCAGGTCCAGTCAAGACCCAAGGCACAGAATGGTTCAGCTGTTTCCTAATTCCTTCCTCTTACCTCCCCTCCTCCCCATCTCCCCCAAACTCTTCTCCAATGCCAAGATCTTTTGCCTGATGATTTCTTGCACTGTTTTGTCCAAATGGAATTTAATCCATTTTTTTCATTCCCCGAAGATGAAGTTACTTGAGGCACAAACATACATGCTTGCACTAAGGGACAAGCAGTTGCAGTTCATGGTCTGGATAAAGGTCTACGTTGACCAAAAGAATCTTCTGCAGCTTGAGGCCTATGCTGTTCAATTCAGTAGACACTAGTCACATGTGGCTATTGAGCCTGAAGAACTGACTTTAATATAATTTAAATTAATTTTAATTTAAGTAGCCATACATGGCTGGTGGCTACCATGTTGGACAGCACAGATCTAGGGTATTTCTTCTTCTCCACATCTGTTAAAATAAGACTATTCATCAAATTTTAGATTAATACTAGTGGCCCACATTATTGATTTCTTCTGAAAGTGTAGGAATTTGTAATTGTTAATTCCTTTGGACACCAAAGAAAATCTACTGTGACACTCCCTGAGCCTTATAGAACTTACCCAAATTAGAGATTAGACAAACAGTTCCGACCCTGGCCTTGGGAACCAACCTGTTAAAACTCTTCTTCTGACCACTGGGTTAACTGGGCCTCAAAGAGATTAGGTGGCTTGACCAAGGTTACAATGGCTAGTCCCGGACAGGAGCTGAGCCAAGATGTCAAGTCTCTGGACTGTCAGACAGAGGCAACTCACTGAAGTACTAAAAGGGAATAAGCATTGTCCTCACAGCTTAATCTTATGACTCATTCCCTGGTCTTCATTATGAATGGTGGGTTCACTTTGGATCAAGGCAGTACCCTGTTCAATACAGCTGTACTCACAAGGAGGCACCTTTACCACTAAGCATCTTTAAAGATCATGGCCAACTGTGTACAATAGGGATTTCCAATACTTACTTTTTCAAGCCCCAGAACCATCTCATTCAGGATACTGGTTGTGTAGAGGTGAATGAACACACTACCTAAACTTTGGCTGTTCAGAAACTCACTGAACCTAGGATGCTGATTCATTTGAGGACATCTATAGTATATTATGCTTACTTTGGAAAAATCTTTCCCTGTGCAAAAATAGAGATCAGAGCCTTTTTTTTTTTTTAGCAAAGAAATGAATTGTCCCACTCAGTGATTGAAAAAAATATACTTTTCACATTGTTTCCCTTCTGGGTGTAGGACTAGAGAAGGATCCTTGGCTGAAGAAAGTTCAGCTCTATGAGGTCAGGATCCTCATCCCTGTAGCGCTGGGCCCACAGCCAAGGTGATTCGGGTGCTACGTTCCAGAAGTAAGGTAAGTGGGGGTGAGGAGGGTGATTGTCACTGGCCTTGAGTGCTTCTAACACTTTTGGCCCTTCACTTACCTTTGTCGACCTTTCTGATGCCACGTCTGCATTTCTAGATAGTCTTTTCTTTAATTCACTCTGGGGTGGGATACCATGATTTTGACTTCATTCGGAGTTAAAAGGAGACAAAGCAAAAAAGGCCAATTCCATCTCGACACCCTACTACATGGGGGTTTTGTTTTCCTTACTCATTTTTTAGCTAGCTTGTGGTCTGCTGTACTTCCTTCGGGGCAGCTTGAAGGGTTGCTCAGCCTTTACCAATTTGAATTAGAATGCTGAAAGCTTTTGTGTGTGTTTCCCTGAGGTTTGTAAAGTTAAAAAATTTATAGAAAAAAAGTTATCCTACACAAGGTCCTATCTAAGTTTACATTAGACATCCCTCTTTCTGTTGTCATTTCTGGTTTTTCATAAGCGACAACAGAAAATTGCTCTTTGTGGGCAATACCCTTGTCTAAGCTTTTACAAAGCAACAAAACACTATGTTCAGAACTAAATTGGAGTAGTACTTTAAATTTCTAACTTGACGTTACTATATACTCACTAATTTACTGCTTATTTGTGATAAATATGAAACAACATGCCTGCCACCTTTAGAATTTCTGAAAGCTAAGAATCTCTTCCCTCAATTTTAACTTGCTTTTCCAGGTTTTATCTCCAAGGTTGTTTTACATGTTTGACTGAAAATTTTATTAAAAATTTTAATATTTTTAATACTTCTCAAGTTGTGGTTCTTTCAAGTTTCTTGGCTCTGAGACACACATAATGAGACACACATAATGAGACACACATAACCTCCCTTTCCTAGATTTAGAAAATTATCTTCTACCAGCTATCTGACTCTAGAAAGTATACATAAATAAACTTCTCAAATACACTACTATAAAATCTTTGGGTGAAATTTTAAGTATTATACAAATATAAGGTCTTCTTTTATCATTAAGGCAAAAATTCACACTTTTGTGCTTTTTAAGTTGAGGATGGCATAATTACTGAGAACACAGACTCCGGAGCCAGATTGCCTAGGTTAGATTTCTGCATTTGTCATTAGTTATGTGACTTCAGACAAATCACAATCTTCCTGTAACTCAGTCCCCTCACCTATTAATTAGGGTTAATAGTAATATCCACTGTGTACACTTGTCAACTTTAAAAAGTTTCCTGCTTTTGAAGTGCTTAGAACAGTGCTCGGCATACACTGTGTACTCCATAAATGTTGCCTTATTATTATTGTTGTTTTACATTACTGTTGGTAAACTGGTCTCTGGGCTGAAGAGTTGAGGGTTGGAAATGGAGACCAGAGAACCTAAATGCAGTCAGCAGAAGGATCTCTCACATTATCAGTGGATGATCCTGACTGAGTCTACCTGCGCTTCTTCACTGCTGAGTATCTGTTCCCCCACAGGAGGTGTGAAGTAACATTCCTAGGTTCTCCCTCCTTCACAGGACCGCTGAGAGACCACAGAGCGGTCAGTAAAGTAAGATGCACTCTTTTGAGTAGGTGCTTTACAAATAGAATTCATCATCATGAAACAACTGCCTTAAAAACCATCGTGCATGAATAAGCCTTGAGGAAAAGTCACGAAGTGTTATTTTGATTCCTCAGTGATGAGTCCAAACTGGGCTGCAACAATGCCATTGTCTCCAGATTCTACTCTCTAGTCATTATAATTTCCTTTTTAAGCCATTTATATGCAACCGACAGAAAAAGACTTAAGATTTTCCCATAAGTTACTCAGAACGTGGGAGTCATATTTGAGTAAGTTCTGAAAGGGGATTCAAAGCGCTAAACTTTACAGCACAAACAAGTTTGCAGCGCCAAGGGCCCGGCCGTTTTCCCCTCAGCGCCAGGCTCTTGTGTGGCGGCCCCCTGGGCCCGTCTCACTGCCACTCCTAGGCACTCTGCCACACGCTCTTCACCAAACTCTCACGTGTTCAGTCATGAACCAACTACTGCTGATAAAATATGATGATGCTACCTGACAGAATGAAAGGAAACATGTCTCCCATCAAACTGCAATTCTACCTGCATCTATTCTCCTCTGGACCATAGGAAAATTTTAAGATTTCATAGTCTTCCATAAGCTTCTGCCGAGAAATAAAATTCTATAGCTAGACAGATTCTGATCCTGGAACAGAAGTAGCTAGAAAACTGCTGTCTGCGGTCGAGCCCCATTATGGTGGTATCTCTGTGTCTTTAAATTGCAACATCTCTTAGGTACCCTTCCAGCCTGTTCTTAATTCAGAAAGCAGCTATTTTCAGTGATTTAAAATTCTGTAATGTCAATGAATTCTCCCTGCTTATGATCTCTTTTTCCCTCAGAGAAGACAAGAAGAGGACTTTCCGGGAACAGTTACAGGGACGGCACCACCGATCATCGCAACTGGCTCCTCACATTTCCATCCCACTCTCTACTACTTCCTTCAGCAAGGAGAGCAGAAAAGGTTTTTAAGGTAAAACAGTCCATTTCACATTTCTGGGGGAAAAATAATGCTGTTTCTTTAGTCTCACTTCCTTGAGAGCACAAAAATTCAGGTTTCTTCCTCTTCCTTCCTTCACATAAATACAAAGGCACTTGCTCATTCCAGAGCCTTCCTTTGACTTGGAATTTTAGTACAGTAATCAATAGACTGATTCTCCTATAAGGAAAAAAAAAGGTACGAGCTTTCTCTTCTTTTCACATAGATCTTTTAAGAATGAAACCAAATAGTTACTGTTTGGCCTTTGATAATTTTATTGGATCAGTAACAATTTTTTGTGTGTCTCAACTAAAGTAGCTGAAATTCTAACGCTTATGTATAAAAAAGCACACGCTCCATTTCAGCACAGATGTTAACACAGTTTAACACAGCACAGTGCCATGAAGAGATGAACTTCCAGAGGGAAATGTACAGCTTGTTTTGGTGGGAAATAGTCCTGGAAATAATCTAGCGCCAAGTTACTGGGTCATTTAACATGTCGTTTCCTTCTTCATTTAAATTGTTATGAATCACTTTAATTTTTCCCAACAGCCCTAGGATCAAAGGTTTACGTGGAATAAAAGTAAACCTGCTTTTATTATCCAACTGATAATACTTATTGGAAACAGACAGAAATTCATGATTTATAAAACATATTTGTATATATACACATGCCTCTAAAGTTTACAGACTGAGAGAGAGATTGGTATTTCATAGCAACGATTTTGGTAACTGCAAAAAGAAGCATTGCATACTCAAGTTATATACTAAAAGCAAACCTACATGCATTTGCTAGACAATTATGAGTTCTCAAAGGGAACAAGGAAGTCGATTTGGTTCATGTACTTAATTAACACCCTACTCTTCATTAGATCAAGCATTTTCTGGTATTGCTAAACTTTCCATTTTATCCAGAAAAAAGCTGTATGATACTTTTATGTCTGGAATCTGACTTTAAACTACAAAAAGGGAATGTAGTGCAAAAGGAATTAGTATGCTGCTTTATGCATTTGATTATTCTTATTTGAAATCTGATAAAATTAGTATTGTCAGCTCTACAGTTTTATGTTTCCCTTCCACTTCCCATCCTTTGTTGAAAGCAAATTACAAATGCTAATTTTTTATTTGGGAACTTCATCCTGCCTCATGTGATTATACAGAAGTTGAGGACTTACCTTCTGTCAATATTCAAACTACTTAAAAGCTACATGATTTTTTTTAATCATAATACAAAGGTTTTGGTTATTGCTCCAAATGTCTAGTGAGAGGGTAGCATCCAAAACGCAGTAAGATGGAGAACTATTACCCAATGAAATCACTCTGACGTAATTTCCCATTGACTCATTCTTTCTGTTTTTCACTGGGTTGCCTTATATAAGCTCCATATTCCTAGCTATTCTTTCTATAATACACATGGTCCTGTACTACCAAAGGGAGAAAAGCAATCTGAGTTTTACCCCAAGAGAAACAAGGTAAAATACTCTATATGCTTACAGCCACAGGGTGTTAGTATCTGAAAAAGACAGCTAATTTCATCTATTGTACCTCAAGTACCATTTCTACAAGGCAGATGGAAAATGGACTTTAGAAGCATGTAGGTGACTAATATTTCCTCCCCACGCCCTAGGAAGTTTGTCGCACTTCCCTGCCGGGCACTGGCTGCCGAGCTGAAGAATCACCAGTGAGGCCCTAGCTGATGAGGCAACTTGAGTTTTCCAGGGATGTGAAGATTCTGTGCCTTTTTCAAATAAAAAGACCAAGAATCCAGAAAACAATGACTATCCTAACAACAGGGACTAGAGTTTTCTAATACCAGCTCAAGGAAAGCAAAAGTATGGAAGTATTGTTCCTTCTAGGGCTTGCAGTCCAAAGGGAAGACTTTACGTAGGTCAGTTAACCTCTCTTCCTCGGGGAAAGGCGAAGTTTTGGTGTCATCTGATCTGTCCCTCCTTTCCCTGAACAGAGGACTCTAGACCCAACTGCAGACTGAAGCAGACAGAACTGAGATCAATTTTCTCAAACTGTTTTGACGCTGTGAGGCAAACTTCTCAACCAGAAACTGAATTAAAAGCATAAGTAAGCATAAAAGTGATAAGCCTTTTATATGTATCTGCCACTGAGACCACTTCTGTATAAACTGCACAACAGAATATACTAAGGAACCTCCTAAGGGAACTTGTGGCTTAGATCTAATATCCTATCCAGGTCAAGATTGTCTTGATCTTTAACAGATCTCTCACCTCACATAATGACAAAAGTAAATCTTTTAAAAATATGAATGAGGAAGGAGAAGAACCAAAACTATTGCTGCTGTCCACAAATGAATGAAGGGAGGTGGGTGCGGGAGAGGGCCGGGGTGGTGGGTAAGGGTAAGAGGTCACCCGATCAAAGTAAAAGGTTGACAATATTAAAACAGTCCCATCATGCCTTTTCCAAAAAGTTGTGACTTGGCTAAATAGCTGAAGAGAGAACATGCAAAAAAATGTTGATTTATACTAGTCACTAACAATCGCTAGACTTCAGTAGTTTAGTTTAAACCTGTAATAGAAAGGAGTTTAGGGGAAATATCTGTCAAAAGGACTTCCACTTCATCATTAAATACATCTTGGAGGTCCCGTTCAACTCTCTACTGCTAAAAGCTACACACTTCAACTACCCTGACCTCTTACAAACATTACAACCAAGAAGGAAATGTGAGAAAAACCAAATCTAGCAACATGGATTTTTCTCAATTTAAGTTCTATGCTTCCAATTAAGCATAGCCTGAGCCTTTCAAGTTTTTTATTCAAGCACAAGGTTCTATAAGCACGCAGTGCTTTATCTGAAATTATTGTGATGCTGAGAAATGCCTGGCAAAGGTAGAATAGTTCATAAGAGGAAAGGTCTGTGCTCCTGAAGAGAGAATGGAATCATATTATCTCATGCTAAATATGATTATATGAATGATGTGGTCCATGAAAGCATCATGCATCTATGGGCTGCAGAACAAAATGACTTAGAATCATATTCCCTAATAAGATGCCAAATTATCACACAAAATTGTTAGACCAGCAAGCTCTCTCCAGTTAGCACTGTTTGCCAGCCGCATTCCAGATATAAAGACCAGAAAGTCAGTATCAGATTTTAGTCACATCTACGGTACCAAGATCAAACTCTTAATTTCTCCTTTGCCACTAAATCATTTAATTTTCTAAAATGCTTCTCAAGGACCGAGATCAATGGCAAGTAACTATAGCAGCATAAGTTACTCTATCTTTTTAGGGTCCAAATCAGGACCAGAATTCACTTACTTTTTTCCCTAATCTACATATTTTAATAATTTTCCCGTAGGAAGTTGGGTCTCTCATTATTCATCCAACTACCTTAATATTTCTAATACTCAGCAGCTGTTCAAGATACCAAGGGAAATTCCTACTCTTGTTGGAGGGTGATAGAAGCAGAAGTGGTTGTTTACACAAACTACTGTGATCACTATAAGCTATGAGCACTCAAGAATCGCCTGTGGCTGAATGTTAATAGGAAACTTAGACAGCATCAATGGTCTATTAGTAAAATTAAGGGAAGACATTTCCTAAATGCCTTGTCATCATATGACAGACTCGTCTTTGGTGGGTTGACATTTCTACAGCTCCACTACCTGCCTCTTCACTTCCAGAAAGTTACAAAAATCTTTGTGGGGGAAAGGGTCACTAAAGATTGGAAGACTAAGAAAAACGGATGATTCTGCTTATACTTCCTATCTCCTTTCTTAAACGACCCTCTTTTCCCCCCAAAGCCCATTAAAACTGGAAAGCATTTTCTTTAAGAGGAAGGCTTATGGCTGCCAATCTTTTGCAAAATACTTAATCAGAAAATCCCAGGATGTTTCTCCAGTAGAGTATTTTCTTTCCTGTCCACTTTAGAGTGACTGATGCTCTTTCTGTTACAGGCGTGGCTAAGGTTACAGAAACCTGGACAAAATTTAGAATGTAAGTAAACTGTGTCCACACACAAAAGTGAAAGAAATAAAAGTGTCATGTAAAAATGCAGGGAAAAAGTAAAAACCCTTGTGCTCTGCCTAGTTTACAAAGGGGACACATTCACGGTGCGAAAGAGCCTCAGTTCCTATTAACCAAATTCCATGTTTAAAAACTGAACACTCAGCTTCTAACTAGGAAATTTGTATCTAGCAGAAACAAGAAACCTCGTGGGTGAACAAAGCTCTAAAGTAATCTTGGTTACTTTTTATACCCTTGACATTTAGGATAGCAGAAATACAGTCTCCAGGGCCCCCTTGTTGCCACAAGAAAGCACTGAGACAGTGACCAAAATCTAGAAAGATCTGTGACATTTCGTTCTAAACCATCCAAACACTTCAAAGTCTGAAGTCTATTACTTACTTTAATATGGAGAAATGTTAAAGCACTAAATGGTGAAAATTATAGGCCTTCACGTAGTGCCAAATGAAAAGATGTAAGAAATAGTCTCCTCTGACTATAAGGTACTTGGTGAAATACTGAATTTAAAGGGGGGGACATTATCTTTGAAATTACCTTTCTATATAGAGAATTCTGACTCTAGAAGACCTCGGAGCTTTCTTAAAATCATGTTCTGACTCAGTAGTACACCCTCAGTTTAAAGAAAACAGTTAAATGAAATTTAATCTGCACCGATCTAATTTCACTGTCATTCAGTCATCAACTCTGCAATATTAGAGGTAAAGGTTTACTGTGAACACTTTCATAGTCTTTGCCTCTGCTGTATAACTTGGCCCTCCCAGTAGTTGCAGTCTACTATTGCAAGACTTGGCTTGGTTACCGTCTAATAAGGATTATACCACTTTTGCAAGGTCATTCTTAGACTTTCAACCTCTTTCTCTCTCACTCTCTAATCTTGAAACTTGTGTTTGATTAAGAAATTGCTCTCACTCAAAAATCAGGAGTTGATTGAATGGCAAAAATAATACACACGCATGCATATGACATGATATGGAACATATGAAATGGATTGTGAAAGTGGGGGAGGAATAAACTTTATTGGCCCATAGAAGGGATGAGAGAATAAGGAGGGAGGGCTGGGGAGAAGAATGAATATGGGTGGGAAAACTAAAATGGAATGATTTAAAATGTGTAAATATACTTTCTAGCCTTCACCATTCACCTTCGTGATAGATACGTACAGGGAAATACAGGCAGACTACAGTGAGTTTCACTTTGTAGCTGATGCTGCTTGTACCAGTTCTATCATTAGTAAGTCACCATTTAATTCTTCCACAGCCAGACAAGGCTCTCTGCTTAGTACAATCATAGTCATGACCTCACCTACTTTCCAGTACCCTCTGGACCCAAGTGGGTGGTTTTTAATCTCAGCGATGTTGCCGCCTGACACCTGCCATCTCAGCGTCCCCAGGCACAGCCGTGAAAATGACATCTCCTTCATGTCCATGACGTGTGCCTCTGTTGTCTGGTTGATTGCGTCGTTTCCATGATACGCGGTGATGGCAGAAATGGGTGTCGTGGGAGGGGCTGACAAAGGGAAAGTTGCAGCGGTCCTACTGAACTGTTCTCTCCTTTCAGGTGACTCCTGGGAGGACCATCCCCAAGGGCCTTTGAGTTTCCAAGGGTCAGAGATGAAAGCTTCACAAGCACAACTGCAGACAAGCTCCCAGGTGACCCATCACCTGCAGCTGCAGCGGGACCAGCAGTTTGACTGTGGTGACGGCAACGCCAGGCTCGGCCTTTCCTCCACCGTGTGGGGCTTCACAGCCAACACTGAGTTTGGAGACCAATGGCCGCCCCTCCAAGGTAAGAAAGGAAAGGAAGCTGTAGTCCAAGAGCTGGTCGTTCCAGGGCTGAGGGTGGAGGAGACAGTGGGGCCTCTGCCATGCCCCTTTCAGGTCCACTCGAAATCCCCAACGCTCTAACAGAGGGAAGCGAGCAAGAGCCTCAGATTTAGGGCCGGCTCTGCTCCAGGTCCTGGGTTTGCAAACTCTTGGTTGTTTAATTGAACCAACTTATTTATCTTCTGAGATATTCACATCTCATTTCCCTTGTCTGGCCACCGGAAAGTTAAATCTCCCTTCCAGGGTTGTTGGGAGTGTTAAGAAACATAGTTCCCAGAGTCCCTGATTCGATAAAACCTCCATCAGCACACCTGTGACAGTGTGATGTCTATCTGTGTATCTTGCTGGAGATTTAACACTTACACAATGCGTGCACATGCAGTGTCTCAGCTGAAATGCGGGACATTGGATGGTCAACACGATCTCTAGACCCCGTCTTCCCTCGCTTTCTCAGAAAGGCACGTTTGCCAGTGTTCTCTTCTCATCATCCATCCTCAAGCCAATCTTCCCATCAGATGCTCTCAGCAACAGTACGCTACTAACGTTAAGTCGCAACGTAAAAACTGACCGCACACTTCAGTCTCCTGTTGACTGTTTCACATGGCGGTTGTTTTTCTGTTTTTAGCCCTTTATTTAAAAGAAAGAACCACCTTCGTAGATGAGGTGAGCCCCTCAGGTTCTTTTCTAATACTCCATTTAATTTGTCCTCTTCACTCATCTCCACGGCCACGTCCTCAGTTTTCTTACCATGATCCCACTCTTCTTTGATTTTCATAAATGAGCTTTCAAACCCTCACGTACATGTCATCTCAGACGTATTCATCTTTCCCCTCTACTGCTCTCACTATCTCCACTGGAGACTGGGCCCGCCTGGTGCTCATCTGTCAGGCGATGGCCTCATCTGAGAAATGAGGAGAGGGGAGGTGAGAGAAGAAAGAGCACCACTGACCACCTTACAGAGATCTCATGGGAAGGGCTCAGAGCATGTTAGGGTTGTGTGGCCATGACAAGTGCCATTAGCCCTAGTGGTATTTCATTGTGTTCCCTTCCCTCTAATCTCTTTTTCTTGACTTTGGCTTCCCACATCCCTGGCGAGGACTCAGCCCCACTGGCTCAGTCACTCTCTCTCCTGCTCACTTTCCCTGGAGGCCCGAGTATGAATCCAGGCATCAAAACAGATTTTGCTGCAATGCCTAGTCTTCATGCCCTTTATTCTCATAATCGCCCAGATCTAATAGTTCATGTTACCACCTTACCTCTCTTATTCCTCTTATATGTTTCTTTTTCCTTTTTCAAAGTCAACTCATCAGAGGCTGTTACAATGATGCATTGCACATCTCAGTTCCAATATCCATTTCTTCCTTTATACACACACACAATTGTGAGAGTTGTTGTATGTTTTTTAAACATCTTCCATGCCTTATTTAGCTTGAGTATGTATAAACATTATATATAGCGTACGAACATATATATGGGAAACATATACTGATACACATCTGTAAAAATTTCCCGTTTGGGACTTCCCCAGTTCTTTGCATGTTGCAGTTTTGTTTCAACATTGAATTTGTTTACTTTCTGCAATCCCTTCCCTTCCAGCAGTATAACCTCTGAATGTCCTGATTTCCTTGCCTTTGTCTTTTCTAACTGGGAAATTTTTGTTTTCATGAATTCTATTTTTCTTTAACAAATATTCTTTTGGCAATGTGAAGATGTTTTCCTCTTGGCAATCTTACCAGAAATACATAGTTTGGGGACGATCAACAAAAGTGAAAACTACCAAGGTGTCTCCACTGGCTTCACCTGGCAGGGACGTTGAGATGGCCTCTCTTGTTCCTGGACACTTTGCTTACTTGATGTTCCACTTGGAAGACGAGTAAGTCATTGTAAGGTCATGTATAACAGTGGATCCTGTTTTCTGTGGTGGTATCTTCAGAGCTGGGTTTGGATGCTTCCATTGGAATGAAGAACCCCCCCAAGGTGGAGGGTGAGGGCTCAAGTGCCAGCCAACATGAGTGTCAAGTCTCTAGCAACAGCAATGCCTCCAGTGTCCTGAAACAGAAGATTCTGCGAAGAAAAGTGCTGCGCAGCAAGTGGAGAATTGCATGCAGATTCCCTGGCCTTCAAGCTTAGGGGACAGAGGTAATCACATCTAGGCCCTTCCATGCATGTCTTCCCTGTTGCTCCTCATCTAAGATTACAGCTCAGACTCCACTCTCTTTTCTCTTCCTTGTTCCTTCACTGAAGAGTTGATCCTACCTGCGTCTGGTCTTTCCTTGTTTTTCTGTGGGAGCTGCCACCCTGCCAGGCCCTTCCATCCCCACTTTCTGTTTGTACTGTGAACTCTGCTGTGTTCTTGCTGCTGCTGCTGCTGCCCTGGTACTTCTTCTCACCTCTACTCGTAGCTACTGGGAAGCCCGGCCCCGCGGTCCTCCTCATCAGAAGAGCGTCATTTAGGGCCCTGAACACGGGGTTCTTTGCCTGAAATCACACACTCCCTTGGTGTCATTGCCTTCCTTTCCCTACCCTTCCTCCCTCCACTCCACTGCCTCTTCCAGAATCACTGACGTCATGAATCACATGCACATGGGTTGGGTTTTGCAGAACACAGCTAGGACAACCTTCACTCCTCGACGTCTCCACGTGAATAAAATTGGTACAACTGAGGAATGAGAACCCTGGTTACAAGAACCAAATATAAATCTCTGTCATAGGTGGGAGCGCTGGACTGGCCTGGAGTCAGGTTTCTCGCCAGACACTGGTGGTCAGCTCTGTGCTAATGTCCATGGGGCTCCCAGTGCCTCACTGGAGCTGGCATTAGGTGGAGGACGGTAGATGGCACCCTAAAGGGACATTGGCCAAAAGCAGAGGCACAGGCCATGTGTTGACAGAACACAAAGAGCGTGACGTGCCTAGGGTTTCAGACCTCTCTTCCTTTTACTCACATGACTCTTACTACATGTTCAGTGAAAGTCCAGGAAAAAACATGGGCTGAGTTGGCATCTGACGCCAGGGAATCTAGGAGAGCATCCCAGTGAATTAACCTGGGGCAGATTTATGAAGACTCAGGTATACAGGATACAAGAAGATCATTGCCTCAGGCAAGGCCGTTTGAGAAGGCAAGTGATTTCCTCTAGACTGTGAGAAGGAAGGTGAAAAAAATCTTCATGGCCAGCGGGACAGGAGTTCATGGTGGAAGTAATGAAGCGAAGGAAAAAGAAAGGTGTGAAGTAGTGTAGGTCTAGTGGGTAGCTCTAAATCTTGCTATCATGAAGAAACGCTGGGTGAGCTTGGATCTATCTAACATGAATGACTTGACCCAACCCCTTGATATTCTGATTCTAACGTTCTGAGGTGAGGTTTGGGCATTAGTATTTTGAAAAGCTCTGCTGACATGCATCTAGGGATTGGAAGGACTATGGATCTGGTGGAATATCAGGAAGCAGTAGAGGAGTGTCCCAAGGATCCTTGCTCCAGACAGCAGTCTGTTTCTGAATGTATATGAGGGATGCTCAGCCCATCCGTCCCTGGGACATGTGAGAAAGGCAGCACTTCGGTCCAGGTCAAGGGCAATCAAAAGTCAGTTGGTTGCTGAGGAGCCAGCGGTGGGGATCTGGCTAAGACTCTGCAGCAGCTGTGAGGTGGCGTGTCCCCAAACACTGGTGGGGCGAGGACAGGGGATCCTAGATTCTGCACTACAGTCTGCACGTTTGTTTCAGGAGGGATTTCTTCTAACGTGTGGATCTCACTTTTCCCTTCAGCCAGCCTCGGGCTCGACCTTCAGCTCCTCCTATCAAGACGATCCCGGGCTGCTCTTGCCTCTTCCAAACATGTGGTCATCCCCCCAGGCGCAGCCATCAACAGAACCCAACAGAGACCCACATTTGATCCCTCTGTCATTCTCCTTGTCCCTCTATCTCTCCTCTGTCTCTCTATCTCTCCGCTGTCTCTCTTTCACAGCTACCCAGTATTTTAGCTACTCTGAACAGATATTCCAATTTGGAAGACACCGCATCATCAAATTTATTTTTCCTACTAGATGCAAAAAGTCTACGGCATGAAATCAAGTTCAAGTCCACACAGAACACTGCAGGGATCCTTTCCTGAGAATCATCATCACAACCACCAGCCACATCCCATGATTATTATTGCAAAACACTGATTTGATGGGAGAACTCCCAGGCATCAGGCTCCAAACGTTACCCATTGAAAAGGAGACCAGCGCTTTGATGGATACTCAGCTTTGAGAGACCGTAATGCTCACTCCTCTCAATTGCCATCCTGTTCACACTGGCATCTGGAGCAGGTGGAAGAAGGCAACATGTCAGCCTGGACCTTCTCTGCCACCAGATGGGCTGTGCTCGGTGCAGCCGGCTTTGAACATGCAGTGTCCGTGCTGAACAGGTTTCGTTCGAGTTTCATCACAAGGAAGTTATCAGACAACTGTAGAATCTAGACCATTGAACAGGACAACTGGCCTGTCTTTTTCAAACTGCCAATGCCTCCACAAACGGGATGACAGAAAGGAGAAGAGTTATTTTGGGTTCCAAAGAACTAAAGAGATTGTGCTACTATATTTCTTTAGTTCTTTTGAGCCCAAAACCTCTCCTCACCTTACTGTGTTTGTCTTTAATGGTGGTGACATTGACTTGTTTGCAGAGGACAGGTCAGTTGTCTGGCTCAGAAGTCTACATTCTGCAGTTGTCTGACCCTTCCTCATGATTAAACTCGGGCCTAGCCTTCTGCCAAGGGCACCACATAGTGCACACTGTGTGCTTCGTAGCACAGCCCCTCTGGAGTTGAAGAATGTCCACTTTGCCTGTCACCACTCTTGTCATCTAAGCACTGAACATTTGGCTATAGAGGGAGGAGCCAGTGAGATCCATTCATTGGAACACACGTTTTTCTGTCTAGAATCAGTCATTTGACGAGTAGCTCTTCGAGAGTGTATAAATATTTTATTCTATGATTCTCATTCTCTAACAATTTTACCGTCCCTGATCGATCCCTAATGTGTGTCAATGACCATATTTGTGTTTGTACAGCGGAACTTTTCCAAATCAGTCAGTTTATTTGTACTGCTTGCATTGTGCTGTGGAAAAGACAATCCCCACCCCTTCCGTTTCATTAAAAGTTCTTTGGAGTTTTACTGTGAAGTTGTGTATTTTTCAATTCAGTGTTATAATCTATGATTCTCCTGCCTGATTTAGTAGGTATGGATATATATTGATAGAAACAGTCCTGTTTCTCCTCTTCATTTTCATATCTTAAACTCTCCCACAGCTTTTAAGCTATATGTACCAATTGTAGTAGATTGCATTCAGTGTTTGTTTTCTCTCTGTTATTTCTGTGTGTGTGTGTGTGTGTGTGTGTGTGTGTGTGTAGTTTGTCTAGTATGTAGGAAGGGCTAAATAGCTAGTGTGTAGCACTGCACTAAAATATTTGTCATCTCAGTCCCTTAGTATGTCGTCACATAGTTTCAATGTGAAGTCGAAATTTTGAATGATATCTCTCAACTTCAGCTTTTTACCAGTGTGACCATCAAGGACATTATTCTACTTTTCTGTTTCCTTCTGTCTTTACCTGACACTTCTGATAATTTTCTAACAGTATTTCAACCTAGTCCAATGTATACCCTTTACATACTATTTTTTCCTACCTTGTCCCCACTACCTCCCCATTTTGTGTTAACTTCAGAAAAAAGTAGGGTAGGGACAAGAGCTGGAGGAGGAGCCCATGGGGGACTTTGGGGATCCCTACCTGCACAGGAGGCTGCCCCACCCCAGGAGCGTCAGTGGCCTCGTCGCAGAGGTCCCAGGCCCCAAGCAGGCTGCCCCAAACGCAGGGCACATGTACACCGGCTTAAATGTATAATTACATCTACTCAGTGGTGACCAGGTCTTCAAAAGTCAGACTTTCCTGGGTCACTTCTTGACATGTAGAGTTCATCCTTCAGGATTTCTAACGGTGGAAATGAGGGCTCCTTACCTTTCGCGTGTTATCTACTCATTTTCTCTTGCTTTGATACATGGACAGCTTGGCTGAATATGAAGGACGTGCCCACAATGACTCGCGTTGAGTTTTTAAAAAACATTGTCCTCCTCGGTATTTTGTTTGAGACGTGCAATGTAAACTGATTTTCTCTTCTAGTTGGAGCCAAGGAAGGTCTGGAGCTTCACAGGAATTGTTTCTTTAAAAATGTAATCTTTTACACTGGAATTTGACACAACATTGTAAGATGATTGTAAATCAATAAAAAATGTTAAAAAAATGTAATCTTTTAGCCCTAATAGGATGGGTGTTAAGGTTGAACATGGCAGTCCTATTTCTTCCAGATATCTATGACTTTCTCTCTGACCCTTTCTCATTATCTTTGACACATTTTCTTTTTGTTCAATGCTTTCATTTTTGAATTCTATGTGCCCTATGATTGTAGAGAAATGAGATCCTTTATACATTTTCATTGAGCCTATTTTTCAGAGAATTCTCTTTTTCTTCAGTTTTTCCCTAATTACTGCCAATTCTCGTTTCCTCTATCGCGTCTAAGTTTGTGTTCTGGGTTCCCTTTCTTGTCTGTGTGAGTCTTGTGTGTGTGTGTGTGTGTGTGTATCTGGATCTCAAATAGGTTCTGTTTAGAATACTTATTTCCGAAATAGATACTGTTTTATATTTTTTCTAAGTTTTTGATTGATTTTGAGGGAAGTCTTTTCATGAGCTGAAATCTATAACTCTATTTTTGTTTTTCTCTAATGTCACCTTAGAAGAAATGTCTGCTCTGTGATTTTCCTTTCCGCTAGAGTAGGATTGACCTGTGTGAGACATGGCAGTTCTAGGTGGGATCTGATGCATCTTTAAGCAGCTTAGTCAGTTTGTTTTGTCTAGATCTCTTTGTCTTGTGCAATTACTGTAGCAGATGTAAGCTTTTGAGGAAAGGCATGGTGTGTCTCCTGGTTCTGAGATTCTATTTTCTTCCGGTTGGACCTTGAATTTCTACTGGTTGCTTCATTCTTTCTCTTCACTACAAGCATGCAAAGGACATTACCTTCATCCAGGTCTCACCGTGGCCCCCACAATTGTGCCTCCTGAAGACTGTCACCCTCTGGTCCTCTGCACTGCCCAACCCCTTCCTGGCAACTCCCCAGTCGTCAGAGCTGTAGTCCACCAGGTCTCAGGCATGCTGTGAGTTTGTCCCCTTGCTCATTTGTAGGTAATTTTTCCTGCGTTCCCTCCTTAGGATTCCCTCCCTGCTGTCCTCCCCTCTGTGTGTACTGTCTTGGCTGCTCCCTCTACTGCTGTGTAGCCCCAAGCCCTGGCTAAATACAAACCACCAGGAGTCCAGTGTTGTGTGGCCCCTGGTTCTTCACGGGAAGCGTTCTGCATGGTTTTGTTGACTCTAGCATAATCCCTAGCCCTCTGAAATCGGTGTTGAGAGATTCAGCTGCCATCATCCTGGTGGACTTGTAATCTCTAATCATTCAGTGTCACATGCAGAATATCAATAGGACACAAAAATAGACAGGACATCAAACAACAACAACAGCAGAAATAACAGAAAAATACAACATAAAAGAATTAGAAAGAACAGAACATCCCCATCCTTGTAAGCCATCTTCCACAATTATCAACTACTGGTGGACCTTGTTTCACTACAATCCCACCTACTTACCTTTTCCTGTATTATTGAAGTAAATGTCAGACCTCACACTTCATCTGGAATTACACCACTGTGTTCCCCTCCGTGAGGACTCTTTCTGAAATTTGTATCATAGTATTACTGCTGTTGGTAAATGGACTCAAACTTTTGAATATCATAAAATAGACAGTGTTCAAAGCTCCCATGGTTGTTTTTAAGTTAGTTTCTTTTTGGGGGTTCCAAAAACAAATCCACAAACTATAATCAGTAGGATATGTTTTATGTCCCTTCATGTATGTTTCTCCTGAGGTCCTCCCTCCCTCCCTCCTTCTTTCCTTCTCTCTCTCTTGCTGCTCCTGCTCCCAGTGTGTTCCTTGATCTCTTGCCCTCCTGTGTTTGCAATTCATTTACTCAAGTTACAGCCTTGTTTTTCTCTAGTAGCCCACATCCTGAGTTTGGTCCCTGGGTATACATCGGCATAACCTCCTGTCCTCCTTTATGGTGGCAGAATCCAGAGCAGCATTGTCCTAATACAAAGAAGGTAGAAGCCACACATGCAATTAAACATTTTCTAGTAGCTACACTGAAAACCAAGAAGTACACCAGAATTCAGAAACAATCGTACACATAAGACACTTAAGTATCGATTGCTACATGTTAAAGGAACTGTAATTCTAAAGCATTAAAATTGTATTCAATAGGAAAATTTTTACCTATTCGGTTTTAAAATTTACATTTAAATGAATTCCAATTAAGCAGAATTAAAATCCATCTCCTCATTCCTGCCAGCCTCATTTAAATATCCAGTAGCCACATGCATCTACTGGCCACTGTTTTAGACCTGGCAGATGTAGAGACTTACCAGGTTCATGTTTGACATGTTGGCAAGAACACCTCAGAGGTGGTGCGTGCTCTCTGATCAGGAGGCACATCAACTCCTGTGTGATACTTCTAAGAGTATTAGAGGCCGTTTTATTTCAAGGCCTAGATCCATTAACTGATTGTTTGGAGCAAAATGGTGCTAATCCATCATCACGAGTTACTTACCTGGACACTTCTATAGCGATTAACTTCCCCGAAATCGTACAGATTGTATACTTAGTGGTACAGCCTGGAGCTTAATGAGCTAATTCCTCAACATTTGTGTGTGGTCATCAATTAGTTTCTTTGCTTTTTCTTTCTTGTTTTCCTGTGTTCATATGAAATCAATGTTTCAATCACACTGAAGTGTTTCAATGCATTGCTATAGAGTGCTTCCTGATACACCAACTGTCCTCTCTTTCAGCAGTGAACATGAATTTAGCCTGACCCCTACGTCCCTTTGCTAAGATCCTAACAGACTTTGAGACCTTTCCTGGTATCACTAGGACAAGGTGTTTTTCATCTTGAATATTTACTACCGCTGACCTGGACTCAGTCCTTTCTTTAAGACTCTCTGGTGTCTTTATTTCCAACACAGTATTCACAGAGCAAACTGAATATCCTAGAGATACTCATTGGAATTGGTTTATTTAGGCCTTTCCAGTGGACAGAGCTAGGAAATACGTATTCATAGTGTGTGGGTTCATGTATTCACCTACAGTCACCAACATGACAATTCAAGTTCAGAACTACAGGCTTTATATTGAAACTTCTTTGTCTGAAACAAAGCATTTTCACTTTTAATGACTCTTTGAGGAGTAGAAAAACAATATCCTAGAAAGACTCATTACATTTCCGCACATTATATGAACACACGATAAAAGATATAGCAAAAATTCTGCTAACACCACAATGGAGGAAAGCAGTTTCTGGTTTGGTTACTGCCATCGGGTGCACATATTGTGTTTTAGTCTCTTGGCCTCGTTCTTCTCCACATTGCAGGTCAACAAGGGGTGCACAGGGGCATTTTCAAAGGCTAGAGGTGACATTCACGAAGTTACTGGGGGTAGGAAGGGAGAAATTGTGAGTTTGAGATTGCAAATAGTAACTACTATACATACAATAAACAAATAAGTTACAGGGAACTATATGCAATAATGAAAAAGAATACGGAGACGAATATACCTATTTGTTTGTATGACTGAATCATTAGGCTGTACACCAGAAATGTGGTCTCCAACTCAAGTGTAATAAAACAAGGTATATTGAAGTATGCTCTAGCCTTCACTGAAAGATGTGCAAGTGTCTCAAATCCCTGGAGGGAAGTGGACCAGGCAAGCCTGATCTCTACAGACTCTCAAACCCATAGCCTGTTCTCTTCTTTCTGGCTGGGCTTGGGATGAAAGGACAATATTTTAGGAGTGAATTTTTAAATTTCAGCCTAACTGCAGCATTTCATATCCATTGAGGACATAGGACTAAGAAATTCTGAATAAAAGCGGAGTAAGCCGGAAAAAAATTAAGTAAAATCTGGAATAAAATAGGGCATCTGAATAAAACCCAGGACTTCCAATTCAGGTCTGCAACCATGAAGCCGAAAACTGAGACCCAGGCTTCCTCCTGGCGGATCAGCGACAGCACAGCCCCTCACACCTACCATTTACTCACAGAGACTGACGATGCCCTGGTTCCAGGACGTGAGGTGTGAAGCCCCTGGCGATGCAGGTTTCCGTTGGGGGGACGGTGGGCGCGGCCTCTGCCCTTTAACCCTGAGACCCAGGGTGACCCGACGAGGGGGTGGCGCTGGCTGTGTCTCCGCGCCCTTAGCGGCCGGGCCGGGGCTTCCGATGTCCGGCTCCGGGCACAGTCGGCCTGGTCCAGCGGGGACGCCCCGGGCTGGGTTCCCCCACCTGCCCGCTGCCTGGACCCCACCTCCCAGAGAAGCCCGTTTCTGGGACCCAAGCTCCTGAGCAGGAGGCGGCAAAACGCGGGGAACGCGGCGGCGGGAGCCAAGGGACTGCGGCTGCGGGAGCCCATTGGCCACACAGCTTCGTTTCTGGGACCGAGAGCGTCGGGGACCGAGAGCAGCACAAAGTGGGAGGCGGGAGCGGGACAGCACGTCCACTCCGCGCGTATCTGAGGCGCGAGTTCGCTTGCCGGCAGCTACGGAGGTGGGGCTGCGAATAAAAGACGGCTGGGCGCGGTCTAAAGGGAAAGCTGCAAGGAGACTCGAACTCGGATCACCCGGATTCAGAGTCCAGAGTGCTCACCATTACACCACGGAAACGCAGGCGAGCCCGCCGCTCCCCTGGAGAGCCAGGCAGCGATCAGCCCCGCGGGAGCCGAACGCGCCTCCTGCACGGCGCTCGCTTCCTCCGCGACGCCAGGGGGCGCCTCACTCGCTTTCCGTCGGCGCGATCCCGCAGGTTTCTACCTCGTGGATGAGACGACGTCCGCTCGGGGATGATCCACAGGCAGGGCTTTTAAACCTTGCCCGAAATCCACCTGCTGTGCCGGGATTACCTCAGGTTTCTGCTCTGAGGTAAAATTCCCGCCAGGAAAGAAAAGATGCAAAAAGCGTTCCTTACCTTTTGTGTTCAGCTGTCCTTTTCCCCCCGCCCTGGGAGCTCTGCGACCCTCAGAGCAGCCCTCGGGTCTCCCTGGGACTGCCCCGCCGTTGGACCGGAGGTGGAAACGGTAGAAGCCCGGCCGGCTTCCATCGGGGGCCTCATTCCTCTGCTGGGAGTCGTGTTCGGAGCCTAAAGACCCCTAGGCGGAGCCCCGCCAGAGCCTGGCCTCGTCTGCCCCGTGGGGGATGGTCGGGGGTAAGGAGGTGACAGCGTTTCTTCTGGCCTCTTTCCCCTCTCCCTTCTTTCTCCTCTTCGCTTTCCGGGTCCCTCCTTCCTGGCCTCTCGCGTCCCCGAGACTACAGGCGACGCTCGGTCTCGGGTGGGGAGCTCCGTGTACTGCTCGACTGGCTTCTACACGTTTCCATGCTCCTGACGTTTCAGGGCTTCAGCAGCCAGTGTGAGAGCTTCCAAGAGCGGCCCCTTTGGAAAGCCTTTCCCAGCCTCCCTTTGTGGGGAGGGTGCAACGCGCCATGTGAGCGCAGGGAAGGTGGTACATGGGGGACGTCTGCCCGAGAGGCGGGGTCGTCAGCTGAGGGGGCTCCAGGGTGGCGGGGACCTGGCGGCCAAGGCCATGGGGTCCCGCGATGGGGCGTCGTGTGCCGCTTCCTGGTGTCAGGCCCCGAGCGTGCCCCCGTGAAGAGCCAGCCCGTGTGCCCAGAGCCAGCGGGTCTGAATGGGCTTCCAGCCGAGGAGGGAGGGGTTGGGGAGCACGTTCGCTCCGCGTGGCAACAGCGTAAGATTTTATAATCCTGCTCTGAGCACAACAGGAGCCTACGACTGCTAACTGGAAGACCTGTGCTTCAAGCCCAGCACGGAACGTTCTAGTCTTACTTCCACTCATTCTCCTGCTTCTCAGTGTCCCAATCTACCAAGCCTCCCTCCTGAGCTGCTTTTATGCTTCAGGCAGCGACCTGTAGCTCTCAGTTCTTGTCCTCACTAGCTTTGCTCTGTGGGCGCAGGGCGTGCAGCTGTGGAAGCTCAGTCGTCCTGGGTATTGACGGAGCTCGGCCCAGCGCGATGGATTCTCGCCATCGGGGTCTCACCAGATGCCTCTGGTCTCTCTGCACCTTCTGGAGCAACCAACCACACCTTGACCTACCTGATGGGACCTGTGGATTCCACAGGACCTGCCATGCTGATGGAGGCTGAAGAAAGGGCGTGGATATCAACTTCTCAGACTCCAGGTTGGTGCATCTCCACAGTCAGTCATAACCAGCCATCACAGGGTGCCACCAACACTTTGATTTCAGGGTGTTGTGTGCTTACCGTTTTAAAACATTGAACAACATTGCTTTTTTATTTTTTTTAATTTTTAAATTAAAGTGTACTCAGTTTACAGCGTTGTGTCAATTTCTGGTGTACGGCGTACTTTTTCAGTTATATATATATATATATTACTGTTTCGATTCATTTTGCATTACCACAAGATATTGAATGTAGTTCTCTGTGCTGTATAGAAGAAGAAGGTTGCTGCTTATCTACTTTATATGTAGTAGTGAGCATCCTCACATCTTCAATTCCCAATGAACCCCTTCTCATCCCCTTTCCCCCACTGGTGACCATAAGTTGGTTTTCTATGTCTGTGAATCTGTTTCTGACTTATAAATAAGTCCTTTTGTGGTTTTGTTTTGTTTTTTTAGATTCCACATGTAAGTGATAGCATATGGTATTTTTTTTTCTGTTTCTAGCTTACTTCACTTTAAATGACAGTGTCCTGGTCCATTTGTGTTGCTCCAAATGACATTATTTTATTCTTCCTTACGGCTGAGTCGTATTCCATTGTATATACACACCACGACTTCTTTATCCAGTCATCTGTCAATGAACATTGAGTTTTCTCCAATGACACTGCTTTTTACACAGGTTTAGGTGTACACATACATGAAGCAGATATTACAGAGTCCTCTCGTATGCTCTGTTCTCCCTCACACTATTTCTTCTATTATTAATATCTTGCAGTCGTTTGCGACAAGGGCAGATGGATACCATGATCAAAGTGGAAGGCAGTTTTCCCAAAGTGAGGCTTATGCACTGAACCTCGAATGTGCTGACACTTATCATTTCCCCAAAACTGGCAATCGTGAATACACAAATTGTAGTATCGGGGAACTGTGTTTGAACTCTTTACTGCCATTTATGGTGAATAAGAGACCATTTATTCTCTTTAATAGTTGGGGTAAAGTCTTGGAAGGCACTTCTGGGACACATTTTCCCCAGAGGGCAAAGCTTCCTGCTCCCCTTCTAAGTTGCTTTGGGGAAAAAATGCTGCATTTCCTTCAGGTGACAGACTGTGAATTAACAACCTTCCAGGTGAATGAAGATTAAGGTCTTAATCCGCAAAATAGGAACACTTTATTTCAGACTAGTTCCACTCCCCATTTTCTGTTGGAAAGAGAGAGTTGGTCATCTTACTCCTTTACTGCAGAAACACCACTTGAGATCTTGAACTCAGGGAGACCTATGTGGACAGGTGACTGCCTCTCCCAGCCCAGGGAAGACAGATGTTTCTGATAGTCTACCTAGCTTTCCCCAGTTTTACTTTTGTCTTTTATATCGGACATGCAATAACCCCAACTCACAAGCAGTAGTATCTAGCACGGTGTCCAGGGCGTAGCAAGTCAGGCACCAGAACATTTTCTACCAACTAGGGGAGAAAGATTTTGTGAGTGGAGTATTTTCCGGGGTCTCTATTGGAACGATACAGTGAGGTTCCCGAAAGAGAGTCTGGGAATCTTTGCCCATCCTTCAGTGACTGGTTTCCAGCATAGGGACCTGAAACATCTGGTGTCTCTTCCTCGCTCCCGCAGGAACATAAGTCAGCCTTGGACCAGTGTTTCCCTAGAGGCACCCCATGAAAGTGCACACGTTCCCTTTCGCCTGTCTGTGGTCATGATCATCCTTCCGTGAGGGACCTTTTGGGGATTACAAGTAACCAAGGCTGACACGCTTTTAAAGGGGCCTTTCCGCTCACAGAGAACTGGTTTTTAGCGCAGACCTCAAAGGAACATCCCCTCAGTCTTTGGGCAGCGGCCTGTGGGACTTCTGCATCCCCTAATATAGACTCAGACAGTTTTGTCCTTGGAAATGGTAGGGTGCTTTTAAAATGCAAACTTTAAGAGTTTCCCTTAGTTTCGCCCTGGTTGTGGCTGTGTTCTTTATCGTGTAAAAGCCATTTCAGAATCTTGAGAGACATTTTCCAGCTTGGAGTTTTAAAAGGGGTGCCATGTGAATACAGAGTAAGGGAAGTTGGATTTACTTTCCTGAGAGAAAGGACAAAAGAAAATGACGACAACACACTGGGTGAGACACAGGAAAGAAGAATTTTCAAGAGAATGAGCGTGAGGCAACAAAGGTTAGTGAGTGATCCCTGAGAAATGGAAAACAAACAAGTGAGCCCTGCAATTGCTCCAGTTTGCCACCTGGAGAGAGTTTCCAGGCAAGGTGAGAGAGGAGACGGACAAGAAGCCCCATGGATTTCACTGAGTGGAGGACAGTGAGCTGAGACTCTTGGTTCCTTCTCATCATCTCCCTTTCCCCACGTTGAGCCTTTTGGAGTTTGGTGTTCTCACCTGCTGATAACCCACAGTGTCCTGGGAAGAGTCAGGTTTAAGCCCTCTTCAGAAAGGAATGTGCCGCTCAATGTGAATCTCCCCAGTAGAATTAACACCATGCTTTACCCGCAGGGACTCCATAAATGCTGATAAATGATTAGGTACATAAATGGACGCCTCAACTGAGGTGACACTACGGGCCAAACTGATTTCTTCTTATGTTGGAAATAAACAATCTCCAAGAAAGACTATTAAACTCAAGACAAGATGATTCTAAGACCTGAGTAATCTGGCAAAAGAAGGCTACCTTATAATTTTGTCCAGGCACAGACAAACCAAGGTCACTGTGCAACCGATAAAATCCCAAACTTCCTCTTCTCTTAAGGCAATGTTTTTCACATCTGTACTTCAGTCATAGACCTGCCTGTGCTGAGTCACAGTATTCAATATGGAACAAACCCTCCTTCCTCCCATCCTCCTTCGTATCTTCCAGCCAAAGCCCAAGTCTGATACGAGACTCCTTCTGATACCCTTTTCCTTAGATCATATTGTCTCTAACTGGCTACAAAGAACTAAAAACCCATATTGTTTAATGAGAAGTGTGTTCCTAGAGTTTGGCTTAAGTGAATTCACACGAGCTTTCCAGAAATGAGCATCTGCAAAGGGAGCCTCAGAAAGAAAGGTTATGTTGTGTGTCAGATAGCTAGGCTTAGAACTCCAGAACTTGCTGTTATCCTTAAGAAAAAAAAAAACAAAAACCAAGATCCTTTCTATCAAACCCTTTAATAAGTGACCTTAGGAGGTCAGACAGGATTGTCCCATGTGTTATTGAAGAGAGAGATTGAGGATAAGGTTCAGGGAGAAGGTTATTAAGGGAGACTGGTCAGCACAAACTTAGCTTAAAGAGACCTGGGATCTGGCAAAACAGAGAAACAAACAACGTTGTTGACCTTGAACCAGCAGCCAGTGCAGTAAGAGGTGAATGAGCTCAGAGATCACTCAGGGAAAGAGAGAGTCACCTTCTAACTTGCATCCTTCCCATGGAGTTGGAGCCTGAAAAAAAGAGGGATGTTCCCAAGAGATGGGTCACCATAACATAGCTGGGATTGGCTGGGTTGGTGGTTTCACAAGGGTGACAATGACCATAACCTCCAAGTGATCCACGAAGCATTCATGACGTAGTGATGGAAGGATAGAGCGGATTACTTTTCAACTCCAGGGCCCCAGGTTCATCACAACCCTGTTCACACTGAGGGATGATACTTCTGTGTGAGGACACTCAAAAGTACATTCTGTCCAGTCAAAACTAGTTGTCCAAATTCATCCTAAACTGAGGTGATTGATAATGAATTCATTACTCGGTTGACGTTCCTAGAGTCCTTGTGCAGTATTTGAGGTGCTATGAAAAATAACTTTCTATATCATTTATGAAGTAAGTACCAGCTTATTAAAAACCTTCAAAGTCTGACCCACAGCTTGCTCAGTGAGGAAAGCCAGGATTCAGGCTGATGAGTTATTTTGTAGTTATTTGTACAATGGGAAGCATTTCATCACTAAGACTGTATCCAGAGTGCGTATGTTCTTTATAAAACTGTTAGCATGGATAGAAAAATCAGGATTCTGTAGGAAAAAATGTGAGATAACTTATGGAGGAGAAAGAGTGCTGCTCAACTCCACTGGCCCACAGAGACACAGGAATCTCTTCATGCACTTAAACAAGCTGTAGGCCCGTGCCTGCCCCTGACATTGTGTAATAATACAGAGACCTTTAATTTACAGGATAAAGTGAATGAAGATGATGACAATGACCACAGCTTATCAGGAAAATCTAGCTTTGGGCTTTGGGAGTTGCAAATGGATTTGTATACAAGAGCAGTATGTGATTTTGGAAGACAACTTAGCAACATATTTGATTAAAATGGCCATTGAATATTTAGTCCATGTGCTGCCAATCACTTGATAGAGTGACTAGCCTACTTTGACTCTCGCCAACACTGACAATTTGAGAAAGGTCAAGGACTGACAGAAGAGCACATCCCCGCAGGAGTGGAGATACTTGTGACTTCAAGTAAGCCAAGTACCTTTTGTGAGCCTTTGGGTTCATCATTGTAGAGTGAGGAAATTTGGCACATTTTGTTTTTTCCCCCACAGAATTTGCGGCCCCACAGACAGCAGAAAATCGATTTCTTTCAAGCCTCTTCTGCGTCTCACACACCAATGGCATTAAGCAGTGTGGTTGGAGGATGACTTGGGGTCGGGAGAAGGTAAGCTTTCCTAAGTGGCTGATGCAGTCTTCCGTCTTTAACCTTGACACAAATGCTCCGGGGCACTTGGTCACACCCATTTCACCCTCAAGTCAGGTTAGTGCAGCAGCTAAACTGAAGGGACTGATGCTTCTGAGTGTCTCCTAAATCTCAGGGTCACCCGACCCAGGTGCTGAGAAAGTGAGGACTTCCTTTAGAACATCACTTTCCCCTGCCTGCCTGTCTTTCTCTTCTCAAGCTAATCTTCTATGTCCCTGAGCACAAGGGCACACAAATGCTGAGGATCATCAGCCTTCCCTGACCCATGACCTTGAACTTACCATGTTTTATTTTTCAGATCTAGACCAGGGCAATGGCACGTGTAAAACTCAAAGAGATCTGTCAAAGCAAGTTGCACGAACACTGCTTTGGATCCCTTTCTGTTCGATATGTGGGTGAAGTGGATGAATATAGAAGAGCAGCGTCATGCTGACAAGTCTTTCCAAATAGATGGTCTCTATTCAATGACATAAGCAGAAATTGCTTTTATCATTTAGACAGCTTGGAGACAGATTTTGTGGGACTACAACGCAATTCATATGTGAGAAGTATAAAATGTAGTGTTTAGTGACATTGCAAAAAACAGCAAATAGAGCAATCCACACCTAGAGGAGGAGTTTAGAAGACTGGCACGTCAAACCTGACGTACGTTTATGGAGCCAAGAAGTTGTCCAAGTGAGATGAGGATCTGAGCTAACAAGGGATGCAGTGAACAGAATATTGAGTCAGGACGGAAAACACTGTTTAAATGAATTATTCATTCACATGATACAATATTCTGCTCTTTGTCCTACAGTTTTTGTGATTTACACAAAACTGGCAAAGACCCAGAGGACAATGTCGTGTCATTCTACAAGTCTGCCATCTTTCACGGTGAAAAAGCCTTAAAATGTGTGAGCACTTAATGAGAAAGTGGTGTGACTTTATGACAGCCTTTAAGAAAATAAGACTTTCAAGGAAACACTTTATCTCTTGATATTTTTATAGACACAGGAGACAACACGAGAACTATGCTTGGATGACTTTTGGGAAGAGATAGGTTGGTGGTATCAGCACAAGTGTAGAAAGCGATCAAGAGTGGCTGGAGAAGGAGTGTCCCCATAGGTGGCGACGTTCATGAGACCCCAAGCGGCGTGGCCTAGGCAACTGGAAGGCAGGGGCCCCCAGGATTCCATGCCCCTCCCCCACCGTCCAGTTCTGTTATTGCAACTGCAGGCGGTTACCTGGCACGCCAGGGCCCGCTCCATCACTCCTGTTAGAGTCTGCGCAGCAGGCAGTGCCTGGGGCCCTGAGCTCTGTGCTCTTGAACGTCGTTTGTGTGGTTCGAGACCCTCAAGTGTTGTGAGCTGGTGATCCAGTTGTTGCCAACAGTAAGTTAAGTACTCCCGTTGTTGTCATGCCTCAATCCTGATTAAATTTATGTGGCTTCACTTGTTTTTAATCCATCATATGCTGCGTTTCTTCTCCCCAGCCCCCAGCTCTACATCCTCTACCTCACGTCACCATGGCAGAATGTCTTGGCCCTTTATGTGGTCCGAGGGCAGAAGTTACACTGTTGGAGATCAACCAGGAGCTGCACTTAGAGCTGACCAAACAGAAGCAGGACTTCCGAGATCTCACCCAGAAATTCCTTGTATGCCAAGCTACTACCTACTACCTGGCCAACCAGCTGCAGAAATACAGTAAGTCCTAAGGGTCATGGTCAGCAACGTGGGGAATGATCACTTTCTTCCCTCTCAGAAACGGAAACTCTCCAGACTTTCCCTTGCACCCCTTTGTCAGCATAAATGTCATTCTGAGCACAAGGCAGGAAAGGTAGAAGTAGCTATTTGACCCTCATTTCCCTGAGGATGGGAAAACTGCGGCACAAAGAGTTGAGCAAATGTTCCAGGTGTGTAGTGAGCTGTAGTGTGCGACTAGAGTTCAAATCCCAGTTCTTGATGCCTCGTGAGATCTCTCTACAACAAGCTAAACTCTGTCCATTGGAATCTTTGCTGAGGTGTATCTGGTCTTGCATCACTGTCGCCTAAACGTCTGGGACTAATGACTGCCCTCAGCAAGCTTCCCTGAGGTCACCGTGGCAAAGCACTGTGCCAGTTACACTGAGGTCATGTGGTGACAGCACACACTGGGGGAAGCAGTGATAGCACCTGCTTTGAAGGAGCTAAAGGATGAGCCAAGTCCTCGTGGAAACCGTGGTCTCGATGAGTGATACCATTCAGACAGGGGCTCCCTGGTGAGAGGGAAGCTGAGTTTCCTGGGTGGAGGGTCTCCTTCCAGAATCCCAGGAGGTCATGTGACACCCTGTGTTGAGAGTCCGGATGTTTTCTGGAGAAATCTGACAATCTGCATCACCCAGTTTGTCTCTTGCTGTGCTGGTGAAACTTTGGTGATGTGGGTCAGCAGGAAATCCAGGCGACCTTGAAGGCTGGATCATGAGACATGTGGCCAAAATGAGAATGAGGGTAAGTGGGGGAGAACCCCATCCCTAGTAAAACCCACAGCAGTATGTGGGGCAGGCCCTTCCTAGTGCAGAGAAGATCAGAGACTCTCGGCCAGGCTTCCTGGGCTCATAATCCATGCTGCATTTCTTTCTGTGCCTCAGTTACCCTCTCTGTCCATCCAGTGTTGCTGCATGTTTGAGATGCAAACAATAGTAAATTCTTGTAAAACTCTTACAACAGTGCAGGCAGATTGTAAAGACACTTCCTAGCATTGCAACTTGGACTAACACAGATTATCCTAGTATTTTGGCTCATGTCTTTCACGTCCTTATAGTTCTATGCAACATATTTCACACAAGTGTATCCAGAAGAATTTTCTTTACCCTTTGAGGTACTTCTTCATTACTGAAATCCCAGCACAAGGGAACCATGAGTCCATTAGTCCTAGGGTCCATCCCAACCACACAGGAAGCCACCACTTCATGCCCGTGCTCGGTGTTTCACCTCTGAGGTTGCAAGTCTTGGTAGAGTGGCCCGTGATGCAGGGTCAGTCTCAGGAGATGTGAATTCTGACCTTTGCTAATGCCACTTTGTCTTCTTTACTTCCTTTCTGTGCCTTGGAGTTTCTCGTTCCTCAGCTCTGAAATGGGGACTAATGGAATGCCATGCAGTCGGGAGGCTGAGGAATGAGACGTGGAAATCCCTGCCTAGAGCCTTGTAGCAGGGTTACCTCTGACCTTGGGCTGGACCCTGCCTCCTCCCTGGAGGGCAGTGAGCACAGCAGGGTGTGCAGCTTTCCCCTGAGGCAGCGTCTCTGTTTCCTCAGAGTGTGAAGAGTGCAAGGACATCATTGAATCCGTGCTGGGGGAGAAGCTGCAGTTTCGGGTGGTGACGTTGGCAGAGAAGCTGGCAGAGAAGCTGGCAGAGAAGCCAGTGCTAGCTGATGAGAGGTTCAGGTAAGGAGGGCTCTGTGCAGGGGGGCTGGTGGGAAGTGTAGGCCTGTCCGAAGTGGGGCCGCGAGCGACTTTGGGCCAGGGGAGTGCAGAAATGGACATCACAGTACATGAAATTCACCAGATTCAAATCCAGTGAACAAGTCAGTGGCCTTTGGAACCTTCACCACGTTGTGCAACCAGTACCTCACTGACCTCTGAATCACAGTCCCCTCCTGAATCACTACACCTTGTCATCCTTCCTTGACTCTCTCATTCTCCTGTGCTTTCCACTTGTCACCAGCTGGACGTGTCCACACCATGTATGACTTTGTGACACTCACTGCCCAACATACCCTACATGGATCTTTACATGCAAAGGGGCATGGCTCCGTGAGACACTGAACAGACAGCTTCATGAAGCAGGCTTAGGAAGACATTAGGGTTTGTTGCCAGAAGAAGAAGATGACTGGGACGTAACGGAATCTTAGAAGAGTATCCCTGATACAGAGGAAGCCTTTGTTATACCATTTGTCTCCTCTTTCCACAGGACATTCCCCCCATATGTGCCAGAATACTGCTCTGATGGCTCCTCGGGGATGTTCTCACAGAATTGCCTTTGAAACCTCTGACCACGTATCATCCAACTGTGCATTTTAACACCGTCTCTTCTATCTCTTCTTAGGGAATACGATACCCTAATTCGCTCTCAGGCACGAGAGCTGACCGAGTTACGGAGGAAATTACGGGACGGGAGAGAAGACTCTGTCCTGCTCATCCAGCAGCTGAAGGACATCCTCACCCACGATGACCTGGACAACAACCAGGGACAGGGCTTCCAAGAGCAGCTGACCAAGGGACGCAGGCTGGCAGAGCGCCTTGCCCGCAAGCTCAGCCCAGGTAACGTGGCCACAGGCTCTGATAGTGCTTGCCTCTCAGGCAAAGCTTCCTGGCTCATAAGAGACTCCTCACCTCGACTAGGAGTGTGCTGTTTCCATGTTTCATTTTGGGGAGCATGACAGGACCAGGACTGGCTGAGTGGGAGGACGGAGGAGAAATGCACAAGACAGAGGTCACAGTGTTTCAACGACCTGCTTCCCCCTGATGGACGGTGGCCTTTGGGGCAAGAGAGCATCCCCCGGGGTTAAAGCCCGGGAAGGAGGATGTGACAGGGGGTAGCTTGTGGGAGTGGAAAGTGCCCTGCGCTATGCATCAAAGTTCCCAGACTCCAGCCTGAGTGTTGCCTTTACTGACTGTGAGTGAGTGATTGATTTTCCCTATTTCAGTGTCTAGTTCCTCTTCTGTACAATGGATCAAACGGTCTGTTGATGGTGCTGCAGTGATTAATCTGGGAATCTTCATGAATCAGTTCAGAAAAAGAGAAGCCCTTCACTGTGTAGGGTTGGATTGGGCACTGAACGTTGCTGAAGTTGTGTTGGGAAATTTGTCTCAGTGCGCAATTTCCATAGAGAGAATTTCCACTGATAACACTCAGAGAGCATGTGAAGTTCCCAGGATCCGTGCACGTGGAGGCATGTGGGACAGGGTCGTTTTCCTCTTCTTTCACAAAGCAGAGGATCTCTATGAGAGCCGTGAAAGGGTGTACAGCCTGTGTCTAGGGAGAACTTTTTGGCCGGATAGATGAATGTGTTGTAGAGGTTGAGATGGGAGGTGGACACTTGTACAGTGGTATAGGGAACAAAGACCATTTAAATGTCGACCCCATGTCAGGTAGAGGGGACGGGATTGTCATCCAGCTGTTTGGTGTCACACTGAACGATGGATCAGACATCTGGACCAGGCCAATTATTTAAAGACATTGCATTGGAACCTGAGCACAGCAGTGACTCATACAAAAATATTTATGTTCCCATGGCCATATATAGCCATTCTGATTGCAGTCTGTGAATTGGGGAAAAGCTGACTGGATATTTGTGAATTTGTTCGCAGAAGTTGATGAAGATGAGGAATATAAACTGGAAGAAGAAACACTCACCCCCAGGTAACCATGAAGTCTTAGGAACCGGTAATGGGTAGGTGAGCTACGGAGAGGGTAGAAGAAAGATGAAGACGTGAGGGCAACACAGTGTCATGTAGCAGATGTGAGAAACGCAAACCTGCAGATTGCATTGATTGATTTCAATCACCCAGCATGGAAGTGGCCCTTTCACTTGGTTGTCTACTGTTCTGTGGCCCTTGTAGCTACGGCCCAAGAGAATGTACCACCTTTAGGGTTTCCTGCGCACACAGAGACTATGGATACTCTCCTAAATGAACACTAAGATGAGATAAATAAGTACTTTTACAGAGTTTTCAGTGCTTGTTAGTAAGGAAGGTAGCAATGGAATCAGCAAAGGAGGAACTCAAAAAATAAAGCACCAATGAAACTGCCTAGAAAAAAGTGGAGTTCTCGTGTGGCACCAGTAAGAGAAAGGCTTTAGAGGCCTTTCTGTTCCTAAATAGAAGGGATAATATCTCTGAGGCCCTAGAATACCTTGAGAGTTAGAATCACTTGACTACCTTATCTTAAACTGAATATGATAGAGGCAGATGGCAATAACACCTGGTGTGGCGGTTCACTTGTGCTTCGTGATCGTGATAGGACCACACTGGGATGTTTGAATCTCATTCCTCATCACATGCTGTGTGGCCAGTGCACCGAGCAACTACTGGTCTCTCCCTCTGCCACCCCCTGACAGCCACACTCTGCTTGACATCAAGAAGAATAGTTAGTTCCCTCTTTCTGAGGACTGACAACTTTCCTTTTCATGACTACATCCTATGCCCTCAATCAAAATCAGTTATGACAACGTGGTGTCCGATGGACATAGCTGAATTTTCTGTCATCCCTTTCCCACCTGATACAGCATTGAGCTGCAGGAGTTGGAGAAGGAGGAAGTGCTCCAGGACGGCCAGGATGAATGTGTTCTGAATCCTTCACTTCTCCAAGAAGGATCTGTCTGCAACCAGCTAGGCAGTGAAGGCAACGTTGCAGTCGGTGAAGAGAAAGTCGGCCGTGCTCCGGATGTTTCTGGTGATTGCTCCTGTGTTCCAGAGGGTGAAATTCCAACTGACCTCCCAGGTAGCCTTTCTAGTTTTGTTCCCCCACACACTGTCTACAATGAAGAAAGTTTTCTATGGAATTAGACACTAGTGGTACATGCTGGCTTAACCCGGAGAACAGGATGGATTAAGAAAGAGAGGCATCATGTGAACCAGGAAGCCTTGATTCCTTTCTAGGCCCAATTCTTACATCTGAAACCCTCGAGCCAAAGTCAGGCCATGGGACCCACGTCAGGGGTGACAAACTTGCCCCCACTTTCGCGGAACATTCACACAAAGTGTCTGTCAGACATCGTTTGTGTGAAGTGTGTCTTCCAACCTACAGTGATCTAAGTGTTCTTTTGGACACTGTCCCTAGCCTTTCTCTGCCTTAGCAAACAGAATGGTAGCCTCCCCTATATGTTAGGTCATGTGGTGTCTCTGGTTTCACTGATGTCAGTGCAAGTCTTCATCTTCCTGTTGTTGGCTTCTCTTAGTTAAGTAGATGTTTGAAAATCAGAAAAGAACCCAGTGTTCCTGTACCTTGCTCGGATGTTTCCATGAAGTAAGGCTGGGCTCTGGCAGTCTCTCCAGCCTTGAATGCCCATGGTTTCTGTGTAGCAGCAGATTTTCTCATGGATTTGAAGGTTTGTAGAATTCACCTGGTCTCAAGCACAAATTCCTCCATAGCATCAGCAACCGCCTTATGTGATGGGATGAAGCAATAGTATAGAAAGTCTTCTAGAAAGCACCTGAGCTGATTTCTAGGAACTTGAAGGAAAATATTCTATGAAATCTACAGTCTCAGAAGATGGGATAGTGGGAAAAAGCTCACCCAGATCAGCCAGAGAATGTCCCCCAAGCATTTGGCAGAAGTCCTGTGTAAATCTCCTAAGACTTAAGTGTCCTGAAATACCTCTCCTAAAATATTCTGTTGTTGCACTGAGAATATTAATGTCCTTGTGCTACCTGCGTGCAGTGTGTTGGCATGCGTGAGGTGTGATTAGTTCATCGTGACCTGCTGTCTCTGAATTTCTTCCCAGACAATCAGAATGACCGTGACGAAGCAGCTGGACAAGAGCCAACGACCCCCAGGTAATTCTGAGGATTTCTGGGCTGTTGATGCCAATCTTGACACCAGAAGACCTCAGATGCAGGGAAAAGATAATGTGCTGAGTATACCTTTTTGACCCATTCACTCAACAGCCCCATATGCACTTTAAAAATGTTGTTTCTTTCCATTGTGCTAGATGTGTGTGTTTGAATTTGTGACTCTCTCCAATTTAGTCATGTGCAGTGATTTGACCAAGGTGAACTAGCCAAACTTGGGGGTCTCAGCTGTCAGGAGTCCTCCCCTGTGTGGATAAAGGCAGGGTGAGATTCACATGTGTTTTGTGCCTGTTTGGCATCAGCATGTCGATAAGCATTTGACTGCAAGTGAAGAAAACAGACAAAAAGATTCAAAAGTATCTCAAAATGTTGAGAGTACACTCCTTCAAGTTAGGAGTTAGATGTGTGCAATTCCTAAAAAAGCCCTGTTTTCTTGGGCACCACATGTATAGCTCAACACAATGTATGCTGAAAGCAGGAGCCAGGGTCGTAGTCCTCTCTGTTTCCTGGGAGTCATGCCTGTAACAGCACACACGGCGAGTCCAAGTGCTCCTTCAACAGCTGGTTGCATGGCCAGGGTTCGGAGCACCTGCTGCTCTCTCCCTCTCCCACCCCATCGTGGCCACACTCTGCTTGACATATAGGAGGATACTAATTTCCCTCTTTGGGTGGCTTTCTGTGCCCACTCGCTATGCCCCTCTTTCCAAACCAGCTAGGAGAGCTTGGTGTTCGATCCTCGTAGTTGAATTTTCTGTCATCCCTTTCCCACCTGGCACAGCGCGGAGCTAGAGGCACCTGAGAAGGAGGAGGTGCTCCTGGAGTCCCAGGATGAATGTGTTTTGAATCCTTCACTTCTCCAAGAGGGATCTGACCGCACCCAGCTAGACAGTGAAGGCAAATTTGCACTCGATGAAGAGAAAGTTGGCCGTGCTCCGGATGTTGCTGGTGATTGCTCCGATGTTCCAGAGGGTGAAATTCCAACTGACCTCCCAGGTAGCCTTTCTATTTTTGTTCTCCCACACACCGTGTAGTCTGAAGAAAGTCTTCTCTGAAGGTAGACCCTAGTGGCACATATTGCTTTAGCCCAGAAACAGGATGGATTATGGCAGAGAGACATCATGTGAGCCAGGAAGCATCGATCCCTTTCTAGGCCCAATTCTTGCATCTGTGACCCTGGAGCCAAAGTCAGGCCCTGGGACCCAAGTCAGCGGTGACAAAGTGTCCCCTGCCTTGGCAGAACATCCGGAGGAAGTGTCTCTCAGACATCGTTTGTGTGAAGTGCGTCTTCCAACCTATAGTGATCTAACTGTTCCTTTTGGACAGTGTCCCTGGCCTTTCTTTGCCCGAGCAAACAGAGTGGTAGCCTCGCCTATATGTTAGGTCATGTGGTGTCTCTGGCTTCATTGATGTCTGTGCAAGTCTTCATCTTCCTGATGTTGGCTTCTCTTAGGTAAGTAGCTGGTTAAAACCCAGGAAAGAACCAAGTGTTCCTGTCCCTTGCTCGGATGTTTCCATGAAGTAAGGCTGGGCTCTGGCAGTCTCTCCAGCCTTGAATGCCCATGGTTTCTGTGTAGCACCAGATTTTCCCATGGATTTCAAGGTTTGTAAAATTTATCTGGTCTCAAGCAGAAATTCCTCCATAGCGTCAGCAACCGCATTATGTGACAGAATTAGCCAATACTGTAAATAAAACTCAAGAAAACATCTTAGCTGATTTCTTGGACCTTTGGAAAAATACACTCTTTACTAGACAGAGTCGTAAGTTGTGGTATTGGAAGAACGCTCAAGTAGATCAGCCAGAGTACTTGAGCGAAACATGTTTCATCATTCCTGTCCAATTCTGATAAGACTCAAGTGTTGTGAAATGTCTCTCCTAAAATTTTCCTGTTGTTGCACTGAGAATATTAATGTCCTTGTGGTACCTGTGTTCACTGAGTTGGTATGTGTGATGTGTGATTTGTTTATGGTGACCTTCTGTCTCTGAATTTCTTACCAGAAAATCAGAATGAGTGTGTCGAAGCAGCTGGACAAGAGCCAATGACCCCCAGGTAATTCTTAAGAATACTGGGCTGTTACTGTGAATGTTGACACCAGAAGACGTCAGATCCAGGGAAAAGAGAATGTGCTGAATATGACTGTCTCATCCATTCACTCAACAGCCAAACGTGCACTTGAGCAATGGTGTTTCTTTCCATTGTGGCAGTTGTGTGTGTTTAAATTTGTGACTCTCTCAAGTTTAGTCATGTACAGTGCTTTAAGCCAGGTCAACGAGCCAAGCTTGGGGTTCCCTGTAGTCAGCTGCTGTCTTCTCTGTGGATAAAAGCAGGGTGAGATGCACATCTGTTTTGTAGCTGTTTGGTGTCAGCATCTGGATAAGTATTTGAGTGCAAGAGAAGAAAATACATTCATATTCTATAAAAATGTAAGGAATTTTTGCTTGAATGCTGATTTATATTCTATATTTTCTCAAAAGATGTATTCACTTGAGCACTGCATATATAGTTCAACACAATATCTGCAAAGTGGACCCAGTATTTAGTCCTCTGTGTGTTCTGGGAGTCATGCCTGTAGCACACAGGGAGAGTCCGTTTCCTCCCTCAACAGCTGGTTGTGTGGCCAGGGCTCGGAGCGCCTCTTGCTCTCTCCTCTCTCCCTCTCCCACGCCATGGCGGCCACACTCTGCCTCACATATAGGAGAGTCACTTCCCTCTTTAAGGGGCCTTCCCTCTGGCTTTCTGTGACCACTACCTATGCTTTCCTTCCATAGCAGGTGATCTGATTAGGTGTCTAACCGTCTTAGTTAAATATTCTGTCATTCCTTTCCCACCTGGCACAGCACGGACCTACAGGAGTTTGAGAAGGATGAAGTGCTCCACAAATCCCAGGATGAAGGTGTTTGGGCTCCTTCCCTTCATCAGGAAGGTTCTGACGTCTGTGAGACTCACAGTGATGGAAAATTTGCATTTTATGAACAGAAAGTGATGTCTACCCTGGAGGGAGCCGGTGGTGGCCCCCATGTTAAAGAGGATGAAATTCCAAGTGACCTCCCAGGTAGTCTGCATTGTCTTTACCCCACACGATTTGTCTAGTCTATGAGAATTTGTTGACATGTATACATTATAAGCTTACATTATGTTTCGAATCAGGCCCTACTATTGCCTTCATTTGTTTCTTTATTTATTCATTTGGTTATTTGCAGTATGTTTAGTGTACAACGTGTCAGTTTCTGGGTTACAGCATGATATTTCAGTCGTCCATATGCATACATATATTCATTTTTATATTCTTTTCCATTGTAGGTTACTACAAGATATTGAATAGAATTCCCTGTGCTATACGGAAGAAATTTGTTGTTTAACGTCCTTTATATATAATAGTTAATATTTGCACAACTGGAACTCCCAGTTTATCCCTTCTCTCACCCCCTTTCTCTCCAGCAACCATAAGTTTGTTTTGTATGTCTGGGAGTCTATTTCCGTTAGGCAGGTAACTTCATTAGTGTCTTCTTGTTTCTCGTTTATATTCCGTACATGAGTGATATCATGTGGTCCTTGTCTCTCTCTTTGTGGCTTACTTCCCTTGAACGAGCATCTCTAAATTCATCCATGTTGCTGCAAATGGCCCTATTTTATTCTTTTGTACGGCTGAGTAGTATTCCATTGTACAAATATGCCACAGACTCTTTATCCAGGTATCTGTGGATGGTCATTTAGGTTGTTTCCATGTCTTGGCGATCGTATACGGTGCTGCTGTTAACATTGGGGTGCGTGTGTCTTTTCCAATTAGACTTCACTCTGGATGTATGCCCAGGATTGGAATTGCTGGATCATATGGTAAGTGTGTTTTTAGTTTTTGAGGAATCTCCAATCCTCTTTTCCTGTAATGGCTGCCCCAAACTGCATGTCCACCAATACTGTAGGAGGGTTCCCTTTTCTCCACACCCTTTCCAGCATTTAGGGTTTGTGAGCTTTTTCATAAAGGCCATTCTGACTGATGTGAGGTGATCCTTAATTGCAGTTTTGATTTGCATTTGTCTGATAATTAGCGGTATTCAACATGTTTTCATGTACCTCTTGGCCATTTGCATGTCTTCCTTGAAGAATTCCTTTTTAGGTCCTGTGTCCATTGTTGGGTATGATTTTTTGGGTTTCTGTTGTTGTTGTTTTTAAGCTGTATGTGACGTTTGTATACCCTGGAAAGTCAACCGTTGTCAGTTGCATCATTTGCAACTATTTTCTCCCATTTCGTAGGTTATTGTTTTGTTTTTCTTTTGGTTCCCTTTGCTGTGCAAAAGCTTCTAGGTTTAATTACGTCCCATTTGTTAATTTTTGCTTTTTCTCATTTGCCTGGGTAGACTGCCCCAGGAAAACATTGCTAAGATTTATGTTCAAGAATAATTTGTCTATGATTTCTTCTCAGCGGTTTATAGTGTCTTGTCTTGTATTTAAGTGTTTAAGCCATTTTGATTTTATTTTTGTTTATAGTGTCCTCACGTCGTTGATATATGTGTGCCTGTCCAGTTTTCCCAACGCTGCTTGCTGAAGGGACTGTCTTTTCTCCATCGTATATTCTTGCCTCCGTTGTAGAAGATGACATGATTGTAATTCTGTGGGTTTATTTCTGGGCTCTCGATTCTGTTCCATACAATTGCCTTTAAAATAACACATTCCCTGAGTTAGTGAACATTACTCAATTCCTAGTCATGTTTGTCTCACTGGCCAATCACTAGACCAAAGGTGGTCCTACCAGACTCCCATAGAGCTCTCCAGTTGTGTCATAGGAAGTAACTTTCTGGTCTCCTAATTTTGAATGACTCTCTTATCTTGCATTTCATGCTCTAATTTTGGTTCCTGAGCAGTGTCCTTGAGTTTCTAGACCTGTCCTAGGGTGTTGGCAGTCTAGTTTATATCTTTGGAGATGTCACTTCTTTGATTGTTTGTGTCAACCCAAAAGTATCTCCTTCCATTTGTCTTATCTTATCCAGAGGCTTCAGAAACCTGAACACAAGCACCACTATCATCTTTGGTATGTTTCTCTGAAGCAAGGCAGGGTCCTGGAACGTGCAACCAAATGAATGGCCACCCTTTCTTGGGGGCACTGAAGACCGTGTTGACTTGTGTTTAGATTCTGCTCATCAGTCTAATGTCAATGGAGAATGTATCTACCCCAGTAACAGACAGCATTTCAGATGGAAAAATTCTGAATATTAGTGCAAACTTCTAAGAAATAGCTAGGCAGTCCCTCAGGATCTGTGGGTAAAAGGATGTGGTTACTGTTTGCCTAGACTCAGGACATAGTGTGGGGACATCCTGTCATATTAAGGAGACGTGTCCAGGGGCTCAAGAAGCATACCAAGTGCCTTCTTCTAAGGTTCTGTCTAGGGCCTCCCGGAATATTTCTCCCACACTACCCCGTTACCACATTGCATACGTGCATGTTGCTGTGCTAAGTTTTGCATGGTATTGATCATAGGGAAGTGGGTTTTGCCCAATGTAACTGTTCTGTGAACTCATTTACAGAAAAGCAAAATGATCAAGATGGTGTGAAAGGAGCAGAGCCAATCGTCCCCAGGTAATTTTGAATATTTTTACCCTGTTGATAAAATGTGACTTCTGTAGTCCCCTAATCCAGGGTCAGCAGGAAGTGCTGAATACAACTGTATGGTCCACTTTGCCAACCAGAAATTACCTTTTTTGTAATCTTTTCTGCTTTCATTGTGCTACTTACATGGTTTCCTTTTCTAATTAACTTCTTACTTTGGTTTTCTTTTTGATACTCTGATTTTCATGCACTCATTTTTTCTCTCCTGTGTGATTGACAGAGTGAGATGCAAATCTGCTTTCTGCCTGTTTTGTGTTCACATGTTGGCATGTGTTTGATAGCAAGAGTGTAAATAGACAGTAACAGAATTATATTCTGCCACAATAATCTTACAAAGAGGCCTTGGTAGCACGAGATTTCTGGGACACTAGGGTGCCCCCAAAGCTATATGCACTTTCTTTCTCCATGTAGCACTGAGTGCAATCGAAATGAAAGGGTGAAAGGCAATGTTACGTGGCCCTATGTTATGGGTCATGATTCTACGGTATAGAGAGAATCAGTCTCTTTCTTCATCAGCTTGTTATTTGGCCAGGGTCCTGAGCACCCACTGTCAATTCTGTCTCCTGCTCCTCTGAAAAAACACACACTGTCCCACCAGAAAAGATATTTTATCCTGCTTATTGGGTCAGCCTTCGGCTTCCTTCACCACTCAATTAAACATTCCATCGAAAGGAGAAAGGAGTCTAGATTTCTGATTGCTATTATGTTAATCTTTGGTCTCCCTACCCACTAGGCTCAGCACGGAGCTGCCGCAGGTGGTAGAGGATGACATCCCACTGCCCCCAGTGGAGGAATCCTATTTGATTTACTCAGTTCTTCGAAACCTGTCAGACTCCTTCTGGCCTTCTAGGAGCGCTGCCATCTACTCATTCGAGGGATTGGAACTGTCTTATGCTCGGCATGTCACCAGTGAGTACTTTTATCAGTATGATAAACCTCCAACTGGACTGCCAGGTGGACTTTGTGTCTTTTGTACTTCACACCTCTGGCGGTGCTGAGCTATGGCATCCCTGTGGGCACACACTATAGAGATATATTGAGAAGGTTTAGGTCCCAGAATTGAGTTTTAAGCACAGACATCACGTGGGTCAGGGAGCTGTGCTCTCTTCCTCATCCCAGGGCAACCATATGCTTTGGGCCTCAAAGTAGATCACTGAACCCAAAGCTAGGGTGTCAATGTCACTCACCTCTGTGCCTTTGTACTGAGGTGCCTTTTTTCCTGATTCCCATCAAATGTCTCTTCTTACTTATAATCTTCTCATGTTCATACCCTAAAATACCCCTTGAGTTTCTATGCATTTCAAAAGATGTTGACAGCCTTAACTACATCTCTGGATTTGTTGTTTCCCTGGGGTCACTGCTGTCATCCCCAGTGTCTGTCTCCTCTAACTTGACTGTCTTAGTGGAGCAGCAACCTGAACAGCAGGACACAAGCAGCTCTACCATCACCTTGCATGTATGTTTCCATGGAGTGCAGCTGAAGCCAGCATTTCCCCACTCCATCGAGGGTTGATGTTTCTCTTTAGCAGAAAGCTCATTTTCATGCTAGGGTTTGTAGATTCCAACCAGTAGTCTGTTTTCAGTGTATAACTTCTGCTAAACCACCCAGCATACAGTGAGGGAAGGGCTGAATATCCTGGTATTCTTTTTAGAATGCAGATGGGCTATTCCTCAGAATCTGTGGGGAAAAGATACATTTCACTTTTGACTCAGACTTGGAAAACGTGAGTGTGGTGAGGATCGACCTGACTGAGGAGAGACCGCCCAGTGATCAGGAAAGCAAACCCAGGCAGCTCCACGGGAGGCCACGGGAGGCCTCCTGGGATGTTCTTCTTCCATTATCCTCCCGTGCTTCTGGTGACACATTTTCCCTGCGATAGTATTGGATACCTCCGTATTAACACGTATAGTGGGATCTGATTAATGTTTCTTGCCCTGTCTGAATTGATCCATAGACAATCATACTGTTGTTGAGGAAGAGAAAGGACAAGACTGCATACGTTCCAGGTAATTCTGAAGAATCATGGGTTTTTTGTTTCCCTTATGCTGATTAATTATTGATTGATTGATTGATATCAGAGTCTAGTCAGTTGACAATGTTGTGTCCATTTCTGTTCTATAGCGTAATAACGAATCATGGCTCTTAATTTAATGTTGACATATGGTGAGGTCAGATCCAGAGAAATGAGAAACTGCTGCAGATACCTCATTCTTCCATTCAGAAAACCACAGTGTGTCCCTGTAACAGTGCTGTCTGTTTTGACGGTGGTACTTTTATAAGCCCCTTTGATAATCTCCCTCAAAGAGAGTAACTGCTTTCAGTTGCTGCAGGGCTGCTTATTAGTTCCAGGATTTCTTGGCCTCCCCTCATCTCTCTTTTCATTCAAAGCAGCGTAAGATGCATATCGGCCTCTGCTTCTTTGTTCTTACCACACTGACAAGTATTTCCTAAAAAGAAATATACCTAGAAAAAGGACACTCATGTCACATCTCAGTAGTAGAGAAATGGCATTGGAGACACAGGATTATGCTGCCAGAGTCTTGTTCACTCAGCTGTTGTATGTCAATTTCAACCAGCTTCGTGCAAGGCTTCAAGCCTCCTTTGCAGTTTCTGAGTGTGTGTGTCCTCACTGTTGTGGACTGGGGTAGTTCTGTCTCCTTCGTCCGGAGCTCATTTTCTGGTCAGTGCTGGGACCACCTCCTGCTGTCTCTCCTATTCCCACTGTAAGCACACTCTGGCCCCAGATGGAGGACGATTGTTATATCTCCCTTTGTGGAGAATTTCCATTTGTTTTCTGCCACCAGTCCCTTAACGCTCCCATCAAACCCAGCTAGGACCCTGTGATCACTCATCCGTTTTGTTTAATCATCAGTCCGCCTGACTCCACAAGGCTCCTTAGTGAGCAGCCGGTGGGAGAAGAGAATGAAGACCCACAGGATTCACTGGATGAATGTTATTTGACTAGTTCAGTTGGCCATGACCTGTCAGACTCCTGTAGGCCTTACAGAGGTGTCTCATTCCCATGGGACCAACAGGGAGTCTTCTCAGCGCTTGCTGTAGATGGTGAGTACTCCCCTGGACAGGCCAGACAGCTCCTAATGGTTCCCCAGGTATCCTCTCTAGTCTTTGTAGTCAACAACCTCTATAGATTATGTCAGTCATTTCTGTAAACAAGCCCTGAGACTTCTGTTGATTTGAATCAGGCTGTTGGATCTAATTTGCAGAAGGCATCATGTGAGTAAGAGAACTTTCCTTTCCCCACGTCTCAGGATGCCTTCTGTCACCTGGACCACCTTCACCATTGCAGGCTGTTGGAATCAAGTGAGGCTGGAGACGGGAAGTGAGATGTGTGGGATGTGGCCCAGCACTGCCAGGCCATGATTCAGAATGGGCAGGAGAGGTGAAAATCCCACACACAAATGGGCTGAGGTGAATGAATGGGACACATCAATTATCCTCGGATCCTTCCTCTTTGTGGCTTCTGATCATGGCCTGTGAACAGTGTGTACAGCTGTGATACTGGCAGTGAGGCCACAGGAGATCTGCTCTTTCGCCCCATCCGCCCTGATCAGGGAGAAATGCTGTAGGCACAGCACAAACACTTGATCTTTAAAGACAACTTCAGAATTTTTGGAGGCTTTTCTCTACTTTCCAAACTAATACTGTTGGGGATTCCTTGTGATGTTTGATGAAATATTTTGCCTTTTCCCACGCAAATGGAAAGAATTTTCAAAGCATAGTTTAATAAAACCCATTTGTTGGGAAAAGGGAGAGAAAACGAAATGAGGAAATGAAGCAGTGATATTTAAAATTAATGCTAGAATGTGATTCAAAATAGCATTTGAACATGGTTTTACTGGGTTTGAAATTGTTTCACATAATAAAGTTTTTAATTTCAGAGATGTTACCCTTCACACCAATGTGAATTATCAGTTAACCTTGTTCAGTATCCTGAAATCCAGTGATTAATGATGAATAAACTGTCTGGAGGGAATGAGAAGGGCACAAGAGGCTGAGAGCAGTGATTCTAGGAAAAGCCCAGGAAGCTCTACAAGGTCCTGGTGCAGGGCTGGGGTCAGGAGGGGCAGCTCACATCCAGGGAGGAGTTGAACAAGGGGGATTTGGGAAGTGATGTTCCCGAAGAAAGAGGGGCCAGAACGTAGCAGGACAGTCCAGGCAAGGTGAGGATTTGAGTTCATGTAGGGAGAGTGGGGAGTACCAGTTTCCACAGGCTGAGTTAGACTGGTGAGACTGCTGATAGTGTGGAGAGACAGAATCAGACGAAGCAGTTAGAAGGACGTTGGATCAATCACCCATGAGACTCAGACAGAGTGCGCCCTCTGGAAGACGACGTGGTAACAGACACAGGAGAGACACGTTTAAGAAACACTGAAACAAACCTTGTTGAGCAGGCGGGTCTTGAGGGCGGACCTGTGAGGGGAGCCCCACAGCAATGGGGAGCAGGCCCCGTGGGCCATGAGCCCACCTGAGCCTGACCTGGACTGGATGAGCTACTTGAGCTCTTTGGTTAGCCCACTTTCTGAGAATACGGATTCATTTCACGGTGAATGTAAACATGTTTGATGAGGAGCAGTGCCTGGTGCCCCTGCAGGGGGGTGTAATATAAGGAATGTGCACTGTATCATCTCCCAGAAGAACCAGACATCCTGATTCTGTAGCTTCCAGTAAGGGACTCAGACCTCAGCTACCCTACTTACAGGTGCTAATATCCACCAGCCCACCCAGGACACATGTAGCCACAGGACGGATCCCCGTGTGGTGGCTGGAAGGCCAGTCAAAACACACGGGGAAGGGAGTTGAGAAGGCTCTAGAAGTGGGAAGAGTTCTCATAACTTGGTCCCCGTGCTATAGTCTCCCAAGTCCCTTTTCTAGTGGAATTTGAAGCCTTTAGGCCCTACTTCTCTTGTTACTTCTGTATTCTACTTAGACATCAACGATTCTTTGTCCTCCCTTCCGTGAGGCCTGTCCAGAACCTTGTCTCCAGGCTACAAGGAAAGGTCGCTAATAACAGACCCATAGTCATGACCTCATCTGCCTTCCAGTACCCTCTGGACCCAAGTGGGTGATTTTTGATCTCAGCGGTGTTGCCGCCTGGCACCTGCCATCTCAGCGTCCCCAGGCACAGCCGTGAAAATGAAATCTCCTTCATGTCCATGACGTGTGCCTCTGTTGTCTGGCTGACTGGGTCGTCTCCGTGATAGGCAGCGACGGCAGAAATGGGTGTCATGGGAGGGGCTGACAAAGGGAAAGTTGCATTGGCCCTACTGAACTGTTCTCTCCTTTCAGGTGACTCCTGGGAGGACCGTCCCCAAGGGCCTTTGAGTTTCCAAGGGTCAGAGATGCAAGCTTCACAAGCACAACTGCAGACAAGCTCCCAGGTGACCCATCACCTGCAGCTGCAGCGGGACCAGCAGTTTGACTGTGGTGACGGCAATGCCAGGCTCGGCCTTTCCTCCACCGTGTGGGGCTTCACAGCCAACACTGAGTTTGGAGACCAATGGCCGCCCCTCCAAGGTAAGAAAGAAAAGGAAGCTGTAGTCCAAGAGCTGGTCGTTCCAGGGCTGGGGGTGGAGGAGACAGTGGGGCCTCTGCCATGCTCCTTTCATGTCCTCTCGAAATCCTCAGTGCCCTAACAGAGGGTAGGGAGCAAGAGCCTCAGATTTAGGGCCGGCTCTGCCCCAGGTCCTGGGTTTGCAAACACCTGGTTTTTTAACTGAAGCAACTTATTTATCTTCTGAGGTATTCACTTCTTTTTTCCCTTATCTGACCTCCCGAAAGTTAAATCTGCCTTCCAGGGTTGTTTTCAGTGTTCAGAAACATAGTTCCCAGAGTCCCTGGTTCGATAAAACCTGCGTCAGCGCACCTGTGACTGTGTGTTCTCTACCCATGTATCTTGCTGGAGATTTCACACTTACACAGTGCGTGCAAATGCAGTCTCTCAGCTGAAATGCGGGACTTTGGATGGTCAACACTTTCTCTAGACCCCGTCTTCCCTCGCTTTCTCAGAAAGGCACGTTTGCCAGTGTTCTCTTCTCATCATCCATCCTCAAGCCAATTTTCCCCTGTCAGGTGCACTCAGTAACAGTGAGTTTCTAACGTTATGTAGCAACGTAAAGACTGACCGTACACTTCAGTCTGCTGTTTCACATGGCGGTTGTTTTTCTGTTTTTAGCCCTTTATTTAAAAGAAAGAACCACCTTTGTAGATGAGGTGAGCCCCTCAGGTTCTTTTCTGATACTCCATTTAATTTGTCCTCTTCACTCATCTCCACGGTCATGTCCTCAGTTTTCTTACCATGATCCCACTCTTCTCTGATTTTCGTAAATGAGCTTTCAAACCCTCACGTACATGTCATCTCAGTCGTATTCATCTTTCCCCTCTACTGCTCTCAGTATCTCCATTAGAGACTGGGCCCGCCTGGTGCTCATCTGTCAGGCAATGGCCTCATCTGAGAAATGAGGAGAGGGGAGGTGAGAGAAGAAGGAGCACCACTGACCACCTTACAAAGATCTCATGGGAAGGGCTCAGGGCATGTTAGGGATGTGTGGCCATGACAAGTGCCATTAGCCCTAGTGATATTTCTTTGTGTTCCCTTCCCTCTGGTCTCTCTTTTTCTTGACCTTGCCTTCCTACATTCCTGGCCAGGAATCAGCCCCACTGGCTCAGTTGCTCTCTCTCCTGCTCACTTTCCCCGGAGGCCCGAGTATGAATCCAGGCATCACAACAGATTTTGCTGCAATGCCTAGTCTTCATGCCCTTTATTCTCATAATCCCCCAGATCTAATAGTTCATGTTACCACCTTACCTCTCTTATTCCTCTTATATGTTTCTTTTTCCTTTTTCAAAGTCAACTCATCAGAGGCTGTTACAATGATGCATTGCACATCTCAGTTCCAATATCCATTTCTTCCTTTATACACACACACAATTGTGAGAGTTGTTGTATGTTTTTTAAACATCTTCCATGCCTTATTTAGCTTGAGTATGTATAAACATTATATATAGCGTATGAACATATATATGGGAAACATATACTGATACACATATGTAACGATTTCCCGTTTGGGACTTCCCCAGTTCTTTGTATGTTGAGGTTTTGTTTCAACGTTGAATTTGTTTACTTTCTACAATCCCTTCCCTTCCAGCAGTATTACCTCTGAATGCCCTGATTTCCTTGCCTTTGTCTTTTCTAACTGGGAAATTTTTGTTTTCATGAATTCTATTTTTCTTTAACAAATATTCTTTTGGCAATGTGAAGATGTTTTCCTCTTGGCAATCTTACCAGAAATACATAGTTTGGGGACGATCAACAAAAGTGAAAACTACCAAGGTGTCTCCACTGGCTTCACCTGGCAGGGACGTTGAGATGGCCTCTCTTGTTCCTGGACACTTTGCTTACTTGATGTTCCACTTGGAAGACGAGTAAGTCATTGTAAGGTCATGAATAACAGTGGATCCTGTTTTCTGTGGTTTTATCTTCAGAGCTGGGTTTGGATGCTTCCATTGGAATGAAGAACCCCCCCAAGGTGGAGGGTGAGGGCTCAAGTGCCAGCCAACATGAGTGTCAAGTCTCTAGCAACAGCAATGCCTCCAGTGTCCTGAAACAGAAGATTCTGCGAAGAAAAGTGCTGCGCAGCAAGTGGAGAATTGCATGCAGATTCCCTGGCCTTCAAGCTTAGGGGACAGAGGTAATCACATCTAGGCCCTTCCATGCATGTCTTCCCTGTTGCTCCTCATCTAAGATTACAGCTCAGACTCCACTCTCTTTTCTCTTCCTTGTTCCTTCACTGAAGAGTTGATCCTACCTGCGTCTGGTCTTTCCTTGTTTTTCTGTGGGAGCTGCCACCCTGCCAGGCCCTTCCATCCCCACTTTCTGTTTGTACTGTGAACTCTGCTGTGTTCTTGCTGCTGCTGCTGCTGCCCTGGTACTTCTTCTCACCTCTACTCGTAGCTACTGGGAAGTCCGGCCCCGCGGTCCTCCTCATGAGAAGAGCATCATTTAGGGCCCTGAACACGGGGTTCTTTGCCTGAAATCACACACTCCCTTGGTGTCATTGCCTTCCTTTCCCTACCCTTCCTCCCTCCACTCCACTGCCTCTTCCAGAATCACTGACGTCATGAATCACATGCACATGGGTTGGGTTTTGCAGAACACAGCTAGGACAACCTTCACTCCTCGACGTCTCCACGTGAATAAAATTGGTACAACTGAGGAATGAGAACCCTGGTTACAAGAACCAAATATAAATCTCTGTCATAGGTGGGAGCGCTGGACTGGCCTGGAGTCAGGTTTCTCGCCAGACACTGGTGGTCAGCTCTGTGCTAATGTCCATGGGGCTCCCAGTGCCTCACTGGAGCTGGCATTAGGTGGAGGACGGTAGATGGCACCCTAAAGGGACATTGGCCAAAAGCAGAGGCACAGGCCATGTGTTGACAGAACACAAAGAACGTGACGTGCCTAGGGTTTCAGACCTCTCTTCCTTTTACTCACATGACTCTTACTACATGTTCAGTGAAAGTCCAGGAAAAAACATGGGCTGAGTTGGCATCTGACGCCAGGGAATCTAGGAGAGCATCCCAGTGAATTAACCTGGGGCAGATTTATGAAGACTCAGGTATACAGGATACAAGAAGATCATTGCCTCAGGCAAGGCCATTTGAGAAGGCAAGTGATTTCCTCTAGACTGCGAGAAGGAAGGTGAAAAAATCTTCATGGCCAGCGGGACAGGAGTTCATGGTGGAAGTAATGAAGCGAAGGAAAAAGAAAGGTGTGAAGTAGTGTAGGTCTAGTGGGTAGCTCTAAATCTTGCTATCATGAAGAAACGCTGGGTGAGCTTGGATCTATCTAACATGAATGACTTGACCCAACCCCTTGATATTCTGATTCTAACGTTCTGAGGTGAGGTTTGGGCATTAGTATTTTGAAAAGCTCTGCTGACATGCATCTAGGGATTGGAAGGACTATGGATCTGGTGGAATATCAGGAAGCAGTAGAGGAGTGTCCCAAGGATCCTTGCTCCAGACAGCAGTCTGTTTCTGAATGTATATGAGGGATGCTCAGCCCATCCCTCCCTGGGACATATGAGAAAGGCAGCACTTCGGTCCAGGTCAAGGGCAATCAAAAGTCAGTTGGTTGCTGAGGAGCCAGCGGTGGGGATCTGGCTAAGACTCTGCAGCAGCTGTGAGGTGGCGTGTCCCCAAACACTGGTGGGGTGAGGACAGGGGACCCTAGATTCTGCACCACAGTCTGCACGTTTGTTTCAGGAGGGATTTCTACTAACGTGTGGATCTCACTTTTCCCTTCAGCAAGCTTGGGCTCGACCTTCAGCTCCTCCTATCAAGACGATCCCGGGCTGCTCTTGCCTCTTCCAAACATGTGGTCATCCCCCCAGGCGCAGCCATCAACAGAACCCAACAGAGACCCACATTTGATCCCTCTGTCATTCTCCTTGTCCCTCTATCTCTCCTCTGTCTCTCTATCTCTCCGCTGTCTCTCTTTCACAGCTACCCAGTATTTTAGCTACTCTAAACAGATAGTCCAATTTGGAAGAAACCGCATCATCAAATTTATTTTTCCTACTAGATGCAAACAGTCTACGGCATGAAATCAAGTTCAAGTCCACACAGAACACTGCAGGGATCCTTTACTGAGAATCATCATCACAACCACCAGCCACATCC